>NC_040907.2:16625747-16935305 GCF_004126475.2 Phyllostomus discolor | reverse complement strand
ACCTGGGCTACAATTCAAGGGGAACAAGCACAGATACATGGTCAGATATAGAGAAAACAGAACAGCCTAGCTTCTCTGGGTACCAAAATTGCTAGTGGCATTCCTGTTATTTCTTTAAAAATATGCTGGCAAAAACCATTGGCCCTGCCTCCTTTTACCATGAAATTTGACAAAAGGGAGCACAAACAGTATAAAATTAAAATCCTTCAAACATCCCAATTTCTAAGTTTTTAGAAGACTCCTCTCACCACCCCCTTCCCCCCAAAAACCCAGATGACAAAAAGCTGATTCTCCTAGGGGATATTCAGCAAAAGTTTACTCAGTATGTGATTCAGGTAGTCACAGACCTAAGTCCTCAAGCAGAGGCACCAACAAAACCTATGTGAACATGAACGAACATCCACAAAACAAATGGTAGTGGTCATCCACTCCTATCCCCCATACCCATCTAGAGATTATTTAGACTTTACTAAGCACAGCAAAATTTATTATATTCCAAAGTCTCAGATTTGAAAACTTCACTCAACACTTGGGGTCTAACTCCTTGCTTCTAAACTATTAGACATATAAATTACCTGCAGATCTTGTTACAAGTATTGGATTCTAGTAAGCTGGGGCGAGGCCCAAGAATCTGCATTTCTAGCAAGCTCCCAGGTGATGTCTGTGCTGCTAGATCATGGACCACATTTTTTTTTTCAGTAACAAGGATACAACTGATTAAAGGACACTGTGTTCTACAAAAAGGGGCACAGAACAGGACTTGTTCCTATCCAGCACAAGGAAAACCAAAGAACCAAACCCTAGTCAATTTTCCATTGTTTGAGATGATTCCCTAGTTGGATAGTTTCTTCAGCAGACCTGCCCTATGGATTTACTCATCTTCCCTCTCCTACTCCATCCTGTCCCTCAGCTGACCTTTCTACAACTCACTGTGCTTCCATCACGTGGTCTGGGAAAACAAAAGTGAGATGGAAATCCATTCATTTATAGTCCTCCTTTTAGGACAAGTCTAGTGAATGTTAAATGGCAACGGGGTTGAGGCTTTTGACAAACATGAAGGACAGGTTGTCCATGCCTTTCCTCTGCTGCGTGGGATGCTACAAGAAGTATTTCATCTGAAATATCAGCAAGAGCTGGATTCAAATCCTGGCTCTGACCATTAGTTTCTTCTTAGGTAAAACGGAAGTCATTACTCAGTACATTTCAATTCCTGCCCTTCGAGGAGAATTGGTATGTATCTTCTTAGCCTGGCCTTACTCTTGCCCTCTAAGATTTGGATCCTATAATAAGAACATAGTTCCCTCCCATTTCCTCTTTCTGGATCCATGTAACCCAAACTATCAGGGCCTGAGAGCATCACAGTAGTAAAATATGAGTGCTAATAGCCACTATGTCACTAAGTGAAATCTAAAAAGCTTGGAAACTCAAATGATCAAGAATATCTACAGATAATTTAACGGACATTAAAGATCCGGAATCCTCCTGTCTCTAACTCACTGCTGCCATCAATAACCTCCATGCTCTACCTAACCAGAGGAAACAAGTATATCTATCTGGATCTTCCACAGTAAGCCTCTAGGACTTTTTCCAGTCAAGGGTATAGTATCCCTATAAATTAACTCAGTGAATGAATGCCCTTGACTCCTCTCTTTCATGTCTCCTGAAAGAATGTGCCCCGTTTATACTCCCCAATTTCTGCCGGCATCTTCACCCTGCTATCTGCCTTATACACATGCAGGTCTTGAGATGAAGCTGAGGCATTTGGGATCATCCCTCCTTCAATGATTTTCAAGAGTGTTCTTTATCTTGACACCTTCCCTTGCTCATTTCCTTTTCTCCAAGGGAAACCAGGTCCTCTCCCTACCTAAAAAGGATCCCAATAACCTCTTCACAAACAAATCCAACTCTATGTTCCTTAAAATATAAATATGATGTGGACTACTTTCCTCCCTCCCTTGGCTTCCAGAAATAGGACACTACCCTGGTCCTCCCCCATCTCTCCAGCTATACATGGGCACTTCTACACAATGACCACAGGCATGTCCAGGCCTCTATCTGGCTCTTCTTTTCATACCCCATGGCCTGGGAGGCCTATTTCATTAATGGTTTAACCATTAACCATTAAACAGACAACTCTCAAACTCTATTTAGGTCCAGTTGTTACTCAAGTTTGAGTCTACTATCTCCAACTAGTAACTAAGTATTTGTTTTCAGACATCTCACTATAAGGAACTTAACTTATCCTCAAAAATGAGTTTTCCTATGAACCTTTCTATTTCTGTCCATGAGATTTCTCTTTCTTTTTCTCACCCAGTCAATCAAGCTCATTAAATTTTCCACCCAACAGAATCTATTTAATCTCAGCTTTATAGATTCTTCCCTGCATATCTCACAACTGGGACTAGGTAGCTATGCAAATGAGAAAGAGGGATAGAGAACTGCACACTTCTTGCCAGAAGTACAATATCTCAACAGTTTAATTTATCCCCTTTCCAGACTCACCCCCTTTAACAACTACACACCAATGGATCATTTTTTAAAAGCATAATTAAAAAAAAAGTTTATTGATTTTAGAGAGGAAAGGAGAGAGAGAAGTATCGATGTGCGACAGAAACACCAACTGGTTGTGTCCCATATGTGCCCCAGCTGGGGACTGAATCTGAAACCTAGGTATGTGCCCTGACCAGGAATGGAACTGCCAACCCTTTGCGACAACACTCCAACTAACTGAGCCACACTGGCCAAGGCCCAATGGGCTTCTGTAAAACATTAATTTTATCATGTTATTGCTCTAACTACATACAGCAGGTCCATAAGATCAGATCCAAATGCCTCACTTACTAGCCTACCAGGGCCCTAATCCATGTGACCTAGCTTTCCTTTCTTAACTCCCTATCCCAAGAAGCCTGATTCTGATCAGTCCCCTAATATCATCTATACTGCACATCCCCACCTGGCCTCTGCTCAGGCTATATTTTTCCTTTCCAAACACAAAAGTACATCCACATAGCTCATTCCAAACTTCTACCACAATGTCTTCCGCAGCTATTTAGACATAAATGGATCACTGACTTCACTGAATTCTGATAGCACTCACTGAAACATTCAGTCACACATTCTTCTATTTCACTAACGAAACAGGAGGATTCTTGAGGGTAGCAGCCATGTCATAGTCAGAAGTACAGATTCAAGAATTTGGGTTACCTTAGAAGTCATTGAAGTTCAACCCTTGTCTATACCTACTGCCTTCTATATAATACCCACAGCAAACAGTGCTTTCCAGGTTTTATACCCAGGACAGGAAACATGCCTACTTTAATTAATTGATAGTTAATTAATTAATTTTTAGACAGAGGGGAATGGAGGGAGAAAGAGAAGAGAGAAACATCAATGTGTGGTTGCCTCCTGCGTGCCCCCAACTGGGGACCTGGTCTGCAACCCAGACATGTGGCCTGACTGGGAATCGAACCAGTGACCCTTTGGCTCACAGGCCGGTGATCAATCTACTGAGCCACACCAGCTGGGGTCATGCCAACTTCAAAAAACTTAAAAAAAAAATATTCTAATCCTCCACATTACAAAGGAACTTGGGTGTCACACTTGGGCTTAAACCTATAGGCAACAGGTAGTCAGAGGTTTTAAAGCAGTAATGTTACTTGCCAGGTTTAATTTTTTTAGATGATCATCCTAGTAATTATGTTGAGGGCTGACTTGGAAGGAAAAGACAGAAACCATCAGGAGGCTGTGGCAAGACACCAAGTAAGGAATAACAGGGGCCTAGACAGTAAGGAAGGAGAGGGGAAATCCAGATTCAAAAGCCATTTCTGAGGTAAACTAGGATTTGGTGACCAACTTATGGAAGGAATTCAGTTATGTGTGCCAGAATGGAGCGCTCCCAGGGTGGTGCTGGCAGTGCAAGGGCTGTCCTAACCCAGGAATAAACTCTACTGAGGCCACAGCTACAGGTAAGCCCTTCTCTCAAATCTTTTTTTCCCCCCCACCATTGTAAAGTGACAGCTTTCCCACCAGATTACCAATAGTCAAACTACAGTGTAAGTTACATTATTCAAGTTATCAAAGGCTTCCTAGTCTAGTAATTTTTTCCTTCCCCTTTCAAAGGACTACCTAAGCTCATTGTTATTCAAGTATGGTATGTGCAACTTTAGCACCAGCTGGAACTTACTAGAAATGCAAATTATTGGGTCTTACCCTACACCTACTGAATCAAAAATCTTTCTGTAGAGAGGTCAATAATCTGTGTTTTAATTTATCTCCAGATAACTCTTAGTGCATGTTAAAGTTTGAGAAGCACTAATCTAGCTAACCTTTCCAGATCAAGGTTTTCAATCCTATATCAATTTTCCATCACTAAATGGAAAACCTATCCCAGATACTCAAGACTAAAAATGTAAATTTACAAATGTGCCTCAGTGGAAAAAATCTTGGAAGCATTCATTATTCTAGAGAAGCCACATACATTTGGATGAGTCTCTTAAAATAGAAGCTTTTAATTAATTAATTGGTTTTTGAAAAAATTTTTTTATTTACTTTTTTTTTTAGAGAGAGGGTAAGGGAGGGAGAAAGAGAGGGAGAGAAACATCGATTGGTTGCCTCTTACACACTCCCAGTTGGGGACCAGGCCCACAACCCAGGTATGTGCCCTGACTGGGAATCAAACCTGCAACCCTTTGGTTCACAGGCCAGCAGCAATCAATGGCACTAAGCCACACCAGCCAGGGTGCTTTTATTTTATTTATTTATTTATTTTTAAGATTTTATTTACTTTTAGAGAAAGTGGGAGGGAGGAAGAAAGAAAGGGAGAGAAACATCAATGTGCAATTCAAAGATGGATCGGTTGCCCCTCAAACACCTCCAAGGGGACCTTACCCAGGGATGTGCCCTAACTGGGAATTGAACCAACAACCTTTTGATTTGCAGGCCCACTCTTAATCCACTGAGCCAGACCAGCCGGGGCTAAATAGGAGCTTTTAAATAGGCAACTCCAAGTCATTCTCCAAAAATGACTAATCAAAAGTCAGACACCAATTTCCAGAGTCCCTTCCAGATTTTGTCCCCGCCAAAAGAAACACCTGGAGATTTGATCACCTATCTCTTTAACATAAGGTGAAGTGGTAGCTATTTTACAAGGTAAATGACAAACCCTAGCCCTGGCTGAGTAAACTCAGTTGGTTAAAGCACTGTCCAGATACACCGAGGTTGTGGGTTTGATCTCTGGTTTAGGGCACATACAAGAAGCAACAAAAGACTGCATAAATAAGTAGAACAACGAACAAATGTTTCTCCCTCTGTCCCTAGTCAATAAATTAAAAAAAAAAAAAGCAAAAAAGCAAATCTAACCCTTAATTCTTCCTAAGCCACTGTCAGGAGTCATAAATAAATTAATCCATTCTCTGAAACGGAGTTTGGGTCATCCCATAACAGTCTGTGATACCTGCCTTGCTCTAGCAGTGAACACATATGGTCAAGCTGTCCTCTGTCAGACATACACTTTCTGAATGAGCAATGTAATGGATACTGTTCAGTTTCCTTTGTTCAGTAAGTTGGAACCTACTATTTGCCAGATACTATGATGGCAATGAGCAAGACAGACTGAGTCACCCCTCACTGAGTTTGCATTAAATAAGTTGCTGAAATTAATATTGAGATAAATACTAACAAGAAGCACACAGCAAAGGAATTCAACATGGTTTGGACTAGTGGGGCTGCAAATCAGAACCACTCAGGAGAGCTTATAACCATACCAAAGCCCAAGCCCCATCCCAAATCAAACAAATCAGAACTCTGTGAACCTTGGCCATTAATTTTAAAAATCATTCACTCCCCAGGTAATTCTAACATGCAGCCACAGTAGAGAACCACCAGTCTTGGAAGTCATGTGACAGATGTTAGGGGCACAGAGGTCAATAACACAGTTCTTGCCTTCTAGGAGCTTATCATCTAGTGGAAGAAACCCAAGTAAACAAAGTTATCAGCAAAATGCTCTTGGAAACATGCAGCAAAGAACCTCATATACTTCTTGTGTACAAGTATGTGGAAGTAATCCCAGAGTGTTATACATATGTGATTTTACCTGTGTCAACAAGGTTTAGCTTCAACAGATGAGAACCTAGGCACTGAATTATTCTTTATTCTTTTTTGTCTTAAATATTGCGGGTTTTAAAAAAACACTGCCTTTAGTTAGTGAAGGCATCATAGAAATTATTCAAGTTGTTTTGAAGCTTAATCAGAAAGGAGTTTTCTGATGAAATGATCTTGAAGATGCTGTCTGTAATATGAACTGGAGGAGTTAGAAGAAAAAGTGTATTAGGTAAAGAGAAGAGTGTGTACAAAGAAAGGTCTGGAAGCAGAAAAAAGCACAGGGCCTTATAAAAACTGAAAGAAAGCTAAGAGCAAGGCAGGGAGCAAAAGAGGACACAGTAGAGGGTCTCAAAGTGTTATCTCTGGAGGAGCAGCATCAGCACCATCAAAGAATGTTAGAAATGCAAATTCTCAGGCCTCACAGCAGGCCTACAGAATCAGAAAGTGGGGAGGTACAGCCTAGGTAATATTAACAATTTGGGATTTTACTCTGTGATTAATGAAAAATAATTGAGGTTTTTGCCCTGGCCGGCATGGCTCAGTTGGTAGAGTGTTATCCCTCAAAGCAAAAGGTTGCTGCTTCAGTTGCCTGTCAGAGCACATGCCAGAGGCAACCAATAGACGTTTCTCTCACACATGGATGTTTCTCCCTCTCTCTCTCCCTCTACCCCCCTCCTTCCCCTCTCACTAAAAAAAAAAAATAAATAAAACCTTAAAAAAGAAAAAAGAACAAATGATTGAGAGGCTTTAAATAGAGAGATAATATAATCAGGAATAGTAACAGTTAAATGGTTTGGCATTAATAACTGCACGAAAACTCCTCAAAAATCTAATTTTTGTAATAATCAGGATCAGAAACCATACTGAATCTTTAAATCAAGGGTCACAATCATATTGCCTTTAGGGCTAAGCATGGTGAATAAGTAAAGAGGATGATGTGGAACTGGAGGAGCTGCCCTCCAGTCAGCCTAGCAAAAATTTTCTCTAGAGCCAAACACAAACAGGTGTCTTAGTAAAGGAATACACTGGCAAACCTTCAGGATCACTTAACACAGCTGCTTAAGAAAGGCGAGAGATCCCTTTGTAGGGAATCCCGACTTCTCCTTTCTTCAGATGTGACTGTTTCCCAGCCTGGCTAGGCAAATCTGGCATCAAACCAAAATTTAAAAGAAAAACTACCTTTTGTTTCTTGGTCCAAGTAGCAGAGGAATAAAAAGCAATTCAACAAACAAGATGCCAATAAACCCAGCCAGCTCACCTCCCACATGCAGCTTCTAACACAGAGCAAATGACCCATTTGGATGAATCTATAGAAGCCTGAATTTGGGAATGTTTTTTGTGATTGGCTGCCCAGGAACAACCTTCCCTTGGGCCCACAAAGCTGGCCAGCACCTTCCCTTCAGTAGGTCAAATCAGAAGCTCTTGGTCTCAATGATAGCCCTTAGAAGACATGCAATGTGTTTGTATGCTAGGCTTCCCAGCACTAAAAATTGATACCAGCTACAGTTCTGTTTAAAAGGTCACTAGGAGCAAGCAGAAACTTTCTGGTGGGGAGCAGTTTACAGCAATGGCAGAATCCACCAATTCGGGTTTTTGCCACAATAGCATCTCACCCAGATTTAGCCACAGACCATAGATGATGAGGGAGTGGTTACACATGTCTGATTAAATCAGGCTGAAAAGCACATTCCAGTGAAGTTCAGAATGCAGAAAAGAATTGCAACAGACATTAATGAGAAAGGAACAAAGAGAGACTGCCTTATTCAGACACTTCCTCCTCAAATCCTCAGTTGAGAAAGTCAACATTCTTAAAAGTACAATCTGACAGTGGCTCTTCATCCTGACCTCACAAGCCAGAATGACAGGTGCTGAGGGACTCCAGAGATGTTGTCCTACTAAGGTTATAGCTCAGAGATGTTTAGGGGAAGCCAGGGAAGGTGTCAAGATAAAGAGTGTTCCTGACTCCTACTCTTTAAGGAATCTTAAAGATCCTGAAACCATTTCTTCCCAAGTCAAAATAACCAAAGAAATAGGCTTCAATTCTTAGTAGAATCAAAATTTCAAAAGACTCTTGTCTGGGCATGTGTGGCTGAATTTCCACTTCCTAACTGAAACAGGATTTGTAATGGAAGCATTTGCTCCTTACTGTCTTACTAGATTTCAGAGCAGCTCATTTCATTCCTGAGATTAATTTTCAGAATCTCAGTGACTTGCTCACATGTAGTAGCAGAACTAAGACTACGGGTAAATGTTCCCAGAACCAGCCTATTATCAAATGATTGGTGCAAACTGCCTTTCAGGTATCAAGTACAATCCCTATGCCCTCTTGAATGACAACAGCTGACTTTTATGGAATGTATCGGCACTCTATATTAACCTTTAAAAAAAAAGATTTTATTTATCCATCTTTAGAGAAAGGGGAAGGGAGGGAGAAAGAGAGAGAGAGAAACATTGATGTGTGAAAGATACATCAACTGGTTGCCTCTAGCATGCCCACAACTGGGGACCTGTCCTGTAACCCAGGCATGTGCCCTGACTGGGAATCAAACTAGCAACCCCTCGGTTTACAGGATGGCACTCACAAACCACTAAGCAATAACAGCCAGGGCTATATTGACCTTTTTAATGTTAATAACCGCCCCACGAACTGGATACTTTTATCATTTTTAATAAGTTTTTTGTTCTCTTAATTGATTTTAGAGAGAAAGGGAGAAAGAAAAACATCCCTTTGTTGCTCCACTTACTTATGCATTCAGTAGTTGTTTCTTGTATGTGCCCTGACCAGGTATCAAACCCACAACCTTGGTGTATTGGGATGATGCTCTAACCAACTGAACTACCCGGCCAGGGCTTGGACTGGGTACTTTTACATTCACTTCACAGATACGAAAGCTAAGGCATGAACAGGTTAAGTGACTTGCCCAAAGCTACAGAGTTAGTGGCAGAGTCAAAATGCAAATCCAGGAACTCTGGCTTCAGAGCCCAAGCTCTTAACCAGCAGACTACACTGCCCTTCTCGGGATATAACCAGTCCATTCCATGAACACTAATCAAGCATCTGGACACCAAGCATTCCACTAGACAAAAGCACCTATTCATACAAAGTACCAACCAGAAAAACTGCTTTTATTCTGCCCAGGCTCGATGTGTCAATCCATGCTGAATGTACCCCAAATCCTACCTCTTAGCTAAACGCTAAGACAAAAACCTAAAAATTAAGCCCTCAAAAGTAAGTAAACACACACACACACACACCCCCAAAATCGAGACTTCTCTAAACTTTAATGGGGAGCAAAGAGTGCTTCCAACATCTCTATCTTCTCTGTCTTTTACAAGGTCTATGCCTAAAAGGTCAAGATTTAAAAACAAAAACAAACTTCTAAACAGATCTGGTCAGAGAATCAAAACAGACACTCTATAAGGTCAATCCAAAAATTCCTATTCAGAATTTTGCACCTGAATTCAAGAAACACCTCATTGTTCATTTAGCTTAAGGTAACCAAAATATCCAACCAGAAATTGGTTTTCTTTGCTTTTCTCTCTGCCCCCTATCATCTTTTAGAGAGGGTGGCAGGCATACTCACAGGCAAGCTCGAGGGTCTTGACTGAAGACTCAGGTTCATATCTTCTTGCCCTCCCTTACTAGAGGTCATTGAGGGGGTTGAGGATGCCTGAGACCCAAATGAATCTTGAGATAACTCCTAAGACAAGAGAAAAACAAAAGTTGTGAAGGCCTGGCATTGACAAACTGGGCAACCTTGTTTCGTCGTGAAAGAGCTATGGGACTATCACACAGGGGAAACTGTATGTGAGAGACTGCCCAACTGTACACGCGATGCCATCTGAAGGAAGAAAAATACAAAGTGTGGCTCTCTAGACAAGAATGTCAACAGTGGATGTAAGAGTTTTTCTGATGGCACTATTGACCATTTATTGTCACCCAGACAGAGGTGTTCTTTGGGATTAAATTCTACAGTATGGCTAACTACAAGTTAAATCTAGCAAGGAATGAGGCCAATTTATTAAAAAACAAAAAATCTTATACTAGGAACTTCTGCATTAAACTGACTACTACTTCCTTCAAAGTCATTACCTTGGAATGAGATATTTTTCCAACAATGCCACCAATGTACAAAATATTTAGTGGACCTATCATCATTCAGTCATTTCTCCTCTTTTTACTCTTCAAAGAATAAAGTCCAAATTGTTATTTTTAGGCTTCATCATCTACCTTGTTCACAGACATGGCTACGAATGAATTTTAGCTATTTCTAAAAATCAAGTCTATCCTCAAAAAGTAAAAGGATTTGCCATAACTGAGAATATTCTAAAGAATGTGCCATCATCTCTGATGGCAACTGCATATGGAGGGATCCGAAATCTTTTGAGCAACAGCAGAATGGAATAGCAGTTGGAACAAATGTGCAGCTTCCCAAAGTTAGTGTTTTACAAAAAGACCAAACTTACCTGGATGCTCAAGTTCTAAATGTTAGTTAAAAAACAAAAACAAGTGATAGTGGGACTGATTAGTCCCACTATCTTCAATTTCTCTGTCTATGCAACTTTCCATTGCCCCATTTCTTCATCAGCAAGGAGAGGTACAGGTTTTTATGCAGTTAACAAGGTTATGCCTTTATTAGTTCAATCAATCGAGTTAGCATGTTTATCCAAAGTTTAATTGGTTATTAAGTGCACTTTAGAGAACCAATTTGTATGGCCAAGTTCTCATGACACTAACCCCACACTGTCTGTGGTCACACATAAAGAAGCCCAAGAAACGGGCATCTTACCTGTGGTGGAGGGAAGCGCTGCTGGGAATAGGCAGTTTGCTGTGACTGCTGAGACTGGGGCTGAGGGTATGCAGCCTGCTGGGAGAGCGTTGAGGAAGCTGGCTGCTGAGGTTGCTGCTGCTGGTAGGGAGACTGTGCCTGTGGCTGTGAGTAGGGGGGCTGGCTCTGGGGATGCTGCTGGGTTGTAGACTGTTGGGAGGGGTATGGAGTTGGAGACTGCTGATGTGGAGGCTGAGTTGGCTGCTGGGAATATGGAGGCTGAGCAGACTGGAGCTGTGGTGGCTGAGACTGTGGCTGCTGCTGATATGAAGGTTGGGCATGAGGGGTCTGAGATGGCGGTTGCTGGGAGTAGGGCGGCTGCTGCTGCTGGGGGTGAGGACTTTGCTGGTTGTAATACGGAGTCTGGCCCTGCTGACCATATGCGCCGGGACCTTGTTGTCCATAAGGAGGAATCTGTAGGAAAAGAAAGGGATATGTTTTTAGCATTGACTCTCCTGAATGAAGAAAGGTGAGATATTCTCTCAGAAGCTATGCAAATGGGCATAGAAAGCAGGCAAGCCAAGCCTCACACTTAGAAGGCCCAGGGTTTTTCTACCATCCCTATTTAAACTGAACCAGGAAGGATGGCCAAGCTGGATTACTAGTTGGTTTGTTTACGAGTGGACTGCATCCACCCACTGAAAATTTACACTATTTAATATTTGGGCCATTTACAAGAGTGCAAGAACAGTTGTTTTCACCATAGAGCCTACTCTTCTTATCCTGGCCTAGATAGTTTTTATAAGCACTGGGAATCTGTATCCTAGCCACAATGAATAGTCACAGCAGCCTGGCTCAGCGACTGAAAACCTAGGGTTTAGTAATCCAGACAGTGTGCAAATCACTAAGCTGCTCTGGTTCTCTTTTTCATTTAATCTTCAGTCAAAAAACATTTGAGAGTCTACTTGTTTAGTTCTACCAGGCACTATTCTAGACACTGGGAATACAAAAAACAGACAAACAAACAAGTAAAAAAACAACAAAAACCACAACAACCAACCCACCAAAAAAAACAAAAACAAAAAACTCCCAATGATAATAAAAGTGTCAATACCCCATATTTTTACATTTAAAGGCATACTTTGCTTTAAAGTTCTAGGGGTAAAGTTAGATCGTATATTCTGTCCCTCGCCATTTTCACTATAAATTTCACAAAAATATAAATGGTAGAAAAAGCTGTCAAAACAAAAATAAAAATAAAAAATAGTGTGGGTGACCAGACAAAAGGAGATGAGAGAAATCTTAACATTTACAACAGCGCTGTTAGAATCCTTACTGTTCAACCTTCCCTTTTGTTTCTTCCTCCTTTCCCATCCCCCCAGTCCCTCCTAAACATTCATTGTGAACCATACAGCTATACACTGAAGAAACATAAAGGGCTTCTTCTATCCCCAGGGCACATGTTATGAGCAGTTTTTCATGGTAGCAATGGATAAGGTGTTCAGCAACTGCCTTTCTTTCTTCCCACCTCATTCAGAGATCACCATTTAGTGAGTACAAGCATGGCAGGTCAAAGAAAAAGAAAGATGTACAGCCTGTGGCCAGGGAGCAGTTTTCCTTCCAGCACACATGGGATGGTGCCTTCAACGTCAGCCTTGTAAGCAGCACACTGTAAGTAACAGCCAGTTGGCCTATGATCCTTTCAAGAGGTTTAGAAACCAAAGACATGTTCTTCTTCTTTTTTTTTTTAACAGTACAGAGCAGTCTTTTATTTTTATTTTACACTTATTAAACCATGAATTCATAAGGAATGGGCTCTAGCCATTCAGGCTCCTTTCCATTGGTTCTCACCAAGCATGCTTCTCTGGGTGGAGCAGAATGGTGTTTCAGTTGAACCCAGGTATCTTTCTCTTTGGCTTCCTTCTTTTTCTGATCATTTTTCTTCACACATTTCAGTAAGGTATCTTGGCTCTTAAGAGTGCTTAATATACTCAAAACATACATTTCTTTTGGCAAGAATCTCGCCCTTGTTTGTTTAAAACCATGCCTACTGCATGCTGGGTGACCCTGTCCAGGGGTGTCCAACCTTTTGGCAACCTTTTGCCACACTGATAGAAGAGTTGTCTTGGGCCATAGATTAAACACACAAACACTAATGAAAACTGATGAGCAAAAAAAAAAAAAAGGTCCTTGAATAATTTACGATTTTGTGTTGGGCCTCATTCATAGCCACCCTGGGCCGCATGCGGGCTACAGGTGGACACGTCTGGGGCTCTTCCAGTTTAAATATGGTAACATTTGTGGGGCACTCCTTTTTGAACAGTGCCCATTTCTTTGATGTCTAGAATATCACCTTTCTTGTAGATTCCCACTTATGTGGCCAAATGAACAACTCCATATTTTCTAAAAGGCCTAGAGAACATATGGGGGAGGGGGATGTCTCTCCTCTTTCCCTTTGTGTTATCATTTTGGTGAAATTACTGGAAGAGGGCGGTTCCAGCCAAAAGGCCAAAGACATGTTCTGTTTCTACTGCTCAAGACTAGATCGTGGACAGATTAAGGATTAAGGTAATAGGAGTCACCATCTACCTGCTGTGCATACGAGAGGCTGCCCATGGTACTCTGCGCCCGGCTCTGCATGCTCATCGGGTACCGCTGTGGCGTCTGGGACCCATATGGCTGCCCTGGGTACCCATGCCCTTGCTGCGGTCCTGACGGAGGTCCCTGTTGTTGCGAGTATGGGTTAGTTCCACCATATGGCTGAGGTCTCATCTTGCCCATCTGATCCATTGGACTGGATGGCTACAAAATAAAGAACATTTCATTAACCTCGAGTTTTCATGGCCTCTGGCCAACATGAACACAAACCCAAACATACAGGTCTATAAACCCCATAGAAAAACAGTCACTATGAAATTTCATTAATGTGGAACTTTCATGGCCTCTGGCCAATATGAACACAAACCCAAACATATAGGTCTGTATGCCACATAGAAGAACAGTTACTATGAAAAAGTAACAGTACAAACCCATTAACCCTTCCATAGAACCTTGATTTATCATATGTAAAATGAAAATACCACCACCATATGATAACATCTTATAAGCTACATACTACTTTGTGGTATTATTTGAAATCCAAAGGACAAACCAGGTGTGGAGCAATGAACACAGATACTCTATAGTATTAAAAATCAGAACAAAGGCCCTGCAGTTGGGACAGAATGATGCTGCTATACTGCCATGATCTTGTTCAACACCAAAACTGATGCTTCAAAACACTGTGGGAATTCAAATATACATGCATCTAAGTGTTTCTATTCTTTAAACAGTGAAATCTTTTTTCCTTGACTACCTATAGCTTGTTTGCACTTTGGCACAAGCACTTTAATTTATGCTTTCTTCCAAATGGGTAGGTAACGTGCAAAGTTACAACTGTTAAGGGAAATGTGACTTTGACTTTACAGCCTTGTGCATCTCACCTGAAAAGTTCATCTCCTTTAATATTCAAGAGTTTAAGGGTATAAGAAGGATAGAATTTTTGTCTCTTCAAAGAACAAAATATAGAGGTACAGCATAGTACCAATAATGAAAGCTCAAAAGTTCAACTCATAGGTATTCAGCTACAAACATAGTTTCCTTTCAGCTCTTTGTGGGGCAACAGGTTCAATCAGCTCATTGAGTTTTTGACATTAACCTCTTCCTACTGGAGCTATATAGGACAAAGCCCCCAGAACACTTTTCCCTGCCAGAAATGCCTAACTATATCTACTAGTGGTGTGGCAGGGAGGGAGGAGTTTCCCTAAGCACCTTACAAAGATACATCCAGGTTGGTGAGTAAGCCTGGACCTAACATAAAACTTGAAAACTGAATCTTAAATCAGGGGTGGAGAATAGATATTAATGCTCCAGCCTTGAATATCATTAACTCTCAAGGAGTTCGGTAGTTCTCAAACTTCAGCATGCATCGTAAGCATCTGGAGAGCTTCTTAAACCACAGATTGCTGGGACCCACCTCCAGAGTCTCTAATTTTATAGCTTCATGTTGGGCCTAGGATATGCGTTTGTAACAGTTCCCTGATGATGTTGATGCTGCTGGTCCAGGGACCACACTTTAAGACTCACAGGTCTAGATTATATGTAGGGTCTCTTCTAGCTCTGTTATTTTATAATTAATAAATCATTTAAGGGTGTAAGACCTTAAAAATAAAAATCCTTCCAAAAAAGGGGGGCATTCAAACAACTGGCTCTCTGTACATGTCTGGGGGTGGGGGTGGGGCAGAGTACTAGCTAAATGTTTTGTGATTGAGGAAGTCAAGCTGTCATGAGGAAAACAGGTAAGACAAAAAGCTACGGGGACTATTGTTCTAAATATCACGAGGAAGAAGCAGAAGCGAAGTTTTCTCAGGCTGCAGCTGAAATCTCAGCTAAAACAGTAATAGTGATGATAAGAGTACCCTCATCTAAACTACAGTCATAGTACAACCTGTCCCAAATCATTACTAAATGTCAATATTAAAGTGCTATTTCCAACATAACTAAGCTATTTCCAACATAACTAAAACAACTTTTGCCAAGTTCTGCCGCTGTAGCAGAAGCTCCAATAATATTCCCAATCGTAATTTTGGAGTTACATGAGTTCTTTTGGGAGTGTTAAGGAAGTTCAGATTTAACTACGACTGGACTGCTAAGTAATGAATAGCATGCGCTCTTCCCCAGATACACCTGGAGCCAAAACATCACCACTCTCTCCTATAAAGTGCATAGGGGCTTACATGGCCACATCATGCCGCACATAATGAGGAGATCTTCATCTCATCCCGACTGCAACTGCTGTCCATGTGGCCCCAGGTGAAGAGACAACATTTACCAAAGAGAAACGAGACCACCCTGGGTATCTCTGTCAGTCCAGATCTCCCCACAACACTTGAGGGACAGTCGTTACCATGGTTACCATAGTTTCTAGAACAGAAGCTATTTACCAGGGCTACAGATGAGAATTTTCTGTGAAGCTTCACAAATGACTGGGTCTCTCCCTAGACATTCCAATTTACTGGGTCTGGAAGGGCTTGGGCTCCCCCCACCATTTAAGATCCTTGGATGATTGTATACTAGCTGAGAACCAGTGATCTAGAGAAACAATAAACTTTCCCATGATGCATGATTATTAAGTACTTGAAATATAGCTAGTGCAACTGAGGAACTAAATTATTTTTATTTGCTTTTAATTAAATTCAAATAACCACATGTAGCTAGTGCCTATCATACTGGACCACACAGTTCTAGAGCAATGCTCTTATAATTTTCATCTCTTCTTGCTCAACAACAGCTCCAAACTTCCTACAGACAGACTATCCTACCAACTACATTCTGTCAGCATTGCAAAGGAAGAGCAAAGTGTAATAAGTCAATAGACATGGGTTCAAATCCTAGATGAAAAACATATCAGTTTTTTATCTAAAATGCACATAGCACATTTCACACAATGCTTGGTATTTAAATGTCCAATAAACAGTAGCTATTATTAATGATAAATAGTATGCTTCTGCCTGGCTCTAAAGCCCTCCACAGCATGCCCCAACTCTACACATTTTTTCCAGTCTCACACAAGTCCCCAACACACGGAACATACCCAGCTCTATGCAATGGTACCTTCCTACCCTACCCCCCTGTCCACAATGGCTTCCACTAGCAAACACCCAATGCTTTGACATGAAGCCACTTCATACTTCTTCAGCACACTCTGATCTCTCACATTTACAAATGTCCTATTGCAAATTCAGTCAGAAGCATAAGGTTTATCACTTAGTTGTCCAGCTAACTGATTGAATCTCTCAAGAATAAGTTCTAGGAAGCCAGAGATGGAGTCTTTTATTTTCAAAGACCCCAAATGCAGAGCTAGGGCTCAGTAACTTCAATGTGCTATGCTGCCCTACTGCAAGAGGGTAGGAGATAATATGGAGAGAAAGCCCACATCAAACCATCTAGCCACAGGGTCAGGGGCACACCCTAAATCAGGGTATGACTTTGAGGGCAGGGAAAAAAAGTGAATAGCACTGAAAGAAGGGAGGGTGGGATAATCAGCTAAAGGCGAACAAGCACACTTTTGAGAAGAATCGTATGTGCCATTTTATACAAGAGCATCTTCAAACTCTATAGATACCCCCAACAGCCTGCTTAGAAACAAGAGTCAAGGCACATTACCTTTCTTCTCTCACAGCAGGAGAACTGTACTCCCCTTAGGGGACAGCTAATTACATGGGGGATAGTTAATAAAGAGTTCAGGGATTCTTCTATCAACTTTAGGAAATCTTTGCAGACCAAAAATAAACACAACTCAAAGAAATTCTTATTCTAAAAACAAAATTAAAACATTTCCCTTTGGCCCTGGCAGGGTAGCTCCGTTGGTTTATAGCATCATTCAGATACCCCAAGGTTGTGGGTTCAATCTTCAGTCAGTGCACATACAACCAATGAATGAATCAGTAAGTGGAACAACAAATCGATGTTTTCATCTCTCTTCCTGTGGGGCAAAAAAGACACTTCCCTTTCCTGGACATCAGGTTTCTGACACCCTCCCTTCACCAAAGGGTTATAATCAACAGAATATGCAATTTAGCAAACAAAAATATATTCAGCTCCAACAATCAGATTACTCTGTTCTCATGTCAAAGTTAAATACTTGCTCATATCAGAATGGGAGGTGGTCAGGGACCTAACTCGCACTTCTGACATTTGAAACTACTATGAAAGATTTGTGATTTGCAGTTACAGATGAAATGCCATTTTCCAATCTCTCAAAAGAGACGGGGCCCTAAATTTTCACTAATCAGTTTATCTGAAAGTACCCATTTTAGACTAAAAAAATCCTGACTACGTGCAAGATAGAAAAGCCAGTATCAGCACTCTGCAAGGACCAAGGAAAAGGCAATGGATGGGAAACACCAAACCCTGGCTGCACTGTGAGCAAGAGATTCCTCTCTGGGAAAGACAGAGAGGAAATCCTTTCAATGGGAAACCACAGGCGTAGATTACTGTGATTACACTTCAAAAGCAAAGGCTCTGCCATAAAGACACATAATTGAGAGAAAAATACTACCCCCTTGATCAGGGAAGTCAGACCCCCTGTTATATACCCTTCTGCATTCATAAAAAATAAAAATAAAAAAGAGGAAAAGAGCCGTTAAGAACCCCCCACTCACCTCCATTCACCACTTATCTCTTTCCAGATCACTGGCTGTGTTACAAACTGGCTGCCAAATGAAATTCATCAAAAGATGCAGTTTAAGGGCATCAAAGGCAAGGATGCCTAGCAGGCCAGTCCCTCTGAATATATTCAGAACAAACAGCTTGCAGACTAACCACTTGCAAAGAGAGTCCCCCTGTTCCAAGCAAATGGAAATACAAGCTCCTCCAGACCAGTGAGCTAATGAAATCTCTTACAACTTCTTATTGCACCAAGGAAAGCCGTAATGACCCTCAGGAGGTGCAGAGATACAACAGATTAGACTTCAAATTCTCTAATCTCTGACATGACTGATCGAGAGCCAAGAAGATAGGGCTAGGAATTTATTCAAGCAAAAAGCTACTGTTCACCAAAATGCACCACACCATGTGGCAGTGCATCAGAGAAAGTGAAGCTTCATAATTTTCTTGAAATAAAAGTCCAACTGAGGAAAGTTCCAGGCCCCAGTCCCAATCCGAAGGATGAAGAAAGGAAGAGACCAGGCAGCAACCCTAAGGAGTCTGATTTGGACCGGCAAAGATGCTGTAGAGAGGAATGGGCCAGGGCTGCCAAACGGTGTCCGTCTATCATAAGTCCTGACTACCATTTGTTCTGTCACCCTAAATGCCAACTAGCTAGGGCCAGTATAAACTTAATCTTGATTAGAGAGCCCTATCTTGGATTTTGGACAATTACATATTCCTTCTTACTCCTTGTGCTTTCAATTTATTCCTGGCCAGATTTGTTGTATGACTTTTAATAATAACAATAAAAAAAAGCATCCCTGGCTCTTTAATCGAAAGAACCCCCTAATTGATTCCCACAGTAATTAACCTGCATTTTACCTCAGAGAGCGGTAGTTAAGGAAGTCGGCACTGCTATTTATAACTCATCTCAAATTGAGGGCAGACTGCCTAAAATCTAACACATCCCAGCTGTACTCCTGTTTGAACTGGGGCCAAGGGAATTTTTTAAAGCAATCTTGGCACCGAATGAATGACACCAACAGTATGAGAGCACGAGTGGTTGTGTTGTGGTGACGTAGCACTGGAGGTGGAATGGGAGGGGGCCAGTGTACTGTGATCCCTCTCGTGCACGCCTGCTGCTAGCAGAGTCCCAGTACAGTAAGCTGGGAACCGCCCACTGAGAGCCAAACACAGGAAAAGGCTTTTCCTGTGGAACGGCTGGAAGTGAGAAACACATGGCTAATCTGCATAAATGCGAAGCCACACCGCCCCTGCCAGGAAGGTTAGTGTTCGTAATCTCTGGCCATGAAGCTGGCTGCCTAGGAGGACTTGGACTGGCGCCTGATAACCCAGAAAGAGCCGAGAGAACAGATGGGTAAAGGACCCCGGCAGAAAACAGCCCCGGGTCACGTGACTCGCCACATGGCCCCCGCCAGCACAAACTATTGTCTGGCTGTGGAGCTCCCATACAAAGGCACCCGGTCTCGGCTTCCTGTGATTACAGGGACAGGCGGCAGCTGTTGATCCAGTTCCCGTATTGGGCCCTCCTCTGCTGAGGAGCATTCCAAGCAGGGACAAATATAAAAATTAAGGCCTCACCCAACTAAGGCGCTAGCTCCACGTGGCTCCACTCAAATCTTAGGATGTACAGAGCAGACTTCCAACCACCCTTTGTACCCTCGTATACGTAAGTTGACCAGTGTAAATAATTTTCATTGTACTCTTCTCCCCCCAGAAATCTGTAGCCAATGCCCCCTTGTCCTGTCTTTTCTCACTCCTCTAGTATTTCATGACTTTGAAGACTGGTCAAGGACTCATACCCCAACTGAGGAGAAACTGCCTATAAGCCCGCTTGTTTAGTTCTATCCCCAGACCCAGCCTCCTAAAATAATGACTCTATTACTTTTGTTTTCTGTTTATTTAAACAGTCATGTCTCCCCACCTAGGATAGTATAAGGTTCCTTACCTCCTATTTGGCTTCACTAGAGACATTATTAAAGATTTCCTGAAGTTAGCCCTGGCTGGTGTGGCTCAGTGGATTCAGTGCTGGCTTGTGAACCAAAGGGTCGCCGGTTTGATTCCCAGTCAGGGCACATGCCTGGGTTGTGGGCAAGTCCCCAGTGGGGGGCGCACGAGAGGCAACCACACATTGATGTTTCCCTCTTTTTCTCCCTCTCTCTGGAAATAAATAAAATCTTAAAAAAAAAAAGATTTCCTGAATTGATGATATTAAAATAGTCTTTCAATAGATATGACAACACCTGACCCAGGAAATCAAACCCACTCAGATTATGATCCTTATATATGATCTTTATGATTCCCCTAACGGGAGACTCACACTTCAGTTTTGTACTTCATAAGAGATGGAAAACAATTCTTTCCTTTTAGTTCTAGTTCATTCCAGTTCTGCCTATGGTGAGAAAGAAATCAACAACTAGCTTGCAACGACCACACCAAAGAGACAGACTACCCCCCCCCCCAAAAAAGCAGCTTCCGAAATTCATTAGCATTCAATTTGAATATAAATAAAAAATCCAAAGTCAGTGAAAAGTCCTAGCTATCCCATTCTGCTTACAGAAATTATCCTACAAGAGTAGAGCATACTCCCTTTTATAGACTAAGAGCCAATTTCAAAGACATTGCCCACAGCACCAGCCTGACCAAACTCCTTAGGAGGGGCTGCAACCAGACATCAGACTGAGGACCTTCCAAGCCTGACTCTGTCTCTCAAGTGATAAGAGAACAAAACAAGAAGCCTGGCTCTCTCCCAGGCTCAGAGGCTACTCTGCTCCAGCCTTCCAGAGCAGATCTGAGAAAACTCACCAAAGGTAGAAAAGAGAAACCAAAGGGGGAAGAGTCATGGAATCATCTAACAAAACTCAGATTATGAGAGCCAAATGTAATAACCACCTCACAGCTGTCCACCCAAAAGAAGCATACGAGAAAACCACAACCAGGTGGCTAGTATTTCTTTTATTTTTTTCTTTGGTTCCAAAAAGAATCCTTCAAATAAAGCTGCTAGAGCACCAAAACAATGAATTCCTCAACAAATGAGAAAGTCCTTCTCTTCTTCCAAAACAAAAGTGCTCTCCCCAAAATGATAAAGATAACTTTTTTGGAAGACCAGACTTAGCTAACCAATGTCTCCCAATTTCCAACAAATTACAGAAGACTAAGGAAATCACACAATCCAAGAAGGAATTCTTTATATACTGCTTAAAACCCAGGGTTATAAAAAACAGTAAGGTCCCAAGAATGATGATTAAACAGGAACCAAAATACCATTTATCATAAACATCCTCTTCGTTACAACTTTCAAAAAATTTTTTTCATTTATTGATTTTAGAGGGGGGGAGAAAGGGGGATGAGGAAGAGAGAGACATCAATTTGTTGTTCCACTTCTTTATGTATTCATTCATTGGTTGCTTCTTGTGTATGCCCTGACCACGTGCCCTGACCGGTATCAAATGGTGCAACCTTGGCATATCAGGACAACACTCTAACCAACTTTCTAATCTCAAGAGTAAGGCAACAGTACATCACAGTGAAAAGAGTACTAGACTGAGAGAACACCTGAGAGTTCCAATCCTAGTTTTCTGACCAACTCCCTTGGGGAGGCAATCAAGGCACTAACCAGGTTTTACCTTAACTTTCTCAGTTACACAACTGAACCCGGACCTCCAGATTCTGAATCAGCAGTCCTAGGATGGGGCCAGGAATCTCAGGCAAATTCTCCTGTCCAGTCTGAGAACATTTGGGTTACATGGCCTTCCCTCCAAAGCCCCTCCCATCTCCAGCACAGAGTGACTCTAGAACTCAGATGCAAACAATGATCTGTCTGAAGAGGGCAGTGCATGGCCAAGAGAAAAACCAGGAATGGACCTCAGATTCCCAACTTCTCAAAAAAGCAGTATTCTCAGTTAAAGTCAAACTTTCCTAAATTCCTATAGCCAGCCCCTTATTACTTTGTTCACCAAAGCACATATTACTAACATACTATATGCTTTACTTTTTTATCGTGGTCACTGTCTGTATCCTAGACTAGAATATAAGCTCTGGGAAGTAAAGAATTATGTGTAAAACAAACTTTCCTACTTTAAAAGTAGGAAAAGAAAAGGTACTGTGGAAGAGAAAATGTAATTCTAGAGGCCTTGCAAGTCCTAACCTCCTTCAAGCTGAGAAAATGTTTTGTTTCTACACGGCCAGTCCTTCGGCAATGGTGAAGAGCTCTGCACGAGCAATGCCTTCAACTTCTCTGTGCCTCAGTTTCTACATCAACAGAACTGTAATAATAGCAGTAGCACCTTCAGGGCTGAATGAGTGAGTTCATACAATAAAATAAAACAAAACACTATTTCCTTAATCCATCTGGACATGCTCTAGCCTCAGCACCTTTGTATTCACTGATCTTTCCACTGCAACACTTCTTTCTCCCAGCTTGTAGCATAGCATAGCTCACTCTTTCATATGAAGTATCAGTTCAACTTGGCATCCCCTGCTGAACCCATCTAAAGTTTCAATCCTGCCCACTTCTTATACTTGGTCCCTGATAAAACTTTTTCTCCTGAGCATGTATCACTAGATATTATATGGTTTACTTATTTATCTTATTTAGTATCGATAGCCTAGTGTAAAATAAAGTCCCAAAAAGGTACATATGTGTCTGTGTGTTTGACTGCTTTATCTTCCAGCACCCAAAATGTCAGCTATTATCATCTACACAGTCCCAAATTTCTAGCAATAAAATTCAGAAACCACAACAGTTAAGATCTGGTCCCTCAAGACCAGAAACCCTGAGTGGTAAACTACAGGTTAACTAACAATCAAGTAAGCTAAGGTTATGCTTTTAGAAAAGAGAAAGCACAAGCTTTAGCACCTCTTTGAGCAAGTCACTTCATCCCTTGGCACCAGAACCATCTGTAAAATGGGGATTTAGAAACTGTCTAACACAGATATGAGGCAGTTCCAATAATAAGTATGTGAAGTAGTTTTTACAGTTTATAACAGACACTTTCCTCTCTCCACCTTCCACAGCAGAAAAGTAGTTTCAAATACTCCTTTAAAAACAAGAACACTGTGGGAGCGTGGAGGGCGGGGTAGGGGAGAGCAAGGGAATGGGGAAAGGTGGGACAACTGTAACTGAACAACAATAAAAATAATAATAAAAAATAAATTAAAAACAAAAACAAGAACACAAGTTAAGACACCAAAAGGGTTGACCAGTCTAATTTCTGAGCTCCACCTACTTTCAATCTGTTCTCCCAAAGGAAGTTGTCGAATAGCTCCTTCTAAGAATCCTGAGAGTAAAGCCCAATAATTTTCAACCAGGGCAATACTAATCCGAGAATGTTTGGAAATAATGTATGAAGGAGCCTCCTTTGGTTATCATAGCGACTCGATGGTACTCCTGGCATTTATTACCTGGGAGCAGGATGCCAAATGTCCCGCAATGCATCCTCACACAAACAAGAGCCTCGCTAAGAAACAATGGACTCTAGCCCATTACAGCTCACTAGAGGTTAATGGACTCAAGACCAATCTCAGATGGAGAATTTCCTGTAATATTTGACCCTGGAGCAGTTAAGGGAAAGAATTGACCAGTAACCATCCCAAGAACCTAGCAGGTCAACAACTTTAAGAAAATAGTTAGAAGATAATTTATTGAAGGTGGTATTTCTTCAGAGCATTTATTACAATTATAATTATATAGTTATTTATGATTATTTATTGACATCTTTCCCTACTAGAAAGTACTTTGTTGGGAGACAGGAATTATGAGGCCTATGTTCACAACACTGTGCCTGATACACTGTTGAAGCTCAATAAATATTTACTGCATTACTGTAAGCAACTGGCATATGGCAGATAGGTAATTACAGATTTTAAAAAAAAAAAGTTTTACTTTAACATTTCTTACACTGTTAAGTCCAAAGTATAGTATGTTTTACATCAGACGACATTTCAGCAAAAGGACTTGGCAATTAAGTGAGCTTTTAGCAAGTTCTCATCCTGGAAATTCTTGAGAAATGGGGAATGGGTAATATGGCCTAAGTCTAGGAAATCTTGATGGTATGCAAGAAAGACAGGTTTATGTACTGTATCTAGTAAATGCTCAATAATCAAAAACTTAATAATGTACAGACCTTGTTACCACATGAAGTGGTATGGGTTGACACCAGAAAACGGTACTTCCTCCCACAAACCATCCTTTGGTGCTTCAACCAGGGAAAGGACCTTAGTGTGGATGGACCACAAGCCCAACCCAGTGAGGCAGTTTTTAATGACATTTACACCCTGCTTACTTGTCATTTATGATTAAATGATATGGTATACTTAAGGAATACATGTAGAGGCAAGGGTCATGTAACCTAACAGAGCTTCACCCAGGAGGGTACGCTACCAACTTTTCAATAAGACAATACTTCTAAATCATACCTAGTTCTTCTAACCTAGTTTCTAAAACACTCCTCTCTCTTCTCTATTAAACTGCTTTGTAGATACTGCTCAAAAACAAACAAAAAAGGCTAGGCAAAAATTGCTCCTAAGCCACAGAACTTTGTCTCATTTGTTTTCTCTTTAAAAAGCTCATTCCCCTCACTCCTTTTATTTTACCTATAACTCCAAACTTGGACATGTCTTGCAGGGGTTATATAAAAAGATCCTAAATTCCTCTGAGTGCACAATTCTACATCCTGCTCGGTTTTTTTTTTCTTTCTATACTAAAAAAGGTTATCTGTGACACATCACTGAGCTGTAGGAACTTGATTTACATGCAGTCAGGGATTCCATTTATCACACTTTGATTGTTATCAATCTAATCGTCTTGTCTTTTGATAAAGACACTGAGAAGCTGCAGCAATGCCACTGTTATCTCACTAATTCCTAGGACTGCTTTGGACCACTTTCCAAAAATGCCAATCTTTTACCTGGTCCCCCTAAGTCCACTCTGAACTGTAACAGGCACAATTACGTAAGTTAAAGAATGGTCCAGGGTAGAGCCAACCTTATTAAGATTATAGGTGTCCCCAAATCCGCAGGCTTTTTTAACGTCAGCAATACCCTAAATGAAAAGCCAGAGTCCTAAAATTTTCCATTCTTTTCAAAGCTCTGAAAGTAGTACGTTGGTACCAATCTCCTCTATTCCATTGTCCACACAAATGTTTACAGGAGACCCTGGCTTCATTATTTATACCAGAAACACATGGTTCCAGACCAAAGCTGACAGCTGTCTTTCCTGAAGCTTATTGGTCTCTCCACTTTATTTGCTATCTCTATCTCTGGCCAGTACAATTAAATTGGGATGGATTTGGCATGTTAACCTATGGAAATCTAGTGAAGTGTATCCCTACCCCCCTCCGACCCCCACGTCTGTTTTAACTCATACTCTCTTGAGACTGTCTTATGCAAGGCACACAGAATTTCCCTTTGGTGAATGTGTCTGGGTGGGTGAGCCCAGCTATCTCATTCTCATTTCATTTTAACCTAAAATACCATAATGAGACCACATATTGGTCACTTGAGGCTTTACATAGGGGTTTTAAAAGAAGCCAAGTCAAAGCTGCGCTAGGAAAGCAGATTTAAATCACAAGACTAGAAAGAAAAACAAGAGCGTTACAAATCTGTACCTCCAACAGAGCCTCCAAAACGGGGTGGGGTGGGGGCGGTAAGGAATAGTTTCCAGACCAAAGACAAAACAGGAAAAGAGAAGAGGTAGAGATCATCAAAAACTTCTGTTTATTAGTTAGACAAAGGCACTTTCTGCCACTAGTTAGCCAGGCCATTCCAACCAAGGTAAGCAGATACCAGGAATCTTCACTGAATGATGCTGATCTGAAAGTGGTTAAAAATGTATCTACAGCCCTGAAATGAGACATCTTGCTAGCACTGGTGTGGTAAAGTTATTGCGGTATCCATGTGCTTTGCATTCTACTAACAGAGACATCAAAGGAGAGAATGAAAAAGTAAAAAATAAGAACAGGGAAAATAAAGCTAAAGTCAGAGGGACAATAAAGTGAGTTTAAAACACACAAACACACACACAGAACGTAAGACTCCCTACTGGAGTATCTGTACATACAAGTACCAAATCACAAATCAAATTGTCAGCATACTGCCTCCTGGAAGCCTCTGTCTTCATCATAGCCAGGTCACAGTGATCACAGCTTTATTTCTCAGGCAGGAGGCAAAAGCGGCCTGGTACTAGGAAATTTGTTTTTAATGGGATGGATACCAAAACCACATTAGGTTTTCAGAAAACCCAGATGAACTAGAACACCAGTTCTCCACTTAGTCTTTGCATTGTTAATGTTTATTACCAAACCATTTCTGTAACTTCCATTTCTATGCCAGGCACAATCCTTTTTTAATTTTTTTTTTCTTTTATTGATTCTAGAGGGAGGGGAAGGGGGGGAGAAAGAGAGGAAGAGAAACATTGATCGGTTGCCTCCAGCATGCATCCCATTTTGGGGTCCACACCTACAACTCAGGCAATTGAACCTGTGACCTTTTGATTTGCAGGATGATGCCCAAAGAACTAAGCCACACCAGCCTGGGCAAGCACAATTAAGTCATACAACTGGGAACAAGTCTTGACTCAGATGTCCACTCCTCAGAGAGACCTCATCTACATCAGAGATGGGTGGACTTGTCAGGAGTCTACTTAGAGGATTTATTTGCTAGGACTTCACAAGGGACTCAAGGAAAGGGATCACAACAAAACTCAGGGTGGCCTTTGGGGACTGGGGGTGAGAGAGGCCTACTGAGGGAGAGATCACCAGACCACCAAGGGCCCTATTCTCAGATCAGCTGGCCATTATCACAAGCAGAAGAGGCATCATGGCATTTAATTAATGCTCCAAAACTGGCCTTTGAGTAGCATTTTCAATAATCACTTTCTTGTGCAATTTAGTCAACTGATTATATTTGGAAAAATATCATAAGCAATCATCCTAAAATAATTTTTTCCACCTTCATCAAACAACCAGGACCACAGATTCAAATTATCCTCATGCTATCACCAAGGAGAAAGAGATAAAATGGAAAGCAGGAAGTCCCCAAGTCCTGTAAACAAGCAGAACTGTCACTAGTTTTGTCACTAGTTTATCATTATTGCACAGAACATCCATTTCAAAAGCATTTTCTTCTCTCCCAACTTCAAGCACTTTTAACCTTTTCTCCATTCAGTAACACTTTAGCATATGGGAAGGGAAGGTACATAAATCTTAAACATTAGCCTATGATACAATTTGGAAGAAGCCCCTGAGATCATTTGGATCTACTCGATAAACCCAGTAGTTCTTGAACTTGAGCATGCATCACAATTGCTTGGAGAGCTTGTTAAAATACACTAGCCAGTCCTGGCCAGGTGGCTCAGTTGGTTGAAGCATCACCCCCCCCCCCCCCCCCCCCCCCGTACTCCAAAAGGTTGCGGGTTCCATGGGGGGTGGGGGCGGGCGGGCGGGTGCGCATATGGGGAGGCTAACCATCCACATTTCTTTCTCTTTCTCTCTCTCTCTCTCATATCCTCAGGTGAGAAATTAAAAAAACAAAACAAACAAAAGATAATAGCCAGAGTTTGCCACAGTTTTGGGTTTCATAGGTGTGGCTGAATATTTGCATTTCTAAACAGGGCCCAGGTAATGGGGGTGCTGCTGATTAGGGACCACACTGAGAACCACTGTACTACTCTAGCTCTCAAACTATAACAGGTGCTTAATGATTTTTTTAAGCATTAATATAATTCAAATGTAGCTAAGAACTATGGGACAGCTTTTAATTTAGTGAAGACCAATACTGGTTTTAACCACTTGATTCTATCCCGCTATCAAGCAGGGGCCTCTCCCAAACAGGGGTCATGTTTGAGTTTTATTTGATAATAGTACTTTCACATATCTTAATTGAATATTTACTACAGACTACAAGGTAGATATTTTTCTTCACTATATAATTGAAGATACAAATTCAGAAAAGTTAAGTGACTTGCCTAAAGTCATACAACCTAAGGGAACTTTAAATCTTGGTTTTAGAGCTGCATCTGCAATGAAACTTTGGATGTTCAGGCAATTAACCTTTACGTGTTCACTTTCCCCAAGTGGAAAATTAAGACAATAATCCCTGCCTCCTCAGTGAGTGCTCCAAGTTACAGAAAGTAAAATCACTCTGCAAATGTTTTCATAATGCAAGTTACTCTCACTTAGATCAAAGTGACAGGCTCTATTTTGAACCTGAATCTCACCCCCCAACCCCATTCTCCAAGATCCCTCCCAAGAAAGGAGCCTGGGGACCAAATGCTGCCAATTCTCACTACTGGGATCACATAGCCATTCATCAGAAGCCTAAGTAAAATCCTAAATGGAAGGGACATACAGGACAGAAATCTAGGCATAATGTCAAGTTGTAACTAAAGGCTTTTCAGTCTTTCACCGCATTTAAGAGTTCCAGGCTATTGCAAAACTAATGTCCCAATAAGCCTTAGTGCTTGAATAATTTATTTTGGAAAAGCAATTTTAGTAGTTTATAGTGTTACAGCTCTGGAGAATCAGAAAAACCTGATTCAAATCCAAACTGTACCTTTTACTAGCTATTTGCCCTAGGGCAAATTTTTTGACCTGTCACTGACCCAGTACAAAGTTGTAGATAAACCACCTATAAAAATTACTCCACAAATCCTTTATAAGAGTTATCTTTGGCAGCCCAAATTCCTAAACAAGTAAAAAGAAGTCGGGAGATGAAAGGGGGGTTGTTATCCAAATCTAAATTATCAAGAATTTTGTACTCCTGCCCTGGCAGGTGTGGCTCAGTAGCTTGGTCATTGTCCCCATAAACCAGAAGGTCTTGGGTTCAATTCCCGGTCAAGGCACATACCTAGGTTGCAGGCTCAATCACTGGTCAGGGTGTGTATAGGAGGGAACAATGAATGTTTCTCACATCGATGTTTCTCTCTCTCTCTTTCTCCCTCCTTTCCCCCCTCTCTAAAATCTATAAGCATGTCCTTGGGTAAGGATTAAAAAAAAAAAAGTTTCACACTCCTAAACTAATGCTGGACCACCTCACAAACTACCACTTTAGGACCAAGACTGCGTATTGCTCAAAGGGGAAGAGAAAAAGCCATCTGTATATGCCAAAGAAGACAAAAAGCAACTAATTGCTCAGATGACTTGTTCTCTATGAACACAAAGCCATATTAAGATCTACACGAGAGAGAGGGAAAAATCACTGGGCAAGAAGAGCCCAAAGACATATCTGTTTCCTCTAAAAGGAAGCAACCTGAATGACTTAGTCTTTAATTCTCCACCACGAGGCTGAACTCACACTTTTCTTAAAAGTCAAAGTACATTAGGTACGAGTTAGTTTAGAGTAAACAGCTGGACTCAGATGCACTCATGCCTGGAAAGCAAGTTATGACCTTAAGGAAAACAGGAGGCAAAATAAAAAACATGGAGCACACAGCAAATGAGTTTTTAAATAACGAATATCACATCAATTCCTACATTCCCCTGCTGCCATCATGCTGGTGCTAGGTCTTGGGGGGATGGAGGGAGTTCCTTTTAACAGAGATGTCTATAAATAAGTAAGCTGAAAGCTAACAAGTTTAAGAGGGAAAAGCACACACAAATTTTGGCTGCTGGTGATAAGCCACAAAAAATCATGAATGTGCCAGGGCCAAGGAAGGAAGAAATCTAATATCTAACACTGCAGACTTGGGAACCCAGAAGGAATGAAGCCATAAGGAAGCCCAAATGCAAGAGAAAAAAAAAGCACATGGCACATTTCCTCTTCATATGGGTGGCAATTCAAGCAGCCTGGAGAGCACATAGCCCCAGTGCCCAAAGCCCCTCAGTATTTCATATCAACATTAACTTCCTGAAGGGCGACAAAAATCTGTCCTGGATTACTGGGTGATTTCTAATATGTACCATAACCAACACTAAGTCAACATTTTAGGGATCAAATTTCCTACTCTTCAGCATGTTGGAATGCATTTTTGGCATCAGACTTCTTCCCATTGTAGTACACCCTTAGAAAATGCAGAAGCCACCCGGGAATAAAGACTCAACCTGTTCCAAGACCATCTTCTAGTAGGCACAAATGATGAGCAAAAACAAATGAAAGTTCACTCAGATGTCCCTTCACATTCAATAAAAACTAATTCTATCCATTTAAATAAGGGGGCAGGGCAGCAAGGGGGGGCAACTGAAGAGAGGAATAGTCAAGACAGTTAATAACCTGGATTCCTCTAAAACCTGGGACTGACCTCAAGCCCATACACACCTGCTGTGGCAGGTGAACCATGGTGCCAATGCTACCAAGTTACTGGAAACTCACTTTCGCAAAATGCCAGAATGGCAAGGCAAAAGAAGTTAGAAGAAATATTTCTAAATTAAAATCTGTAGTCAAGCCCTGGCTTGTGTGGCTCAGTGGATTGAGCGTGGGCTGCAAACCAAAGGGTTGCCCATTTGATTCCCAGTCAGGGCACATGCCTGGGTCGTGGGCCAAGTCCCACAGTGGAGGCCATGTGAAAGGCAACCACACATTGATGTTTCTCTCCCTCTCTCTTCTTCCCTCCCTTCCTCTCTCTCTAAAAATAAGTAATAAATAAAATATATTTTAAAAATCTGTATTCAAGACTCCATATTTCTATACTGGAACTGAGTAACCCATCCTTCTCTTCCAGGTAGAAGCACTGTAGCATGGCACTGGACACTCCAAGCTGTTCAGCATCCACTTAGAGCCCTCAAAAAGTGCCAGAAGTCATATGTGGTCCAATAGCATATGGAACAGCATGGAGGGAAAAAATCACTACATTTCAGAGGCTCCCATAAGGAATAAACATGTATTTGCATCATTTATGAGCTTCTTAGCCATAGCCAACCTCATGAAAAAACAATATTAAGAGCCATTTTTGTGAACGGATGAGCAAACCGCGTACGTGCAGGCTTGCCCACCCATCAACCCTCAATGTAAGGCCTGACCCAAGCAACTCACTTCAAGCTTGGCTCCCAGCCCTTCAAAAATAGCGGCAGTCCCAACAGGTACTTCATGGCACATTTTAAGGAAGGTCAATTAACTCTGCCAAAAAATAGAAACCCCAGGCTCTCCAACCAAAGTTGAACTACTGTCACTTCAGAGTTGTCCAGGGCTCACAAATCTGAAGGTGACATGACCTTCCAAACCCAAAATTACAACAAAAGAGCCCCCTGAATTGGCCAAGAACTTGGCAGGTTGTACCAAAGGCCCCACATAACCACAGGAACCACTAAGATCCTGGAACCACTTTCTTTCATGGAAATTTTAGTTAGAACCCAAATTTTCAGTCACTGGAATGAGACAACTATTGGTCTGTGGATAGATGTGTAATTTGGATTCTGTAAAGCCCACAGAACTCAGAGTAGCATTAAGAAAAAGCAAATTAATATTTTAACTTCCCCCCTCTCAAACATTTAACTTCACAAATCACCGCCTCTAAAAGTTGTCCCAAGATAAAGTGTCTAATTCTAATTGCTCCTTATTCTCGGATTCCTTCAGCCATAGACTTAGCCTGGTCTATATCCATTTATAAAACCTTACTTCTCAAGTTTTCCAGATGTGTGCATATAAGCATGCTTCCTCAAGAAAACTAAACTCCTCCAAAGCGAGAATGCTACTATCTTTTAAGTTCCCTTTTAGTATCTAATTGGTATGTTCACACAGAACAATTTCCCACCCCTGTTTGAATCTCCAGATCTCCCTGAACTTTAAATCATGTTCTCAGCAACAAGTCTAAAGTTCTTATACCCTCACCACCACCACACTGGGAAAGGCCTGGGCAACCAATGTCAGTGTCAACCCAAGTTTTTCTATTTTGTTTTAAAACAAGCTGATAGCCTTTGGTAAGTTAGCTGAACCTAAAAATTATGGTCAGGGCCATAATTACGCTCATATTCCCTACTACTATGGTAGTTCAAAAAGGCACTTCCAGGACTCTGGTTCTCTAAAACAGCTCATGTGAAGAAAACTGGTATCAGAGTCAGTGGATTTAGTTTAAAAAAGGGACTTTCAAGGGCAAATCTGGTCATCTTACAAGGCTACCAAAGGAGAGTATACCACAGGCAGACAGCTAAGATACTGTACTTCTAAAATACCTCCATAAAAAGAGTGTGTCACTGAAGGAACCAGAAATGTTTTTAATCCTAAAATGGCAATTTCAAAAACAAAGTCTGAATCTACTCACATAACCCTTCAGGCAGGATTTAGTAGTCCCCAAACATTTGGACTTTGCACTGACCCAGGAACCTGGGGGCATTAATTTTAATACACATATAAGTAATACACAGGAGTCCAGTAAAAAGTATATAAATAATCCAGCCCTTGGTGTGGGTTTATAATCCTGAGAGCCACAGCAGGACAAAGGCTGAAGAGGATGCTGAAGTTGCAGTAGACCTTTCTTCTACTTTCTGGTATTGGTATTCCAAAAATGCAAACCCAACCCTAAAAACATCTCACCAAACTACAAAACCTTTCTCAAAGAAAAAGGCTTTAAAACTCAAAGTCTCATAAACCAAGATTTTGGAACACACCTCACTATTGAAATTAGGGTGCCCTTCTTTCCAGGCTTCTATTTGTTTTCACTCTGAAACTGCAATTTGTTTTGAACAGGGCTCCACATGCCCTGAACTCAGCATGGAGCCAAGGGTCACAGAGGCTTCTCTTCCAGGGCAGCATCTTTTAGGTTCAAATCTCTTTTAGATCATCTCTTCTTATCTCCATGCTCTACGTGCCCCCCTACACTACCTACCCTCTTCCCTAGTCTCGTCTTTTTCTCCTATGTTATTTTTATTTCACCACATGAGAAGAGAGCAGCATTATCTTTCCTTGGAAACTGTTTATTAATTTGCCTGTCAAACATTCTATAGAGCTGTTCACATCTTACTACAGAAACCTCCTGGGTACATATTGACAGCTCAGCAAGTATTTACACAAAGCTCTGAAACATTTGGTTCCTTCAGAGGGGAAGAAGCTGCTGCGTCAAGCAGAGAATTATCAAACAACTTTCCCATCACCTTTTTTCCTTTTTTATAAAGGGAAGCTTCCTTCTAGCACACCTCTAATATGCCTAAATTACGCTTCTAAACTACTAAGCCAGGAGGAAAAAAAATGGAAATTCAGGTGTGCCAGAGAAGAGAAAGAACAGCATCTCCAAGACCACTTGCAAACCACACCACATAGTTTCAAAAACCAGGGGCATGAGAAAAGGCAGCATACCTATGAAACTGACCCTGACACTATCAGCTTTTCCTAGTCTCAGGAACTTTTGCTCCTCTCTCAGCAAAATTTGCAGGGCAAGTTCAGGCACTCAGATTACAACCAACTGCCCAAACCAGACCTAGACCTGCCCAAACACCAGAAAGTCTGGAGAGTTTAATGCTACCTACCTCTCCCCACCTTCCTATCCCCCGCTAAATAAGCAGTGCTAATGCTGAATTTATGAATATCCACTTCCCATCCCTAATACATCCCCAAAATTAGGAGATTCTGAAGCAACTATTTTTCAAGTCCTCCTTTAGTGATGTCTGTTTAATTTTTCAATTATTATTTAGTGTTTTTAAACCACCAGCCAGGTGGAATGACTGATGACAAACATTAACAGCTCCATGGCAAACAGTCTGGTGGTATTTGCTTTTTCTGCCACCATTGCACCCAGCTGTTCAGAGGTTATTCCTGTAAATCCTCAGGAGAAAACAGCCTTCAGTTCCTTAAGCACAGGGTAAGAAAGATGGTCTCAAGACCTCTAGTTATAAATGTAGAGGAAGAAGCTACCTCATAACAAGTCAAATACGAAAGCACAGAGAGATATATAGCATCACAGAGAGAGGTCATGCAATTCTCCAACCTCACTTTACTGATGAAGAAAAAAATGCAACAGAGAAGGCAAATGACTTGCCCACAGTCACAAAGCTTAATCCAGAACTGCGTGTAGAACCAAAGCCGCCTGTTCCTGAGTCCTGTGCTCTTTACTCCTCACCACTGTACCACACACAACTCAATGTGTATCCGTAATGATATCGACCAATCTAAGCAAGGTATAACCTGGACATAAAAAGGAAACAGTAATCCATTCAGAGATTGAGGTATCTCAGCTCACTGGCAGGAAAAAATTATATGGTGTCAATTTATTTTGAATACCATATTTTAACCATTATTTGCATGCTTCAGTTGCTTCTAAAATTTGGGGATCTGCAGCCAATTAATACAACCTTTGGGGCAGGAGGATGGGAATAAGAAGGGGCCCTGACCATTACTTTGTTAGCCTATTTCTACATTTAAAAAAAACTTCACTAACTTCTTTGCAAAAGACCTATTGTAGACCTCACACCTTACAGGAATCAATCCAACGTATAAATGTTTAATGTAATCCAAGACATCTTGTTACAGCAGGTGCCACTTATGATGGTTACTGTGTATCATACTCAAAGGAAGGATCCTAAAAAATTCTTCACAGCGCCCAACAGAAACAAGGCAATTTTGGTCCTGGATGCTTTCTCTTTTCTCATCACCATCCCAACCTCCATCACCACCAGTACTCTTATGGACAGTAAGCCCCCAAACTAAGTGCCACCTCAGTATGGTTTTCCTGGTCCCTCCTACTTGAGAGAACTCTAAGAGTCCTGTATTTCAGCCAGCCCAGAATTTCTGCCAGTAGGCATTCCCATAATAAGCCCAGGATTCCTGAATTTACTTTCCAGTCGTCAAAAATATCATTTGATATTTCCATAGCAAGAACTAACAGCCAAACTTTTATAATCAAATCAAGCTTGATTCTGAACTACATATTCTATTTTACCTTTTTCTTTGATGACCTAGTACTACTACTGGCAAGGTACTACAGAGCTAAGAGCATCCCAAGTAAAAAGTGATACATCAGGTTCAAGCACAGAGGTGACCTACTGAAGAGAATTTCACCAGTAGCAGGATTCAACAGCTTAAGGTAGAGTACTTATAGAAAGGGATAAAGAAAAAGTTTGTTTGCTGGGATTTTCCCAGCTCCTGTGAAAAGGACATAGCCACTACATACACACACTTACCTAATCTTTATTTGAAAAAGGCAGAGTCAAATGAGAACATCACCACCTTAGCTGCGTTAATCAAGTCTCTGCAAAATGTTCATAACCCAAGACTGAGTTAAGGAAAGGGAACAGAACAAGACCCTATTATTTTAGAATGCCAAGAACAGGGCATCATAATCTGACAAGAGGTTTATCTTTAATGTAGCAAAGAGGAATTCAGAACAAAATCCACCTATAACCCTCACCTAGACTACATACCTAAACTGAAGCAGCCCACAAAACTGGATGTTTCACTGTCTTCCACAAGTGAATGCTCACCAGCCCACTCTCTGTGTCTCAGAGTAGTAGACAACTGAACTGAACTTGAACACGAGTCTATGGTGTGTGAAGTGCCAGGTCTGGTGATGTTAAAAGAGAATCAGAAAATTCACCTAAACGCAGCACAGACAAGCTTCCAAACAGGGACTGTATCTATTTTTCTACCTTTTTACCCAGCACAAAGCATATTACCTAGCACACAGAAAGTTTTCAAATATTTATTTAATAACTGAAAAACAAATTATTACATGACAAATCTTGGTTTTATCAAAACAAACATGTGTGCCAAACCAGTAAAATTCAAATTAATTTTTGCTTTTAAACTGACTCTTGACGCACCCCAAATTATTTTCTCTAGTAGTTTAAGAAAGATAAATTTCTCATGACCTCCACCAAAAAAAGGAGGAATGAGGGGAAAAAGATGTAGATTACAGAATGATCCAGAGACAACCGGATGTTCTGTGTTCTAAGACAAAAAACAAACAAACAAACAAACAAACAAACAAAACACCCCCCCACACCTTATCCTCCAGACACTAGAAATCCAATTGAAAATTCCCCTATTTCTTGCCCAGATGTACATCATCATGGAAGGCATGGAGTCAAGGCATAGAGCTCTAAAAAAACCTGCCATCTAATACAACTATTTTCAAAATACCCAACTCAATGGAAGAGTAGAAGAGCAGTTCTAGGTGGAGAGGGAATACAACTACTTAGGCTGCCTAAGTGAACAAAATCTCACACCAAAAAGGTACAACTGGGTACTGCTGTAAGGGGGGAGATATGAAGGGAGGAGCATTCTCTTTGAAAAGATACATGACTCCATAAAACACTCAGTATTTCTGACTGAAGTATTGAAAACAGAACATGTTGGAGAGAGAAGAGTAAAATAAAATGCTTTAAGAAGTATCTAAAAGTTGAATTTCTGAGCAATTCTTAAATATCATTGTAGATTGTTACTTTTATTATCTTGGAAGACAGAAAAAACTGAACATACCTTAAAATGCAAAAACAAAAACAAAAACTGGTCAATCTCTATTTAAAGCTCTAAAATGACTGATACAAAACAGAAAACTAGTCTTTTTTGATATTTCATGAGCAAATGATAAATTTCGCCAAACCAAGCCTTTACGAGAGAAAGTCCCTCTCAAGATCATAAAAGATGACAGCTTCCCTTTAAATTCAGCTGCACTCACAAAGTTCAATTAACAAAAGTAAAGTGTTAACAAGATTCAACATGTAAACAAAGAATGAGGCCAGCCTTTCTTAAACCTAATATGAAATTCTCCCAGAAAGCTTCCAGTTCTCAAAAAAGTTTTTTTCCTCCTACCCCCTCCCATAGAGACCCCACATTTGCCACACAATAAAAAGCCCAGTAAAATAATTTCAGTTCTGCAAAGTGAACAGGGTCAAAATTACTCAAGACAAATGCATCTTCAGAGCCATCAAAGAAGTCATTTATACCATCAGGAAAGTCACAAAACCAAAACAAACAGCAAACCCATTGTAGAGAAAAACCCAGCTACTGTTCTAACAACACAGACTCTATTTCAGGCTGCATAAAACATAACAAGCAAAATAAATCCAAGGTACAAGCAAAATGCCACCGCCTCCTCTTTTGTTTCGGGCACAATGTAACAAGGGCAGGCTGTCTGGGGCTCTGCTCCTGCTGATACAGTATTGCTGCTTAAACCTCACTCCTCAAGGTCACAGCCAATTTCAGCTCTGGAATAAAAGGCAGATAGTGGCAGCGATGGTTTGGGTTATCACTGGCAGAAAAGCAGAGTGTAAAAGTTTATGAGCTCATCAGGATTGTTGTACCATTACATCAGAGGCAATTATAAATGGCCAAGAGCAGGAGATGGGGAGCCAATCAGATCACAGATAGGATGTCAACCTAAGACCAACTGTCTCCTGGCTTTGACAGAAGGATTTTACCTCCATAATTCAAATCCCAAACCAAAGCAATCTGCACTTACTACTCCAATCACTCAGCTGTTTACCAGCACTTCCAGGGAGAAGACCAGGCCACTGGGCCCATGGAAACTAAGACAAGAGATGGCCCGGACTGCTCTGGGTGAGCCGCAGCCGGCCTCTAGCTGCCCCCAAGCAGGCCCCTGCCCTCCCTCGAGGCCCCCCAAGCCCGAGGGGCCCCTTTATGAAAGCACAGATAGGGAACGGCCTAGAGAAAGGCAGGGGGGCGCAAAGAGGAGCGGCAGGTGAGCAAAGAACTGTTCACTCAACTCCGGAGCTTCTAGCACTGCCTTTACCCCTCATCTGAGCCCCAGCACCCTCTCACCCAGGACCAGGTCCTTCCCCGCACATTTTGTTCCGCACCCCCTTAAAAGCCCCTGGAGTTCGAAGGGACCAGGGGAGAGGGAGAAGGGGAGCAGACACCTCAGGGAAAGCCCCACACAAAGGCTGAAGGAGGGAAGGAAAGGAAGGCAGACAGGCAGCCATTTTAAGAGAGAAGAGCTAGACAATGGCAGCTCCCCAGCAGTGGGGGCCCCGGGCTGGGGGTAGCTCATGGCTGTGGCCTGATCCCGGCGGCCGCCACCCGCCCACCCCCGAACCCCGCTCGCCCCAGCACCCTCCCCACTCAGCTGGGTACCTGAGGGGTCCGGGCGAGCGGCTGCCCCCCGCCGCCGCTGCTCCCGGGGCTCATGGGCGCGTGGTGGCTCCTTTGTTGGGCCCCTCCCGAGGCGACTGCCGCCGCCGCAGCAGCAGCCCCCCAGCACTGCGAGGCCATGTCCGCCGGGCCCTTGCCGGCGCCCCCGTCCTGGGGCCCGCCGCCGTAGTCGCCCCCAGGGTAGCCCTGGTAGCCCCGGGCCGAACTGGGCGACGTGAGCAGTTGGTTGAGGGTGGGGGTGGCGGTGGGCTGGGGGGTTCCCCCGCCGGCCGCTGAGGAGCCGCCTCCCCCCATGGCCCCGAAGCGCTGCTGAGCGAAGGACGAAGACGACGAGGAGGCGGAGGCGCTGGAGGATGGAGGCGGCTTGGAGCCGGCGGCCGCCGCCGCGCCGGAGCCCGGAGTGCTACCTCTCGGGGAGCTCAGCGCGTAGGCCTGGGGAGGCGGGGGGTAGGCGCTGCGGTTGGGATAGTAGGAGTTGTACTGGTGGTTGGGGAAGCCGTGGTCGTGCGAGTTCTGCTGGGGCCCCGCGTAGGGCTCCAGGCCCCCGCCGCCGCCGCCGCTCTGCAGCGCTGCCAGGGCAGGGCTTTGTTGTCCGCCATGTTGTTGGTGGAAGACGGCGGCCGCCGCGGCGGCGACGGCAGACGGGCTCCGGCCGTAGGGTTGCCCGAAGCCGTAAGCTGGGGGCGGCAAGGCGGCCGCGGCTGAGTGAGGAGGCGCCCCCACCCCATCGCTGCTGCTGCTGCTGCTGCCGCCGCCACCGGGCGGCTCCGTGAGGTTATTGTTCAGGGCGGGCCTAGGGCCCGCGTTCCCGTTCGAGTTCTTAAGGTCCGGCTCCGCGCCGGGCCCGCCGCCGCCGGCTCCGCTGCCACCCCCATTGCTCTCGGCCCCGTCCTGCAGCTCCTTTCCCAGTGGCTGCGGCGGCCCCACCGTGGGGCCCTCGCTTTCCTGGCCGGCGGCTGCCTTCATTTCCCCGCGCTCGGCCGCTGCCGCCGCCGCCTCGCCCCCCGCCTCCTCCCGCTGCTGCTGCTGCTGCTCCGCTTTCTTCAGCTCCGAGGGCGGCGGCGGCGGGTTGCCCAGGCTGCTGGCGGCGGCGGGGGCGACCTGCGCGGCCATGATCCCCGCTGTCTCGTTCGCGAAGAGACCCGGCCCTGTCTTCGTCGTCTCCCCCCCTCCCACCCCACCCCGGGGCCGAGTCCCCCGGGTTGCCCTCCCCACCCGCCCGGGCGGGCCTCGCGGGGCTCCGCTGCTGAGCTGCTCTCGCTCGCTCGCTCCTCTCCCCCCCGCCCCGCCGGCTCAGGCTCCGGGCTGGCGGCGGCGGAGGAGGAGGAGGCGGCGGCGGCTGAGGCGCCGGCGGCTCAGCTGCTCCCGGCTCTGTAGGCTCGGGACCCGGCTCTCCCGGCTCATTCCCCCCAAGCCCTTGCCTGGGAATGAGGGGGGCGGTGGAGGCTCCGCTCCCCAGGGCCTGGCCCCGCTGTGACTCTCCGCTTTCTGCTGCCGGAGAAAGGAGGAGGGAGGGAGGGAGGGAGGGAGGCGAGGGGGAGGGGGCGGGGAGGGAGCGGGGGGAGGGGGACCCGGGACGGGCGGGCTGGAGGGCGCGCGGCTGCAGCCCGGGCGCCGGGAGGCAGGGTCGGAGTGCGAGCCGGGCGCCCTGCCTCCCCTCCCCGGCCGCGATGCGGGCCGAGGCTGCTGCGTAGCAGCGGGCGAGCGAGCGGGCGGGCGGCTGGACTGAGCGGCTAGAGCGCCCCACTCTCCTCCGAGTCCCCCTCACTCCGACACGAGGCTCTGCACTGCCATTTTACCCAGCGCCGTCGCGGCCGCTTGGCAAACCCGGAACGGAGCGCGGAGCGGGCGCAGGCCGTGGAACGGACTCGGTCCCTTCCCCTCACAAAGAAGGGGAGAGAACCAGCCGCGGTGGCGGCAGGCCCTCTGCCGCTTTCGCTCGGCAGCCCCGACGCCGAAGGCTTCGGGGAAAACCCGGCCCGGAACTAGTGCCTCTCCGGAGCCTGTGCCACCTCCCTCCCGGCGTTCCGATCCGAGTCGGTTCCCTCCAGGCTGCACCGAGGGGAGCGGACAGCGTGAACTTTACTCGCGGCTGCAGAGTTGGCCTGAGCCCGAGACCGCGGCCGTCTCAGCCCGGGCCTGATCCCCTGGCAGCGGGCCTGGTCTCTTGGCTGCTACTTAGGACCTCTACAGCACTTTTCTTCAAAGTCTTTTACAAACCCACTGTAAAGACCCAGCTGAGAGGGGAGGGCAGGGGCGCTTTACTTTTTACACGCCCCCCCCCCCAAGCCAAGCCGAATGGAATGACAGATTATCGCTCAGACTTTCGGTTTTCCCTCTCTCCTGCCCTCAGTAGCCAGCCCTCACAAGGCTCTAGGGGCATGAGGTCAGATCATTCCCATTTTACAGAATTGAAAGAGGAGAGGGGACTGCCCCATTACTTAAAAGTTGCAGGGCAGAGGACGGTGGCTTTAAAGCTGCTACTTAGCCTTAAAAAAAAAATCAAGTTATGTCATATACAACAATGGGATCAATATCAGAATGGGTTTGAGATCAAAGCTGATCATCTTAATGCTGACTTAAAAGAATCACTGAGGCTACTCTAGGGGCATATGATAGCCTTCCAGCAGGATAAACCAAGCTTCATTTTTGCCACCTAAGAGAATTTAGCCCACAGTGACCAATAACCCCAGTCTCCAAAGACAGTACCTGCAAGACTATAAACAGACCACAGAAGAGGACCCAAGGACTGAAGAAACCACTGCAGAAGAGGAATGGATAGCTAGTGGGAAACCATTTTCTCCTTAAAAAGAAAAAAGCGGCAGTCTAACAGTTCACTTAGAAAGTGATGCAACCCAATTTTTTCCATCTGCATTGAAAAAATTCTTCAAAGTTTTACTCTTATATTCCAAGAAATACAAATGGAGCTGGAGGCTTACACAGAAAACTCCAGATCTATAGGCCCCACCAAATCCCAGAGCAGCCTTTTCTTCCTCAGGCACATTTGGAATGCTCTGACATGACAGTGTACAAAAGCCAGAGGGAATTCAAGCTCTTCACCAGGCCCAAGGCTGCCTTAGGAGAAAGAAGCCTAGGCCTTGGTAGTCACTAAACACCAGGGCCTTTTCTCCCCTCAGATTTTTATAATTGGACACTCCTTGGCCACAGAACCATTATCTTGGAACTTCCAGATTCTGCAGGCCCCTGGAGTTCTGGCTGTGCCACTGGTCACTGTGAATAATTCCAAAAAACCTGAACTCAGTCTTACCCTCCAGAATACTTAAGAGCATCTTTCACTAAGAAGGCAAAACCTTTCAGTTATTCTAAAAGTGTTGTTTTCTGCCCCAAGCCAAGAACCAAACCCGCCTACCAGGACCTGATTGACTGGAATGGGCCAGTGGCCTCTTTTCACTCAGTCCTCTGGGGCAACAACTCTCCTGGTGCATTAGGTCCTAGAAACCAAATTATAGGCTGCCTCGTAAATGGTGCTGGCTATTTAATCAACTGCTTCTGAGCTGGCAAACAGTCCTGGGTCCTGCACACAAATGAGGAATTTTTTACATGCAATTACCCTGCCATTTTCCTCAGAGCTGGAAAGTAATGGGAAACCTGGAGCCCATGAAAATCTGGAAGCCAGAATGGGTTTGTCTCCAGAGGAAACCTTCACCTGCTTTCTTCAATGGCTGTGAAATTAGGCAAGTACCAAAATCTTTTTCCTACCCGTGGACAAGTTGTTTAGACAACAACCACCATTTTTACCTAGCAATAAAGTGACAAAAAATCTCTCCACCCGGCTTGGAGGAGGTAATGTGGGATTTCTCCATTCCCACTATTTTTTATTTTTTGTCTGGGATATTTAAGTAGGTATTTTATTTTACTTTTTATTGTTCATCACTATTTTTTTTATCTCAAAACCTTTAGGGTCCTCTCCTACCCCTACATTTAGAGCCCCACATGACTGTCCCAGGGAATGCCGAGTTGAAGGGAACTTTCCTAGAAACTGGCCCACCAGGTTCCCCAGGGGCAATGGCAGCGGGAAAGGGGGAGGGGCAGAGCTGGGCACGTGGCTGGCCGGAGCTGCAAGCCTGGGTTTGGGGCTGTGGGTCTTCCCCCTTGTTGGAGTTTTCTCCCCCAAGGCCCCTGCCTTTTAACCCCACATCCAGGCAGCTCAGGAATCCCGGCGCAGATTAGAGAACTAGGACTGACTAGGACAGCGCGTACCCTCACGAAAGCGCCTCTGCCACCAACAGCCTGATGGCAAATATGGACTGAATCGTTGACATGGAAACCGGACTAAAGTCTCGCTTGCTCCTTCACAAGAGAGTTCTTATCACCAGCCCCGACCACAGGGCATTTGGCAAACGTGGAATGGATTTCCAGCCCGGAGGATCAGCGGAATCTCAGCGCGCAGCATCAACTCCCCGCCGCTGCCACAGCCAAGGAGGGGGGCAGGGCTGCCAGAACAAACCGGCTGAAAAATGGCAGAAAATGTACTCTCATTTTATCTGGCTGCACAGTAAGCGTGAATTGGGCCGAAGAACAAGGGAACAACCTATTAAAATCTACCCGGTCAACTGCAAAATGTGGAACCGAGGCCTGGAGCGTTTTGCTTAGAGAGGGAAACGTTTGCAGGAAGGACAGCCCTTCCTCTCTTGCGGTGTGTTTTCCCAGAGTGTCAGAAATGCAAAACTCAACAAACAAAAGATCGGGTTTGGCTCCTTCGTTTCCCCACTCCTTTTGGGGGAAGAAGTTTTAAGCCCAGGGACCCAGCAAGGATTTGCCTCGATTTTGAACAAAGGCGCAGCGTTTCTGTGGAGCATCGAGCAACGGGTTGTGGCCCCCACACGTGTCCCCACCTCGGCAAAGCAGCAAACACCCAGCGGAGCTCTCTCCAGTGAGAACTGGAGCTGCGAGTTTGAGCAAAAGGGCAACTCTGTCAGTTGACGGAAACCAGAAGCCGAGTTCAAAGCCTGGCGTGGATTTCCGTCTGGAGCTGTCTGTTTCTTAAAGTTTGCAACTCCGTGTTCAGAAACAGCCCCAGCGGAGGCTTGGGAGCGTTGTGAAAGTCTAGCACTACCATCTGACAGCGAGCTGCAAAACTTTGGGCTGCACATTAAGCGAGGAAAGTGGATTGAAGCTAGAGTCAAGGCAATTCATTATATTACCGGCTCCCAGACGGAAGCTGTAAGATACGAACTGGATTACCACGGAAAAATGGAACGGAGTCTGAATGGAGCTCCACAGCTCCTCGCCTTAAAAGTGTGTCTACTCGGCACTTAGGATCCCAAAAGAGCAACTCCAGAGGCATCAAGTTTAGTGGGTGCTCAACAACCGCTTGTCTAGATGAGTTTTGTCCACTCATCTCAAAGTTTTAAACAGTTGGATGGAATTTACATTTCAGAATAATAAACATTTGAAGAAAAGTTAATTTCTGAATAAGGTTTTTTTCACAAGTAGCTGCAAAAATACCCTTAAACATTTAAGTCAACTTCCTTTTTTGTACCAATATAAAATAAAAATTATCCTCACCATTACCTCCCCAAATAGCTAAAATCAAAATTAAATAAAGATCCAGGCTGGTCTGGTTTGTGGTGAGTTTCAAATATAACATAACACACAGAGTCAATTTAAAATGAGGAAAAAGGTACCAACTCTCTTATACTCTAATTTGTATATATTTTTTTATTTACCAGTCTCATTGGTAAGGTTCCTGACAGAGTAAAACTACTAATAATATTTTAAAGCCAAATAAACCTGGACTGGAGTTTCATAAAACCACTGAGTAGATCAGAAATTTGAACCTTTCTACTGAGCCTCATTGAAGATTTACACTCACCAACCGATACAAAAATAATATATGAAAAACCTGCTTTAAAAGCTTGAAATCCGCTCTATAGTTCATCAAAAGAGAAACTTAACAATTTTGTATTGGTACTTATTACACTAAGTTCTTTTTAGATTTGGAGAGTTTTATATTACCAAGGAAAGATAAAGCCACCAATGTTAATACTGAAGGTTATTGCTCAAAAACAGGAAAAGTCTGTTATCTTTGACTTCACATATTAGACCAATGTAGGCTGCTGTTGTTTTGCTTTATTCTTTGAAACTAATCTTTAAAAATGCACACATGTAACATTATTTTAAGAAACATTTTTGAAAGTTGAGGGTGGAGAAGAAAATCAGGAAAATCAAATATTCTAACGAGTATTTCCATGCTGATTGCATAAAGCTCTCTTACTGCCATTTTACTGAGATAGGAAAAAGAATCAGAGTGGGTAAATTTCTTATAGCAACTCTGAAATGGATCTGGAATGGAGTCTTTTCCTCCAACACAAGTTCTGTAGAAGAGAATTGGAAAGAGAAGGAAAAACTATGTGAGCACTGACAAAATGGAAGGAGGCAGTCATGCAATCCTGTGAAATAGGATACTACCTGTTCTCTGCAAACACAGCCACCTCAAGAGAATACTCTAGCATCATCATCCCAGTCTTTTATGTAAGAATCAAAGAAAATCCAAAGAAACCTATTAGGCACAGGACAGGAAGTGACTGGTCCCTAAGGGAAAGCATTCTGACTGACTTTAATAGAGTTTAAACTTATCCCTACAGAAAATAACTTCTACCAAAGATAAAAGAAAATTGGATCAAACGAAAAAGTGACCTGTGGAATACTGTAGTAGTAGTGGTGTGGCATTCCAGTGAAATGTAGAATTTACCAATAACACCAAACAAAAGCCGCCAGGAAAAATTACAGTGGATTTTGGCATTTTTCCAAATTATTACTTTCTGCCCTGAAATTTAACAACATTGAAACTGAATTCAGAAGCCACCATAGGGGCTGTTGGGTGGGAAACAGCAGGTTAGTTCTTACTGGCCTACCCCTCTAATGAGACTATTGGAGGCCTATGTACAAATGTGTTGTTGTTCTTCCAATCTTGCTGTGGAGGAAAAGAACAGGAGACAAAGGGGAAATAACCCAACACACTTCATCAAGCCTTTCCAACAGGCCTTTAAGAAACAGTGCTGAAACACACACATTCCTCTCCTTTAATAGAGCCCATACAATCTACAAACTACACTAAAAGAAAAGAGTACATAGTGCCATACAACATTAGGCACTAATTTTGTCCCAAACATGAAGACCAGGATGTAGATTACATGGTTTGTTTATTTGTTTGTTTGTTAAGATTTTATTTATTTATTTATTTATTTATTTATTTATTTATTTATTTATTTATTTATTTTTAGAGAGGGGAGAAGGGAAGGAGAAAGAGAGGGAGAGAAACATCAGTGTACAGTGCCTCTCATGGGTCCCCCATTCAGGATCTGGCCCTCAACCCAGGCATGGGCCCTAACTGGGAATCGAACCAGCAATCCTTTACTTTGCAACCTGCACTCAATCCACTGAGTTACACCAGCCAGGCAGATTACACATTTTTTAAATGTGAAGTCCCATTTGACCTTAGAATAAAGTCCAAGATCTCATTTAAGTATTTTTTTTCCCAATCACACTTACTAAAAAAAGGGCACTTTGGCCCTGGCTGGTATAGCTCAGTGGGTTGAGCACAGGCTGCCAACCAAAGCATCTCAGGTTCTATTCCTAGTCAGGGCACATACCTGGATTGCAGGCCACGGCCCCCAGCAACCACACATTGATGTTTCTCTCTCTCTCTCTCTCTTTCTAAAAATAAGAAATAAAATAAATCCCTTCCCTCTCCAAAAATAAATAAATAAAATCTTTTAAAAATAAATAAATAAATTGCTTGATTCTCGACAGTTTAAAAAAAAGGGCACTTTGTACAACAAAAACTGAAGTGGGGCTGATGTTTTGTTTTCCCCTAAGCCCAGCTAAAGTTGAAGGTTCGGACTATTCTAGAAAAGAAGTATTCTAGTTAATTCCACACCTACTCTCTCTTTTTTGTATGAATTAGCAGCTAGTGTTTCCAAGATGGAATCATAGGAAAATTCAGGTACTACATGGCCTTCAAAAAGAAGGTATTTTCTAGGAAGAAGCTTAGAGATAAGGAAGTTGCAACATATTTGGCTACTGAAGATCTTTATTAATCTATCATTAGCACAATTTGTAACTGATTATGGAGAGGTTAGATACAAAGCATTTTATAAACTTAACCAAGTACTGCAGACCCAGGGCACACAGTCTCCACCTTAATACTTACCTTTCATGATGAAGCAACCATACCCTATGTGCCTGCCCTTCTTCAGCAATTCTTGAATTGCATGTGCTGTTCTGACCCAATTTTCACCAAAATGGATCTTCTACAGAGGTAGAAATTTTGTGAGCATGTTATTTTTTCAACTAGAAATTAATAGTATGACTATTGCTAATAATAAGATAATTTCAAACCCGTATTTATAAACTTCATTAAGTACCTTGTTCCTTGCTTTAACTGTCTCCTAGAATACTTATTAATGCTTATTAATCCTTGGCAGTAGACATTTCTAAAGTCCCAAAGTAAAATTCACAGGAGAGCCCTGCAATAGTAAAAGCGCTAAATGCAATAGAAAAATAGGGGCAATCATGCTGAGCCATAACCATTCACTGACATCACCTTTTGACTGCTTGTGAGTGATTCATATCCTCAATGATCTGCTAATTGACTATTAATTAGTAAATTCTTCACCATTACACACACTATGCTGACTGACCTAGGCTCTCTGCCTCTACCACAAATTCACACACACATACACACACCTCTGACATCATCTGTTGGTGTGCGATGCCAAAATATGAAAAATATTTAACAGCAATAACAGGAGAAACATTTTTTGAATGACTAAAACTATGGAGGAGATGTGAATAATAAGGGATATTTGTTTTATTTTTTCAATTTATTTATTTTTTATTGAATTTATTGTGGTGACATTGGTTAATCAAATTATATAGGTTGCAGGAGTGTAATTCTATAATATATCATCTGTATATTGTATTGTGTGTTCATCAACCCAAGTCAAGTTTCCTTCCATCACCATTTATCCCTTCACCCTCTTCTACCTCCCCTTATTCTTCTTTCCCTCTCTTTTCTATTTTATTTAAGATTTTTACTTCTATACTTTCAACCCCAGAACAACACACACACATACCATATATATAAATTATATATAAACATACGTGTGTGTGTTTTTTAAGGGATTACAAAGGCTGGCCAGGATTAGTGCTATATAAAACATATTCTACACTGCCATTTTCCAAATTAATGAAACAGAACAAAAACATGAAGACGGAATTTATAGGAATGGAGTACTACAAAGACATAAAAACTCTGTTAGAGGTGTTCTTCTTGCAGGTGAGTGGGAGTTGGGAAAGACAAAAGGGAAGAAAAGAGTTAAAGCAGTATGACCTACCTAATATTCAAGGCAAAGACCCTACACTTTGACAAGATGGATAGGTGGGTGTAGGTGTTCGGGGTGATATGGCCACACATAAGAGCCTACACTTAGAAAGCTATCTCAGCATTTGAAGCAAATATCCAAACTTTCATTCTAAGTCAAATTTCCAAATGGCTGTACTCATTTATAAACTTTAATGATCAAGATTTCCAATAGCCCTGGCTGGTATGGCTCAATGGATTGAGCACAGCCTGTGAACCAAAGGGTTGCCAGTTTGATTCTCAGTCAAAACACATGCCTTGGTTGTGGACTGGGTCCCTGATTGGGGGTGTGCAAGAGGCAACGAGTCGATGTACCTCTCACACATCACTGTTCTCTCCCTCTTTCTCCATCCCTTACCCTCTCTTGAAAAATAAATAAATAAAATCTTTAAAAAAGAGAAAGATTTCAAATCGGCTCACAAAATCTAGTCATATGGACTATATATGCCCAGAAGCATCAAAGTAGAGTTTCCCATAGCCAAATAACTATCTCTTTACTGTGATGCTTTGAACTAGTCTAGAATTTTCCACTTTTTGATTTTGGATGTCAATCCTCTCATCCAGTTTACTAGAAATGGGAGGTTACCCTGCTGTGATGTACACCACTGTATATACAGTACCTTTGCACCTACATTGTAGGCTGATGTCTACTAAGAGGAAAGACATACCTCCCAAATAGTAAAGGCCTTTTCCATTTTAAATGTATAAGTTCCTAACACTCAGTTCAAGATTCCTTATTTTTCAAGAAAGCTGATGAACAAAGAAAAAAGAAAAAAAGGAAAATTTCGAGACATGGCAATTTCCATTCTATGAGACTTTAAAAAGATTTCGGTGAATACAAAGAAAGTGGATGTTAAAAGTACTTTGAGATCACTGGCCCAAATACCTCTTTTTATTGTTTGTTTGTTTGTTTGTTTGTTTACTGACTTAATTATCAAATATATCTATTTTAAATATTTTATTTACTATTTTAGAGATAGGAAAAGGGAGAGAAAGGGAAAGAAACATCAATGTGTGAAAGATACAGGGTTGCCCCTCACACACCTCTAACTGGGGACCTCACCTACAACCCAGGTATGTGCCCTGACTGGGAATCCACCGGCAACCTCTTGGTTTGCAGGCCAGCACACAAACCATCCACTGAGCCACTCCAGCCAGGGCAAGGATATTATTATTAATACTACAAATGCTCTTACATTCAGGTTATATTTTAGTTATTTTTTCCTCCATAGAGGAAAAGAGAACGAAAATAACTTCTATTCCTCCCTCTTCTCTCTCTCTCTCTTTTTTTTTTTTTCTTGTCTCTGTGTCACATAGGCTCTCACATTGGGTAATATGTACTTGGACTAAATGGCACAAAAATGTCTACAAGGTACAATTTATGCCACACTGGCTGCTCTCAAAGCTCCTGCTCCTGGGCATAACAGCACTCATGCCAGAGATTGCTGCATAGATTGGAACCCAGTGCTCCTGAGGCAGCTACATGGAATTATGAGATATTTGTTCTACCTCTTTGGCTGACTCTGGAGTTAGAATGGTCTTTGGTCTTTGTAACAAGAGAAACAACTGTCCACCAAAATGAATGGCTAAGATGCACAAAATCAAATAATGTCCTTAATTGGAAAGACAAGAAAGGAAAGAACAAGCCCAACTCAGAGTCCATTTGATTGCAACTTTCCCACAGAATCATGGTGCTAGGTGAGGAAACAGAATACACAGCTTTCCAACATTTTGATCCTTGCCATTGAAGATGAGATTTTGATCTTTATATCAGAATTTAGGGGGTTTCAAAATTAGTGACCTGAGAAGTCCCCCACCAGCAGATAGCACTTCTTTACTCCACGAACCTGTGGCTATCTTTTTCAGAGAGCTGGTGCCTCCAGTTCAGCTTTTTGAACACCTCATGCAGCAGCGACACAAAGCAGAATTGTAACAGAAGAAATCCTAAATATTCAAAGCTGTAGTGAACAGGCAGAATCCCTTGTTTTCTTTTTCAAATTTGAAATGTTGTGTTCAACAGAATTCTCTATAAAACAGGCTTCTAAAAATGGCATTTCCAAAAACAGTTTTTTATTAAGGTACTTATAAAAGTTGGAATGTTTACCTTAAAGCTGATAGCATTCAACTCTTCTATAATTTAAAAAACAAATAGAAAAGAAAAATTTTGAAGTCTTCATACTGCTTAGGCCTTCATAGAAATAATGCTGAGTACACAGTGATAGAAAGGTATTGCAAAAGGTTAAATTTATAAAAGTTTTTTAAAAAATGAATAATTTAACCAAAAGGAAAAAACAAATTTCACTAACACTGCATGCCAGGAACTTGCCAGTGACAATTAGTATTTGCAACATTTTCTTCCAGAAACCAGGAAAACCAAGGAGATAAAATCAGACTAAAAGTAGAAGTATATATAAAAAAGAAAAAGAAACAAACACGTTGGTCAGCATCTTTCATCTCTGTAACTTTCAGAAAATAGTCCATGTATAATAGGGGAACAAAGCACCTGGTGCTCACCTATTGGTGCAGTCCATAACCCCCCCAGGTCAGAGTGCCTCCAGAAGGAAGAAGCAGCAGTCCTCACTCCAGCCTAAGCTGTGTGCCTATGATGTCATGTAGCTTGCAGCAGGAATCCCTCTTCCACAGAGAGCAATTGAGGAGGAGCTCTGTTCCAAAACAGGGTGTTTCAAATTGCCTCACTCTGTAGACTTCGGGGAGGGCCAGGCATTAGGAGAATTTGCCTGCTGTACCCACATAGGAAAAGGAAAATAGCAGAGGTCCTAAAACAAAATTAAGTAACTCAGTTTGAAAATTTTTAAAATTTCTTAAATGTATTCATTTGAGAGAGAGAGACAGAGACATCCATTTGTTGTTCAACTTATTTATGCATTCATTGGTTGCTTCTTGTATGTCCCCTATCCCATCAAACCTGCAACCTTTGTGTATTGGGACAATGCTCTAACCAACTGAGCTACCCACCTAGGGCTGAAAAAAATTATTTTTTTTAGTTTTCTTTAAAAATATGGAATGCTTCACGAATTTACGTGTCATCCTTGCATAGGGGCCATGCTGATCTTCTCAATATTGTTCCAACTTTCGTATATGTGCTGCTGAAATGAGCACTGAAAAAATTCTTAACAAAAATAAAAATTATTTCAGATTTGCACCCAAGAATGAAGGAGACTAAAATTCGTTATTGAATATCCTGAACTTTTACTTTAATCCCTTAATATCAGAAATAATACCCCCCCAAAAAAGCACATACCTATGTATTAAAAAGTATATTTCATGTGGCCCTGACTGGTATGGTTCAGTTGGCAGAGAGTTGTCCCACAAATTGAAATTGAAAAGTTGCTGGTTCTTATTCCTGGTCAGGGCATGTGCCTGGGTTGTGGGTTTGGTCCCCAGACAGGGAGTGTACAAAAGGCCACTGATTGATGTTTCTCTGTCACGTGGATGTTTTTCTCCCTCTCTTTCTCCCTCTTTTCCCCTCTTTCTAAAAAATAAATAAATAAAACCTTTAAAAATACACATTTCATATGGATTTTACTAGAGCTCCAAACAACGCCTTTTTCAAATGGATGAAGAAAAATAATCTTAGAGAAGCATCTCCTACACAACCAAAATTTAAAACTTTAGGAAATGTAAAAGAAAATATGGAATGATGTAGACATGAAAAGGAAAGGAAAATGGGCTAAATCCTCCCGTCTCACACAAAGTTGATGACGATAATAATAGTTATCTCATGAGTGACTATTATGAGTGTGCCATGTTGTCTCTAGTACTTATAAAAATCCACTGAGTATTATTATGTCCATTCTATAAATGGAGAAACTAAAGCTCAGATAGATTAAGTAATCCAAGGCCATGACACTGGTAAATAATACAGCTAGGACTCAAACTCAGCTCTCTTACAAATTCCAAATCTTGAGCTTTTCAATAAAATGAATAATAAATCCCATAGTGTTAGTAATGTACTTTTTCAAGATACTAGTATTAAGTGTTATTAGAAGCCTTATATGTATATGTGTGTATGATGCCACTAGCATGTATGAAAACAATTAAAATATATAATTGTGATTTTAACTTCAGTACAGAGCTGACACAATACTGACCCCAAAGAAGAAATATAATTTCATTGGGTCTCTTAAAGCTTCTCTGGTCAAAGTGTGATTTCAGGACTAGAAGCTTCAGAATCACCTAGGTGCTTCTTTCTCTCTCTCTCCCTCTCTCTTTTTTTTTATTTATTATTGTCCAGTTACAGTTGTCCTCATTCCCCCCCCACAAAGAGCTTCTTAAAAATGCACAAGATAGGCATTTTTAGTAACAGCTTTATTGAGATATAATTACAATTCATTATTAAGGTGCACAATTCAGTGTTTTTTAGCTTACTCAGAGTTGTGTGACTATCACCACAATGAATTTCAGAACATTTCATCACCCCCAAAGAAAACCCATACCCTTTAGCAGTCACCCCCCCACCATTCTCCCCAGCCTCAAGCCCTAGGCAACCACTAATTTACTTTCTGTCTCTATAGATCATGCCTATCCTGGACATTTCATATGAATGGAACTATACAATATATGGTCTTTTGTGATTGGCTTCTTTCACTTATTGTTTCAAGATTCATCTATATTGTTCATCAATTCATCTTAATCCTTCTTTATAAGTGGCCATTATTCTTTCAACAGATGTGTGGGTGCCAGGCAATGGCACCCACTCCTCTCTGTGGAGCTCCTGAGTGCCACCACTCCCCTAGGAGAAGACTTTCTCCTCCCATTACTAACTACCCTTATTAGGACTTCTTTGACAGAGTTCCGTTTTTCCACCTTCTCACTGGAACTTAGCAGCTTAAGTATAACTGGCCCTTGGCCAAGTTTCTCTCCACAACACCTGCAGGCACTACCAGTGCTGCCACCTTATGCCCATTTCTTGAAGTAGTGGACACCGGGTCAGATGTTGTCTTCCTTCCTAAGAGCCCTGCTCTTTGCTGTTTCCACAGCAATCAAAATTGTGACTCATTACAGTGTGACCAAGAGAGATCAAGGGTGTGCTGTGTGGGAATGCATGCCTGGCACTTTCAAACAACAAAGAGGCAGAGAAAGAAGCAAGTGTAAATACACTTGGAGCGAAAAGGGCGGGGGTCGGGTGGGAGGGGGCGTGATTTTGTAATCTTTCTTCCTGAGTCTCTTGGCTGTTTCTTCAGCTCCCATCTCTCTTCCTCTCCTCAGTTCACTTTCATTTCCTTATGATATTCTTCACAGAATAGGGAACCTAAACTTCTCTCTCCCTGTTCATTTCTACCTGGATTGTTTGCTCTTGTCGCTTCCAGTAGCACACCAGTTATGTACTTAGACATTTGAGTATGCTGTTACTTCTGTGAAAAAGAGTCTAAACATTCTGCCCTACTGAACAGCAAAACAAGGAAAGTTTTCTGTGCTTCAAAATTAAGATTACTTCTTCAATAAGCGAAGCTATCCAAAGCCAAATTTTTCTTATGAAACATAAATTGTTAGTCCCCCACACCAAAACAAAACAAAACAAAACAAAAACAAAAACTAGCATAGTAACAAAAGTACCTTCCCTAAATGCTCATGCCTGGATTTGGGACTTTGTCTGAGTTCATTCTGGGGCCTGTAGTTCCCTTATAGATTTTTGTACACTACCTGGTACTCCCTGAGTAGCCTAAATATCCCCAGGTCATGCCTTTATTTCTAGGAAAGGTTTTCCGTATTAAGGTTTCAGATACCTCAACCTTTCACTGCTACTCTACCATACTCATTTAAGCAATATTTGCATAGTATTACACACCATCCTTTTGCTGTATATGAGGCAGACAAGGTTCCAGCTCTCATGATATTTTGTTATGGGGGTGGGGGGGAATATGTAATGGTAGACAACCACCCTAATAGAGTTGTCATGTGTTTGGTTAATTCCCTCAGTGTGTCTTAATGAGTCTTGCTCTTTTCGATTGAGGCAGGCAAGAAAGACCTTGCTGTTTTGGACAGCAAGGAAGAAAAAGCAGACGGATTTGTGCAGTCCTGCCTGGTAGCCTTGCTGATCCTTCTACCTTCAAGTTTTGGCCTTTGGATAACCCTAAGAACAGTAGGGGTATCACAAAGGCTGAGAACCATACATAGCATTATGGATTTCATGACATTATTGAGTTCTTGAACAAAGCTCATTTATATTAGGTATTGCTTAGAAAATGTTATTATATATAATCTTTGTTAATTTATATAGTTTTATATTATTTGGCAGTATAAATAATTTACATTGTGGGGTTTTTTTTGTATTATCATCCTTTGGGCCTTGGGAACTCAGAGCAAGGTGTTACATAACTTTCCTATTTTCTACTCTTTTTCTCTTCCACAGAGCTGGGCATAACAAGGGAAGCCTGTTAAACTTTTATGGTTAGCCCTGGCTGGTGTAGCTCAGTGGATTGAGTGCTGGCTTGTGAACCAAAGGGTTGCTAGTTTGATTCCTGGTCAGGGTTGCAGGCCAGATCCCCAGTTGGGGGCATGCAAGAGGCAACCACACATTGATATTTCTCTCCCTTTCTTTCTCCCTTCCTTCACATCTCTCTAAAAATAAATAAGGAAAATATTTTTTTAAGTGTACACATCTTTAAAAAAAAACAACTTTTATGGTTAGTCAGCTTATAGAGCCATGGTGTCAAACTCGTTTTCACCAGGGGCCACATCAGCCTCGCGGTTGCCTTCAAAGGGCAGAATGTAATTTCAACTCCTTAACAGTTAAGGAGTAGTTACATTTATACAGTCCTAAAATTATTTTTGTGCTTCGAAGACAACTGTGAGGCTCATGTGGCCCATGGTGAAAATGAGTTTGACACCCCTGTTGTAGAGGAATACATTATTCATTCTCTTGCTCGGGTGTCAAAGCAACCAACCAGAAGTAAAGAAACCTTTGGAAGACATGTCAATGTAAATAGATTTGCATTGATATTTACTCTGACTTTGCTATTACAATTTAGAAAACTTCATCTATCTATACCTTTGGAGAATGTGAAAAGTCTGACTTAAATTTCTAAATAACTGAAATTAATTCCTTTAAATACGAAAGGTTTAAATAAAATATTTTAAATAAGATAGATACTAGATTGCTGTCTTTTTAAAAAGTATAGCAAATATAATTTAACCTGTAATTTTCTTGGTCATTATTAGCATTCAGAACTAGAGTGCAAAATAATGGATCTTTGGGAAATATTAAAATATAATAGGCTCTTTGCTTCTGAAATGATCCCAGGCTGGTGTGTTTTTGTGTTCTTTAATGTCCTTCTAATATGTTTTTTCCCCCTCTTTTGTTAAGTTATTAGTACTTCTTGCCACTTCCTGGCTGCCTGGCTTCAGCAGTTCTCTTCCTAATCTCTGTCCTGGTAAAACAGATAACCAAGTTTATTAGCATTATGTGTAAAGTAAGAACAAATAGTTTCTGAACATGAGAGTCTTTCCTAGAAGTGAGTAGTATTGACTTTTCAAAAGCAGTTCCATGTTCCTTTTCACTTGCTTCAGTATTCTCAATTCCTCTACATACATCCTAGATCGCTGGATAAAGTACCTCCTGTTAGGAAACTGAGGTATTATCATAATACTTTTCTGCTAACATAATTCAACCAGATATTATTTTCTCCATCAGAAGTTCTCCTAAGGCCCTGGCTGGTGTAGCTCAGTGGGTTGAGTGCAGTCCTGTGAACCAAAACGTCACCCGTTTGATTCCCAGTGAGGGCACATGCCTGGGTTGTAGGCCATGTCTTCAGTAGAGGGTGTGCAAGAGGCAACCGCACATTGATGTTTCACTTCGCCTCTTTTTCCCTCCCTTCCTCACTCTCTAAAAATAAATAAATAAAATCTTTTTTAAAAATTAAAAAAAATGTTCTCCTAGTGCCTTCTGATTTCCAATTTCAAACCATTAGTCCTTACAATATGGGCATAAAGAAAACCTAAATAACTTAGAAACCTGCTAAGATTTAAAGATCTATTTATGGCCCCAGCTGGTGTGGCTCAGTGGATTGAGTGCTGGCCTACACCCAAGGGTTGCCAGTTTGATTCCCAGTCGGGGCACATGCCTAGGTTGTGGGCCAGGTCCCAGGTGGAGGGTGCACAAAAGGCAACCATACACTGATGTTTCTCTCCCTCTCTTCCTCCCTGTCTCTCTCTCTATAAATAAATATGTAAAATATATATTTTAAAATATCTTCTTATAGGTTACAGAGAGACTTCCAAATACAATTATTTTTCTGATAGGAAAAAGGCCTGAGCTTTAGTCTTAAGTTAAAGCCAATGTACTCAATTTAAAAAATGTAACAGCTACCATTTAAAAGTGAGAGTCTATTATATGCCAGATGTACATAGTTTCTTTCCTATACTTAGGACAGTGCTGCAAAGTATGTAACAACCCTACTTTACATTTGGAGAAAACTGAAGCTAATACACTGTTAAGTATTTTAACCAGGGTGAAAGGAATAGTAGGTATAAAAGCTGAGATACAAATTCAGCACTGAATCAAAAATCTTCATTCTCTACTCTTTTTTAAAAAATAGAAAACAGAAATTTATTTCTCAAATAATAGTCTGGAAGATTCTGGAGAGCAGACAGCTGTGCTCCATCTGGTCAATCAGAGACTTAGGTTCTTTTCAGATTGTTGCTTTGCACTCTTTAAGGATTTCACCTCCATTGCATGATCAAAGCTCAGTCTCAGACACACCTCATCCAGCTTGCTCTGGAGCTGTGGTGGCTAGACAAGAGTGGCCAAGGAACCCTTCAAGTATCTCTATGTTGTCCAAAACAAGGACTAGGGGATCTGGGAGCCCCTGGATGAATGAGGAGGGCTAAGGACTGGGGGTACCCATCTCTCCACCTCTACCAACTTTCATCCCTCTGGTACCCAAACCTAGAAAGCTACTCTCCTTTCTGTTAAATCAAGTTACTTTCCTTATATTTTGCTGGGAGGTAACAAGATGGTATTCAGCATGTATTTTGGTTATGTGGCCAAACTGGTAAAAAGTGTTAACCAACCAGCTGTGTCTGTAATCAGGAATTATTATTAAGTATAAAGTTAAAGTGGTCTTTCCCAGCTGCCAGAATCTCCTGCTGAGGGAGGGAGTGTGGGAATGACTTGTACTAGCCTAGCTGGTTTGGACTAGATTGGCCAAAAGGTTTGAAGGCCAGGATTGGGTTCCATAAGAGCAGATCTAAAGCCACCTAATTAATGAAAGTCAAATGGCCATCAGGGATATGAACACTTCCACCCAGAGTGCAAAGGCAATTACTGAATTGATGGAATATAGACTTGAGACTTTGGTGAGAACAATTAGAGGAGTACTTTAATAAGAAGGAATCTTAGGCAATTTCCTAAAACACCTGCGATTGCAAGATATATAGAAGGGTCAACCTGGCTAACAAGAGACAAGTTCTTCTGGGGAGATGTATGAGATGATTTAACTCATAGGAGCCATTCATAAGTACTGTCAGCCAGTGGTATAGTCCCCTAATGAGTAAATGACAGTGAGAATTGTGCTTTTCTGAGTCCTCACTTAATATTTAATATTTATAACAAATTTTTGAAGTCCTTAATTCTTCAGTTTTTCTTCCTTTAATTGTGACAAACACCAATTCTGATTTGTCTCAATTAATTCATGTTCTTTGTTCAATTTTCTGCTTTGGCTTTAGATTAGTTTTATGCTACAATTAATATTTCTTAATTACATAATATTATATACAGTATATATTATATACAGTATACATAATATACAGTATACATAATATATATTATATATACTATATTAGAATTTCTGCCCAAACTGTTTCTACCCAGTGCACTATCTTATTCCATGATTCTCTGGTCAACTCTATCCTTAGGGGTTTTTTTCCATGACTTTTTTAAAAATTGAATTTATTAGGGTGACATTGGTTAATAAAATTATATAGATTTAAGGGGTATAATTCTATAATACATCATCTGTATATTGTATTGTGTTCATGACTTAATTTTAATTCATATTTTCAGATTTACAGTTTTGTCTGTTACTTGGCCTTCTGTGCACATACTACCTTTTTACCTAGAAGATGTGAAACATCTCATCTTCCCTTTGGTAAACAAGGCTGGGATTCTAGGGTTCTCTTTCCTTCTGACTCTCTACCACATCAAAGCTGGGGGCAAAACTCAGCTGCAGTCAAAACTCAGTTTAATTAACAGTTGACAAAGGTCAACAATTCACCATTCAAGCTTCGCTTCCGATCTTTGTGTGAGGAGGAGGAAGTGAGGATGTGGGCCATGAGCTATGGCACCATTTTGATATCGTGTCCAGTTTTCCTATTAGTTTCTTGTCCCTTCAGTTCCTATAGCTTTAAGTTGTAGTGATTGAGAATGGAGTTAACCTAGTATAGTTTTACCATAAAAAAGACTCCTCTCCAATGTTTTATGACATGTCTCTTCATACCTTATCTCATGCTGTTCCCCTTCAGCAGAAGTGCTTCTATGGTTCCCCTAAGCCTCATGTTAAATATCACCTCTTTGGGAAGCAGTCTTTAATTCCTTTTAATCTGGGGTTAGCAAACATTTTTTTTTGTAAATAACCAGATAGCCCTGGCTGGATAGCTTAGTTGGTTAGAGCATTGTCTTGATACATCAAGGTTGTATGTTTGATCCCAGGTCATACAAGAAGCAACAAATGAATGCATAAATAAGTGGAACAATGATGGATGTTCTCTCTCTCCTACTTCCCCCCTCTCTCTCTCTAAAATCAATAAATAAATTTAAAAATAAAAATACAAATGGATGTATCTCTCCATATCATGCCCCTCTCCTTTCTTGGAGAGTGAATAAAAACTTTACTCTCTACAAAAAAAAATTGAATATTTTAAGCTTTATAGGCCAAGAGCAATGAGAGTGCTACATAAGGTCTAAGTCCCAATGATTCAGTTCTGTTGCAGTACAAAAGCAATCATGGACAATAGACAAATAGGAGTGGTTGCAGTGCAGCAAAACTTTATTTACAAAAATAAGCAGTGGACTAGATGTACCACATGATCTTCAGTTTGTTGATCCCTACTCTACTTAGATACTTCATTGTTAAGGCCTCCATAATCACATTTGTACTATAAGTTTGACTCTATCAGAACACGAACACCTTGAGGGCAAGTATTCTGTCTTTACACTTTTTTGAACTAAACAAAACTGAGCTCCTAAGATTATAGGTACTCTATAAACCTTTCTTGGAGGAAGTTGGGAAGAATGATAGGAAGAGACAGAGTTCCTAATTAAGCAGGAAACTGGACCATGTAAACCCTCTACTAATAAGCAGTTGAATATGACTTTCCCTTAGTAACATAAACAGATGCTGTTTATAAAATGGTGGCATTTAGCCCTAGCAGAGTAGCTCAGTTGATTTGAGTGTCATCCCTGTGTACCAAAAATGTTGCAGTTCAATCCCTCATCAGGGCACATACCTAGGTTGTGAGTTTGATCCCCAGTCAGGGAACTTATGGGAGGCAAACAATCGATGTTTCTTCCTCTCTCTTTCTCTCTGTCCTGCCCCCTTCCTCTCTTTCTAAAATCAATAAACATATCCTTGGGTGAGGATTAAAAAAATGTTGCTTTGGGTTCTTCTTAAAGGTTTGATTTCATCAAGCTTGTGTTGGGAGATTCATATATATAATAGCCAGCCTCCAAGGCTCTCAATGATCCTTACTTCCTGGTATTTCATGTGCCCTCCCATGCTAAATAGGGCCAATAGAATATTGTGGAAATAAAGATATATGACTTCTGAGGTAAGTCATAAAAGACATGTGGCTTGTGCTTTGCCCTTTCTTGGATCACCCTCTGTGTAGGAAGCTAGCTGCTATGTCTTGAAAACAAGCAACCCAATGGAATGGTCCATGGGGCAAAGAACTGATACTTCCTACCAACAGCCATATGAGTGAGCCATCCAGGAACTAGATTGTCCTTCCTCAGGTATGCATCACGTGAAGCAGTCTCAACTGACATTTTGATTATAAACTCATGACAGACTCTGAGCCACACAACTTAGACACCCCTGAACTCCTGACCTATAGAAACTATATGAGATAATACATGATTACTATTGTCTTAAGCTGCTAATTTTTGAAATTATTTATTGTATAACAATAGATAACATACAATATGTAAGTGGCTTTCCTTCTTTCCTGTAGCCTTTAAGAACACGTTGTTCTACTTAGCATTTAAAATATCTAATTCTGTATTTGTTTAATGCCTGTCTATATCTTTTACTGGGACAGAGATGATACCTAATTTTTTACCAATCACAACTCTCAGCATTCAAATATTCTTCTAGTAACAAACAAAATAAAGAATCTCAAACCCAAAAGTGAGTTGCTCCCAACCTTTTGTATTCCAAAGATATATCACAATGGTATGTTTCCCAAAATCATTCTTCACATAGGATTAAAACATTTATGTTCCTCTATTGTAGCATTATCACACCAAGTAATAGTTGGCAGTCTATGAGCTCCATGAGGCAAGGACCTTAGCATATCACATTTGTGTTTTCAGTATTTGAAAATGCCCACCAGAAAGGTATTCAATAAATGTGACTGAATGATAAATTAAGAGATGTAATCAATTTTTGGAATGACTGAAGATGGACTTCCCATAATACTATTCAAGACTTGAAGTTATGTTGTTTCACTCATTATTGTAGTTTTGAGGATTCTTTGATTTGTTGCAGTATCAGTTACATTGAATTACTAAAGCCCTGTAGCCCTGCCCAGGTAGCTCAGCTGGTTAGAGCATTGTCCCAATATGCCAAAGGTTGTGGGTTTGATTTCCAGGCAGGGCACATACAAGAGTCAATGAATGAATGCTTAAATAAATGGAACAACAAATTGATTTTTCTTTCTCTCTCTCTCCCTTCCTCTGTCTCTCTCTCAAATCAGTAATTTTTTAAAGATTTTATTTATATTTATTTTATTATTTTTTTAGAGAGGGAAGGGAGGGAGAGAGAGAGAGAGAAACATTAATGTGCGGTTGCTGGGGGTTATGGCCTGCAACCCAGGAATGTACCCTGGCTGGGAATCGAACCTGGGACACTTTGGTTCCCAGTCAAATCAATATTTTTTTTAAAAAAATAGTCTTGACTAATGTGGCTCAGTTGGTTGGGCGACATCCCACAAAGTGAGAGATTGCTGGTTCGATCCTCAGTCAGGGTACATGCCTAGGTTGCAGGTTGCAGATTTGGTGTTTCTCTCTTACATCAATATTTCCCTCTTTTTCTTCCTTTTCCCTCTCTCTATAAATAAAGAAATAAATAAATAAATAAATAAATAAATTCCTCTAATAAAGTTTCTTGACCAAATGAAGTTTAAATGAGAGGTTCTACTTAGAGAGGTGGTAAATCAGAAGAAGGATAGTAGAGTTTCTAGTACAAATGCTGTTCCAGTTTGGCAGGTGGAGCATGGGAAATAACATTTCATAAGATATGTGGATCCATAGACTAATCTATCCCTGTTTATGCTGAACCAGCAAATTCAAGTATATTAGGTACAGATTCTGCAATTAGAAGGGCTCCCTTGAAAACTAATGCCATTCAAAATACTAGAAAATTCCAAGTGATAACAGGATTTGAATGATTTATGATACTGGAATAGTTAAACCCAGAGCAAAATTCCTTAAGACTGTAGAGTATTTACAGTAATACTCATAAATAGTCATGGGTGTAAATACCATTATTGTGCTATCGAAAAGTAGATACTTTTAAAATTAATTTTCATTTTACACTACTGTGAAAATTTACAAGATAACTGTTAAAGTCATTATCAGTGGAAAAAGTACATCTAAAGTATCATCTTATACTACCACAAAACATATCAAACATAATCTGTCCTGACTTTAATTGACCAAAGCTGCTGATACAAACTATTAATAAATATATTCACTAATTTCCCACCCCCAGCTGATGTGGCTCTGTGGTTTGAGTGCCGGCCTGTGAACCAAAGTGTCGCTGGTTCAATTCCCAGTCAGGGCACATGCCTGTGTTGCGGACCAGGTCCCTAGTAGGGGGTGTGTGGGAGGCAATCACACATTGATGTTTCCCTTCTTCTTCCCTCCCTTCCCCACTCTCTAAAAATAAATACATAAAATCTTTCAAAGAAAAAGTATATATACTAACTAAAACTAGCAAGAGTATCAGTTGACTTAAAGAGGACGAGAGCTGACTCAGTTGTTTTTCCTATTACTTAGAATTCCTATTACAGTGGCTACTAGCATAACATTTTATCGAAATAATTAGGTCATATCTTTCACTGGTGGTCTCTCTGACTGTTGATGACCTTCTCATACCATAAACAAAGAATTGCCATAAAGCAATATCCAAAACAAATCTATCTTAAATTGTCAAACTATAATGACCAACATAAAACACAGATCCTGGTTAAAAAAAAAAAAGCAAAGATAACATTTAAGCTGACTCTTTGAAGGTACTCCCATGTTCAAACATTTTCATTTAGATCATATCTAGCCAAAAAAAGAGCGGGCACCATATTAATGCCATCAGTGGACCACACAGCCTTGAACAAAATCAGAGGAGCCACCAGTGTACATATGGTATTTAGATGGAACATTTAAGCATAATGCTCTAGGGACTGGGCTTTGTTCATATGAAGCTGATATAAAGAACATCTCAGCTCCAGTTGTGGCTTGCTCACCAAGAGTCTTTCATTGAAATGGTCATGAGGGAAGGAGTTCTGTTTACTGATAAAGCCAAAAAAGCTGGCAGTTAACAGTTCCTATGCCTATGAAATAACCATGAAGACCTGAATTCTACCCTTCACAGAAGTAGCCAACTTTATTATATCCCAATGTAATGTGTCTAATTTATGATATATTCTCAAGCTACAATGGTAATCACTCATTATATATACATATATATACATATACATATTCCATATATATTTTAAAGGTCTATGTTTTGCCTGACACTATTTTAGGTGTTAAGGATACAGAGGTGAATAAAGTAAACAAGTATCTAAACTTAAAAAGTTGTGTTTTAGTGGTGGGAAACAGACACTAAAATAATAATTAAAATATAAGTGAAATATATGTCGATGATTCATTGGATAAGGAAATGAAGCAGGAAAAGGGGAAAGAGAATGCCAGGGTTAGGCAAGGTTGCAACTTTAAACAGGACAGTGAGAAAATACCTCAGTAAAAAGTGAACATCTGAGCAAAAAAAACAGAAGAAAGTGAGGTAGTAACCAGCTCAGGCTACCATAAGGAAATACCATAGACTGGGTGGTTTAAACAACAGTTATTTTCTCACAGAGCCAGAGGGTGGAAATCTGAGATCAGGCTGCCAGCAAGCGCAGGTTCTAATGAGAGCTCTCTTTCTCTCTTTCTGGCTTGTAGACCATAACCTTGCTGTGTGTTCACATGGCCTTTACTTGATGTTTGTACATGGAGAGAGAGCTCTCTCACCAATCTCTTTTTTTTCCCCTTTTTTGAAAATTGAAAAAGGACAGCAAACTCACAATTATTAACAACCACACCTAAAGCAAAACCAAAAGAAACTATGTAAACAACTAGAATAGGAACAGAACCACAGAAATAGAGGGCACAAGGGGGGGCTAGCAGTAGGGGTGGGAGGAGGAGAGAGGGGGAAAAGGTATAGAGAATAAGTAGCATAGAATGTAGGTTGAAAATAGATAGGGGGAGGGCAAGAATAGTACAGGAAATGTAGAAGCTAAAGAACTCATAAGTATTACATATGGACATGGACTAAAGGGGGGGAAGGTGGGTGGGAGAGGGGGCACAGGGGGGAGGGGAGTGAAGGGGGAAATGGGACAACTGTAATAGCATAATCAATAAAATATATTAAAAAAAAGAAAATTGATTTCAGAGAGAGAGATGAAGGGAGAGGTAGGGAGAGAAAAACATCAACTTATTGTTCCACTTATTTATGCATTCATTGGTTGGTTGTTTTTTGTATGTGCCCTGATGGGGGATAGAACCCACAACTTTGGTATATTGGGATGATGCTCTAACCAACTGAGCTACCCAGCCAGGGTTCCCTAATTTCTTCTTATGTAGACAGTAATTCTATTATATCAAAGCCCTACTCCTATAACTTCATTCAATCTTAATTACCTTCATAAAAGCCCTATGTCCAAATTGTTACATTGAGGCTTCAACATATAAGTTTGAAAAGTAGGGAGACACAAGTCAGTCTATAGCAGAGAGTGAGTAATATAGATATCTTGGGAAAAAAATTTTATTTTTTTTGTAAAGGTTTTTTAAATTTATTTTTAAAAAGAGGGAAAAGAGAGGGAGAGAAATATTGATGTGAAAGAAACACCAAATGCACAACACAGGTATGTGCCCTGACCAGGAATCAAACTGGCGACCTTCTGCTTTGCAGGACAACAGCCAACCAACTGGGCCGCACCAGTCAGGGCTGGGGGAAGAACATTTTAGGCAGAGTTTGGGCCAGAGATATGTTAGGAAGTTGTCAGAGTATAGATGATATTTAAAGCGATTGGTCTGGATGAAATCACCAATAGAGTGAATGTAGAGGAGAGAAACAGGGAACTTCCAGCCAAGATAGAGGTATAGGTAGATACACTTCACTTCTTTGCATAACCAAAAGAAAGATAATAACCAATTTAAAAACAAAAAAACAACTGGAACTGCCAGAAAATTGAACTGTATGGAAGTCCATAGCCAAGGATTTAAGAAATATTCATCCAGACTGGAAGGAGGGGCAGAGATGGGAAGCCAGGGTGGTGAGGACACTTGGCAAGGCAACAGCTGATGGAACAGGGTGGATGAGGCAACAGCTGGCAGACCAGGATATCCCAGATTCACGTGCAGATAAGCCAAGAGGAAAAACTGGGAAGCAAGACAGACTGCGCAACCCAGGGTTCCAGTGTGGGAAACTAAAGCCTCAAAACTTCCGCCTCTAAAAATCTGTAGGGGTTGCAGCTGTGGGAGAAACTCCCAGTCTCACATGAAGAGTCCATTGAATGGGCCCACAGTCTGTACACAAGCCCATCCACCCAGGAATCAGCACCTGAAAGGGCATAATCCACTTGTGGGAAGTCAGGGAAGTGACTGAAAGGGGGGCAAAAGCCAAGTAAGAAGCATTGTTCCCTCTCTAACCCCTCCCCCACATACAGTGCCACAACATAGAGAAGGGGCTCGCCCCACCCTGACAAATACCTAAGGCTCTGCCCCTTACAACATAACAGGTGCAGCAAGACAAAGAAATATGGCCCAAATGAAAGAACAGATCAAAACTCAAGAAAAATTACTAAGCAGTGAGGAGCTAGCCAGCCTATCACATGCAGAGTTCAAAACACTGGTAATCAGGAGGCTCACAGAAATGACTGAATATGGTCACAAAATAGAGGAAGAAGTAAAGGCTATGCAAAGTGAAATAAAGAAAAATATACAGTGAACTAACAGTGAAGGGAAGGAAACCCAGACTCAAATCAACATTTGGAAGAGAAAGAAGAAATAAATATTTAACCAGAACAGAATGAAGAAATAAGAATTTTTAAAAATGAGGAAAGGCTTAGGAACCTCTGAGACAACTTTAAGTTCCAACATCTGAATCACAGGGGTGTCAGAAGGAGAAGAGGAAGAGCAAGAAATTGAAAACTTATTTAAAAAACATAATGAAGGAAAACTTCCCCAATCTGGTGAAGGAACTAGACATGCAAGTCCAGGAAGCACAGAGAGCCCCCACAGAAATTGAATCCAAGGAGAAACACAGCAAGCCACATCACAATTAAATTACCCAAGATGAAAGATAAGGAGAGAATCTTAAAAGCAGCAAAAGACAAGGAGAGAGTTACCTATAAAGAGTTCCCATAAGACTATCAGTTGATTTCTCAAAAGAAGCCTTACAGGGAAGAAGGGGCTGGAAAGAAGTATTCAAAGTCATGATGAGCAAGGATCTACAACCTAGATTACTCTACCCAGCAAAGCTATCATTTAGAATGGAAGGGCAGATAAAGTGCTTCCCATATAAAGTTAAATAAGTTAATCATCACCAAGGCCTTATTATATGAAATGTTAAAGGGACTTTTCTAATAAAAAAGATAAAAACTATGAGCAGTAAAATGACAACAAACCCACAACTATCAACAACTGAACCTAAAAAACAAAAACAAACAAAACAAACTAAGCAAACAACTGGAACAGGAATAGAATCACAGAAATGGAGATCACCTGGAGGGTTACCAGTGGGGAAGGGATGGGGAAGAATGGGGGAAAAGGTACAAGGAATAAGAAGCATAATTGGTAGGTACAAAATAGACAGGGGGAGGTTAAAAATAGTATAAGAAATGGAGAAGCCAAAGAACTTATATGTATAACCCATGGGCATGAACTAAGGGTCAGGAGAATGCTGGAGGGAGGGTGGTTCAGGGTGGAGGGGGATAAAGGGGTGAAAAAATGGTACAAATGTGATACCATAATCAATAAAATATACTTTAAAAAGAAAAAAGAGAGAGAAACAAATCGAAGGTCTGAATCCTAGTGCAATCCAATGAGGAAGAAGCAGCAAAGGGAACTGAGGAGTAGCCAAGCCAGTGAATGAAGTATGAGGAAACCAAGAGAGTGTAGTATCCTGGAAGCCTAGTGAATAAAGCATAGCATTTCAAGTCCTGTCAAATAAGAATGAAGGCTGCGTCTTGACCATTGGATAGACAACACAGAGGTCACTGGTGACCTTATCAAGAGCAATTTCAGTGGAGTGGTAAGAGCAAAGCCTGGCTGGAGTATGGAAGGGGATTCAAAACATTGAGTGGACAAGCAACAAAAATTTAAAAAATAGATAAATTAGACTACATCAAAATTAAAAACTTTTTGCTGTAAATGATACCATCCAGAAAGTGAAAAGACAACCCACAAAAGGGGATAAAATATTTACAAATCTCTTAAGGAACTGGTATTCAGAAATATATTTTTAAAACTCATAATTCAGAAATAAAAAACAACTCAAGTTTTTCAAATGGGCAAAGGACTTGAATAGATATTTCTCAGAAGATATGTAAATGGCCAATAAGTGTATGAAAAGATGCCCAACATCATTAGCCATTAGAGAAATGCAAATCAAAACCACAATGAGAAATCACTTCACATCTACTAGGATGGCCTATAATAAAAAAGATAGATGATAACAAGAGTTGGTGATGATGCAGACAAATTAGAATCCTTGTATATTGCTGGTGGGAAGGCAAAGTGGTGCAGAATTTTGGAAAATGGTTTAACAGTTCCTCAAAAAAGTTAGTTTTCCTATTAGATCAGGCCCCCCTCTATGACCTAGCAAGTCCACTTTTTTTCAAGTATATCCAAGATAAATAAAAATATATGTCCACGCAAAAACTTGTATGCAAAAAGTGGTACATGAATGTTCACAGCAGAATTTTTTACAATAGCTAAAAAATGGAAACAATCCAAATGTTCATCAGCTGATGAATGGATAAATAAAAGTAGTATACTCAAACAATGGAATAATTATTCAGCAATAAAAAAGAATCAAGTACAGATAGATGCTACAATATGGATGCACTTGAAAACATTATGCTAAATGAGAGCATCCAGTCACAAAAGACCACATATTGTGTGATTCCATTATATTAAAAGTCTAAAATAGACAAAAGCATAGATATAAAAAGATTAGTGATTGTGTAGTGTTCTGTAGGATGGGGAGTGATTAATGGGCAGGGGATTTGTATCTGGGATAATGAAAATACCCTAAAATTTATTGTGATAATAGTTGCACAACTCTGTGAATATATTTAAATTATTAAATTATACATTTTAAATGAATGGGCTTTATGATATGTGAAATATATCCCAATGAAGGTTCTTTTTTAATTGTCTAATGATGACTTGAGGAACAGAAATAAAAATCTAGTAGATACTTATCACTATTTGGAATTCAATTCTAAGTGTATCTGACTCCAAAGCCTCCATGTTCTTAATTATCCTGCTATACTGCCTCCTTGGGATTATCTCCTTAGGTTAGATTCCCAGAAGTAGAATTAATTACTGAGACAAAGGATATGAAAAATTTACTGGAGGGGCTGAAGGAGTCCATACAGCCATCTAGGCTTGCCAGGTACATGGTGCTCTTCTAGGCAAAATAAACTGTTCTTTCCTACTCAAGTGCTATGACTCACACAACCTGTTTTGAATGAAACAAATCCTGCTATCATAGCTGATTAACCAGCATCTAAGTACAACCCAAACATATATGTACAGACTAACCAACCAACCACCAAGGCAGTAGCAGTAGCTTAGTGTTGAAAAGCAGTACTTAATAACAAGTAATGACAAATCAACCCAATCAAATTCTTTCTTTACAGACATATACATGCCACATGAACAAAGAAAGGGTGAGGTATTCAAGCCCAAACTGTTGAACTTTTAGAAGCTGTGTGGTAAGTACAGAATGTGAATTATTTGTGGAGAAGCTTTCAGTTGTCATCCAAAGAATGAACCCAAACACCTCTTGAAGAGAGGGTCACCCCACTAGCAACACATGCATACATAGCACATTGAAGCCAAGTCCTTTATGCTAATCTAATCATACTAAGCATTCTTCTAGGATAAAGGAGTTTTCAAAGAGAAATCAAGTCACTCCCTCAGATCAAATTATTGTATCAATAAAAACTTTAAATAACTCTCCTACAAAGGTATGTCTGTGGTTCCCTGTCTTTGGACACGTAAGAATTGGGTGTAAAGTAATGTAGCCTTGGAGAAGTCTGGGGCCAGCTTACTCCCTGCAGGCTCAAGATCAACCATCTCACATACAAAGAAAAAATAAATAAATAAATAATCTTTTGTTTCAAGGTGCGGGTGGGAGGGGGAGATAAACAGAAGCTAGAACATCTAATCCAATAAGGACTCCAAACCTTTTAAATCTTCATCTTTCCTCAAACCTTAACAACCTAACCCTCCTGCCCTGAATTCAGCCAATGAGTTTGCCTTTCATGTCACTGGGAAAATACAGATAATCAGATAGAAACTTTCTCATCCTCACACTACCACATCACATCTACCAACATCTGTATCAGTACACATATTCTCTGTTTTCTCTCCTGTGACAGAGGAAAAAGTGACCTTATTTCTATTCAAGGTCAGTCATCTCATTTAGGTTCTATATTCCATCCTCTCCTAGCCCACTCATGGACTTTACTCCTGAAGTTTTCCCTAATCTTTCCTGCATCATCTATTCCTCCTTTCTATTGAAAACATACAAGCATGCTCTATTACCTCCTTCTTCATACTTAAAAAAAAACTCTTCTGGGATATTTTTAAAAAATGCTTTTGGAGTGAGGAAGGTTTTAAAAGTATGACAGCCTTGGATGCTGTGGTTCAGTGGATTGAGTGCTGGCCTGCACAACAAAGGGTTGCTGGTTCAATTCCCAGTCAGGGCACATACCTGGGTTGTGGGCCAGGTCCCCAGTCGGGAGTGCTCGAGAGACAGTGTTTTTCTCCCTCTCTTTCTCCCTCCCCCTCTAAAAATAAATAAATAACATCGTTGCTGTTGCTGTTTTTTTTTAAAAGAAAGTATGACACAAAACTCACATAAATTCAACTATGTTTTAAAAAATTCTGCAAAGCCCTAACTGGGGTGGCTAAGTTGGTTGGGCATTGTCTCACAAAGCAAAAGATCACTGGTTTGATTCCCGGTCAGAGCACATGCCTGGGTTATGGATTTGGTGCCTGGTTGGGGGGTGTACAAGTGGCAACTGATCAATGTTTCTCACATCAATGTTTCTTTCCTTTCCTCCCCCTTTTTCTGAAAATAAATGAATAAAATCTTTTTTAAAAATAAAATAAAATAATTAAAATTCTGCAGAAAAAATCACTATAAACAAAGTGAAAAGACATATTGCAATTCATGTCACAAAGAGAGGGCTAACTTGCTTGATATATTAAGAGCTCCTAAACTCAATAAAAAGACCAACACTCATTAGAAAAAATCAGCAAAAAATAGGAAAAGACAATTCAAAGAAAAATAATACAAATATCTTTTAAACTTTTGACAATATATTCAACTTCACTCAAAATAAAAAAAATGCAAACTAAAAGAGACCATTTTGGTGCAACACCAAGAGACCATTTTTCACTTACTAGATTGACAAAGATAAAAAAATTGATAACACATTGTATGGGGAAATAGGCCTTCTCATCATTGCTGGAAGGACATATTGGTACAAATTATAGAAACATTTTGGCATCACATCTATCAAACTTGCAAATGTACTTACCCTTTGACTCAACAATATTCTAATTAATTTTATCCTACAGATATATTGTCACACACATAAAAAGACCTATATACAAAGTTATTCATTGATGCTTTATAAAAGCAAAAGTTTGAAAGCCACTTATTCATCAATAGGGATCACTAAGGGAATGAATAAATAAATTAGGTAAAACAACACAATGCAACCATGAATAAAGAAAGCAGAAGACCTTTTTGCATACCTATATGGAACAACCTCCAGGACATGATGATAAATAGAAAAACAAAGGACAGAAACAGAATATACAGTGAGCTGCCACTTGTACATTTGTTTAAAAGAAGGGGACCTGGCAGAGTAGCTCAAATGTTCCTCTTTCTCTCTCTCTTTCTGTTTCAAATCAATACATTTGAAATAAAAGGATAACAGGTGAAAAAATGCATATAAATATTTGCTTGTACATACAGAGAATATTTCCAGAAGGATTCATGAGGTACTGGAAACATTGAAATCAAGGAGGAAAACACTGATTGAGGGAAGGATGTGTAAGTGAGATTTTCACTGTATACCCTTTGGTACCCTTAAAATTTCATCCTGGCTGGTGTGCCTCAGTGGATTGAGCACCGGCCTGCGAACTAAAAGGTTGCCAATTCAATTCCCAGTCAGGGCACAGGCCTGGGTTGTGGGCCAGGTCTCCATTTGGCGGAGAAGAGGCAACTAATTGATATCTCTCTCACACATGGATGATCAAGGTGATGTTTCTCTCCCTCTCTTTCTCCCTCCCTTCTCCTCTCTCCGAAAACAAATAAAATCTTTAACTAAAAATAAAAAATAAAATTTTGTACCATGTAGTATAATCTAAATAAAAAATCAAATAAAAAACAAATAAAAAATTTGTTTTTGTTAAAAATATTTTTAAAGTTTCCCTCTCAGCTATCACGCTATTTCTTTACAAAACTACTCAAAGGGTTTGTCTCTACTCATCTCTATTCTCTCTTCAGCCTATTCAAACCTAGTTCTTGTTTTCATCATTCTACTGAAACTGCCTTGTCCAGGTCATTATAACTTCCATCTTGCCAAATCCAGTGGCCATATCTCTACCTTTATCTTAACCTCTCAACACTTTATATTCAACACTGTTGATGACACCCTCCTTGAAATAATTTCTTTTCTTTGCATCTATATTACTTTATTCTCTTAGTTTTCTTCTCACCCCCTTGGTCACCCCTTCATCATCTTAGTTGGGTCCTCCTCTTCCTCTACCTAACTTGTAAAGATTGGCTGTGTCTTTTCTACTCTATCCAAACTTTGCCCTAGATAATCCCATCCAGCTCCACAGCTTTAAATACTGCTATTTACCATCTAATTTGTAATCCAGCCTCAATTCTCTTCCCTTAACTCCCAGACTCATGTTATACACCATGCAACTAGGATGTCTAGTTGGCATCTTAAACTTAATATATCTAAAATAGAACTACTGATTTTTCTCCTAGAAACATCTATTTCGGTATTCTCCAGCTGAGTAAAAGGTTCTTCTGGATATTCACAGTTGTTCAGGTTCAAAACCTAGGAATCATCTTTGATTCCTCTTTTCCTGATACATATATCAAATCATCAATAATTCTTTCAGTTTTACCTTTAAAATATAACCCAGCCATAGCTGGTGTGGCTCAGTGGATTGAGCACTGGCCTGCAAACCAAGATGTCACCAGTTTGATTCCCAGTCAAGGTACATGCCTGGGTTGTCGACCAGGTCCCCAGGTCCCCAGTTAGGGGCATAGGAGAGGCAACCAACTGATGTATCTCTCACACATTAATGTTTCTCTCCCTCTCTTTCTCCCTACCTTCCCCTCTCTCTAAAAGTAAATAAATAAAATCTTTAAATAAATAAAATAAAATCCAAACCCACTCACTTCTTATGTCCACAGCTTCCTAGTCTGAGGCACCATCATCTTTTTTTTTAAAAAAAAATTAATGGTGTTCAATTGCAACTGTCCCAATTCCTCCCCCCCAGTTACTGTCCCCTGCCCAGCCCACCTCCCCTCCAACATTCAATCCCCGCACCATTGTCCTCATCAATGGATCCTTTATACTTATTCCTTGACTTGACCCTTCTCCTGCTCTCCCCCTTTACTCCCCTCCCACATTCCTTCTAGTCATTGTCAGTTTCTTCTTATCATCTTTCTAGTGTGGTACTCATCTTTTGGCTATTATTTGTGATTTAGTAATTCTACTTCCCCAAATATATCATGAGCTTCTCAAGAGCAATATCCATATCTTAGTTATTTTTGTATTCTGTTATAGTACATTATAGCTGTTTAATTAGTGTGATAAGTAAATAAATTATGAGAGGAATTAATGAGTGAATCATGATAAGTAAACCATGACTCAGTTTGCTAATAGCACCAACATCTAATGCCTTTGTTTATTTCCTTGTAGTCCTTTGCTGGACAGTCCACATCTTTACAATTAGTAGGTATCCACTAGGTTTTCTGTCCAGCATCCTATTTTTTGTGAACTGATTTTTCCACCTCTCATCACAGTAAATTCACCTGATAATGGTAGTGGTCCCTTGGCAGTAATTTTCTGAAAATTTTTAATATCAAAAGACACCATAAACTAAATCAAATGGAAGAAAAAGTCCTTGTAGACAAAGGGTTAATACTAGTAATGTAAAAGAAACATATAAATTGATAACAAAACAATAAACAACCCAGCTAGGGAAAAAATGGGCAAAGGATAAGAGCAAACAATTTATAAATGATGAAATATAAATGTCCCAAAAAACAAAACAAAGCAAAAAAAACAGATGGTGCTCAACTTCACTAGTAGTCAGGTATATACAAAATAGATTTCTTTTAATTGTGGTAAAATATATATTACATAAATGTTATCACTTTAACCACTTTTAAACATACAATTTAATAGCATTAAGTACATTCACATAGTTGTGCAACCATCAACACCATCCATCTCCAGAACTATGTCATCATCCCAAATTGATACTCTGAACCCATTAAGCAGCAACTCCACATCCCCTCTACCCTCAGCCCTTGATAGCCACTATTGTACCATCTGCCATGGATTTGACTATTCTAGGTACCTCGTATCAGTGGAATCATATAATATTTGTCCTTTTGCATCTGTCTTATTATTTCGTAATGTTTTTTTAAAGATTTTATTTATTTATTTTTAGAGAAAGGGGAAGAGAGAGAGAGAGGGAGAGAAACATCAATGTGTGGTTGCCTCTCACACATACCCAACTGAGGATCTGGCCCACAACCCAGGCATGTGCCCTGACTGGGAATCCAACCAGTGATCCTTTGGTTCGCAGGCTGGCATTCAATCCACTGAGCCACACCAGCCAGGGCTATTTCATAATGTTTTTTAAAGTTGATGCTTTAATCAGAGAGAGAAAGAGAGACATCTATTCACTGTTCCACCTGTTTATGTATTCACTGGTTGCTTCTTGTATGAACCCTGACCCAGGATCCAACCTGGAACCTTGACTATTGAGACAATGCTCTAACCAACTGAGCTACCCAGCCAGAGCAGCATAATGTTTTCAAGGCTCATCATGTTGTAGCACGTGTCAGTACTTCACTCCTTTTTGTTTTAAGATTTTATTTATTTTCAGAGAGTGAGGAAGGGAGGGAGAAAGAGAGGGAGAGAAACATCAATCAGCTGCCTCTTGTAGGCATCCCAGCTGGGGACTGGGATGCCCACAATTCAGGCAGGTAACCTGACTGATAATCGAACCATTGACCTTTTGCTTTGTGGAACAATGCCCAAACAACTGAGTCACACTGGTCATGGCAGTACATTACTCCTTTTTAAGAATGAAAAATATTCCATTGTATGTATATACTACAGTTTGTTTATTCATTCATCTGTCAGTGGACACTTGGGTGCTTCCATCTTTTGGCTATTTTGAGTGTTGCTGCTATGAACCCTGCTTCAGTTCTTTTGTGTAATATACACAAAAGTGCAATTGCTGAATCACATAGTAATTCTATGTATAATTTTTTGAGGAAGAGTTATACTGTTTCCTAAAATACTGCACCATTTTACATTCCCACCAACAATATATGAGGATTCCAATTTCTCCACAGTCTTACCAGCACTTATTAATCTCTGTCTTTTTATTATAGCCATCCTAGTGGATGTGGAGTGATATCTCATTGTGGTTTTGGTTTGCATCTTCCTGATGAACAGTGATGTTGAACATCATTCATGTTCCTATTGGCCACTTATATATTTTCTTTGGAGAAATGTTTATTCAAGTCCTTTGCCCATTTTTTATTTAGATTGTTTCTCTTTTTTTTGCCCTTGAGGAGTTCTTTATGAATTCTGAATATTCATCTCTTTTCTTTTATTTTTATTTATTGATTTGAGAAAGACAGAGACAGAGAAACATCATTTTGTCATTCCATATATTTATGCATTCCTTGGTTGATTCTTGTATGTGCCTGACCAGGGATTAAACCTGCAACCTCGGCATATGGGGTCGACACTCTAACCAACTGAGCTACCTGACCAGGGCTAGATATTAATCTCTTATCAGTTATATGATTTGCAAATATTTTTCTCCCATCTGTGGGTTAGCTTCTTATTCTGTTGATAGTATCCTTTTTGCTGTTGTTGTTGATAGTATCCTTGATGCACAAAAGTTTTTAATTTTGATGAAGTTCAATTTATCTATTTTTTCTTTTGTTGCCTGTGCTTTTAGTGTCATATCTAAGAAATCATTGCCAAATTCCAATGACGTGAACAATTTCTACTATATTTTTCTTCTAACAGTTTTATAGTTTTAGTTCTCACATTCAGGTCTTTGATCCATTTTTAGTTAATTTTTGTATATAGTATAAGGTAAGAGTTTTTGCATGTGTATATACAGTTTTTCCAATACTATTTGTTGAAAAGAATATTCTTTCCCAGCAAAATGTTTTTGACACACTTGCTGAAAATCATTTGACTATATATGCAAAGGTTTATTTCTAGATTCTCTCTTTTCTTCTATTGGTCTTATCTGTTTTTATGCAAAGTAGACTTTTTAAGATACCATTTTTAACTCTTCAGGTTGGCAATATATCAAAACATCAATAACATTTAGCAATGGAAAGAATGTGGGGAGATGAGAACTCTCACACATTGCTAGGGAAAATGAGAATTGCTCTGACTTTTTTGGAAAGTAACGTGGCAGTACCTTTCACAACTTAAAGCATCATTTTAATGTAGCATATGGGATCTTTTCTACATAAATAAAAATACTAGTGCATAAGCATATGGGTACAAAGATATTTATTGTGTCATCATTTGTAGTGGAAAGAGGCTGAACTGAAAATAGTCGGGTAGCTATTCTCTCTGCATTTTTCTCTCTCTGAAGTAACATGTTTTCTCATCTCTGTTTCTGTCTGTATTTCTTCCTGAACTTACAGATAGATCAACAAGGTCACCAGACTTGAGTCTCACTGACGTTACAGATTTCAATGCCTCAGTCTAGACTACTGCCTCAGTCTAGAGCTTTCATTTTGTTCATTTACAAATCTGCTGTTGTTTTTTTGTCACTTTTTATAGCTTCTAGTTCTCTGCCAAAGTTTTCAAGTTTAAAAATTAAATATATATGTGTTTTTATACATATACATATATACACATATATAGTATATAAAGCAAAATATTAATGTTAACAATTGATAAATTTAGATAAAGGGTATATGGCATGACGTTACACTTTCTTTCCAACTTTAGGTAGATTTAAAATTTGTAAAAAACTAAAAAGTTTTGAAAAAAATAAAAGAGTACTTTTCTGGCTTAAAAATATGTATTTATTATCCTACTGGGGTTGGGAGTTATTAGAAGTGGGACAGTTATTTCAAAAAGCTTCTTGGAAGTCCCAAATCAAAACTAGTAGGATCTGCTGCCTTTATATCTCTGATTCAACCCTCAAGATGGAAGGGCTATGAAAAGTATCTGATACTTCTGGGTGGCAGGGCTAAGCAGACTTCATATTTTACTTAAAAACCGGGATGGCAAGTAGAGATAGACTGGCCAGTTTAAATAAAGCCAGATGAACTTAGGAGATAATTTCTGATTATTTCTGATTCTTTCCCATTTCAGACTCATGACCATTTGCATCACCAATAATTCCACTTGCACATATAAGTCCCTCCATAACCTACCTTCATGGGGCTAAATAGAGAGACTAAGCTGAGTGATGCTAATATGATTAAAACCCTCTGGGAAGGAAATACAAACCCAAAGTAATAGTGTGTGAAAATAATATAACTAACCCTGGCTGGTGTGGCTCAGTGGATTGAGCACTGGCCTACAAACCAAAAGGTCTCTGGTTTGATTCCCAGTCAGGGCACATGCCTGGGTTATGGGTGGGTCCCCAAGTGGGAGCTTGTGAGAGGCAATAGATTGATGTATCTCTCGTGCATTGATGTTTCTCTCCCTCTCTTTCTCTCTCTCTTCCCCTTTCTCTGAAAGTAAATAAATTAATTAAAAAATATATAAGTATTATAAGCAGTAATTAGACAAAAACAAATTCAGACACACAGTTAAATTCTTTGCTCTCAAAGTTGAAAATTAAGTGAAAGCAAATCTTACAAGGAAATCAGGAAAATAAATACTGTGAAAGTGAAGAAAACATGGACTAACCAGCTTAATTCTGTAATAATATGTGATGACCAAATGGTGTCTGTTCATGTGACAAATCACAAAATAAACCAAAGGTGAAGAATAGCCTTGGCTGGGTAGCTCAGGTGGTTAGGACATCATCCTCATATGCCAAGGTTGTGGGTTCAATCTCCAGTCAGGGCAATTATAGGAATCAACCAATAAATGCATAAATAAGTGGAGCAACATCCTTGACAAATGTGGATTAGTTGGTTGGGCGTTGTACGGCAAAGAAGATTGCCAGTTCAATTCCTGACCCAGGGCACATGCCTAGGTTGCTCAGGGTGCATATGAAAGGCAACTGATCAATGTTTCTCTCCCTCTCTTTCTCCCTCCCCTCCCTTCTCTCTAAAAATAAATAAATAAAATCTTTTTAAAAAATAGATGGAATAAACAAATCAATGTTCTATCAAACCAATCTTTTTAAAAAAGTAATTTAGACTTTTTAGTTGCAAAGGATGTTCATCTGCACTCATGCATTGCTAATTTAAAAAGAGAATTAGGTAACTGTCTTTCTGGATCTTTATGTTAGAAATATAATCAATTATTTCAATTTAATTTTCCATTCGTTCATTCAAATTTTTTTTTGAGCACTTGCTATGTGTAAGGCACTGGAATGGGGGAGAAGGGATTTGAAAATACAAAGGTGAAAATGAGCTCCTAACTTCAAGATGTATGAGCATTTTATATATTTTTAATTGGCATAATTTACATATCATAAATTTTACCTTTTAACTTTAAAGTGTACAATTCAATACTTTGAATATATTCACAAAGTTGTGCCATCATCACCACCACTGTCTAATTCCAGAACATTTTCATCACTTCCCAAAAGAAACCTTGTATCTATTAGCAATCACACCCCATTTCTCCCATCCCCCTAGACTCTGATGACCACTAATCTACTTTCTGTCTCTTCTGAATTTGCCTACTCTGAACTTTTCATGTACATGGAATCATACAATACGTGGCCTTCTGTGACTGGATTCTTATACCTAGCATTATGTTTTCAAGTTTCGTCCATGTTGTAGCAAATATCAGTACTTTATTCCTTTTTATTTCTGAATAATATGTCATTGTATGGATATACCATGTTTTGTTTACTCATCATCAGTTCACAGACACTTGGATTGTTCCCACTTTTTGGCTATTATGAATATTGATGCAAAAAACTTTTGTATAAACAAAATTAACACAGAATGGCTAATTAATTTACTAGTTATGCGTTAAATATTGTATCAATGTATTCATTAATATAGAAGTAATAGAATGTGATAAGCATCATGTAGTGGATTTTTATTAGTTTTGGCTGCCCAGCATCTATTTGTCCTTCTTAGTAACAATACCCATATTTTCTCATGTGTAATCACATAAAGAAGCTTCCAAGAAAGCTGACTTCACACCCATATCCAGGATAAACCCTATTTGGCTTAAGACCAGCACATCAGCCCTGGAAGGTTAGCTCAGTTGGTTAGAGTGTCATCCTGATATGTCAAGGTTGCAGGTTCAATCATCTGTCAGAACACATATGACAATCAACCAATAAATGCATAAATAAGTGGTACAACAAATTAATATTTCTGTCTCTGTCTGTCTCTCTCTCAAATCAATCAATTTAAAAAAAGATTAGCATGTCTTACCTCCATAGACATTGAATTGTTTAGTGATGGGCAATTGACCTTAATTCAGGCCAATGAAAAGGCCAATGAAATATGAAATGATGCTCGCTGGGGCTTCTGAAAAAGATATTTCCTTGCTAGTCTGAAGTAACTTCTTTGAAAGATGTTCTCTTCTTACTAGAGATGAGGGAAGCACATGTAGCTTTCCTAGAAAATGTGGCAGTCATGTTGAGATCAAAGAGCAAACAGTACAAAATCAACTATTTTAGAAGATTTTGGTAGCATCAGCTCTTTGGTAACATCACGGAGCCTCAATACTGAAGACAAAACTGCATCTGTGTTTTCAGTTGGTGACAGAAATTGTTTAAACCAGTTTGAGACTTTTTTGTTGCTTTCAATCAAAAGATTATATCATAAGGGCAACAAAAACTAAATTTTTATAACACTTTTAAAGATTTAATTTATTTATTTTTAGAGAGAGGGGAAGGGAGAAAGAGGGAGAGAAACATCAATGATGCCCCCAACAGAGGAGCTGGCCCGAAACCCAGGCATGTGCCCTGACTGTGACTCAAACTGGCGCCCTTTCAGTTTGCAGGCCAGCACTCAATCCACTGAGCCACACCAGCCAGGGCTCTAACACTTCATAATATAAGTCTGAGCTATGTGATTTCAGTAGTGGACACACTGGATGTTATCTGTGGAAATCATGAAAGGCTTCATGTAGAAAGTGACATTTGAATTCCAACTTGCAATTTAGAAGGTATTTACTAAATACACTGGGCCAAACAAAATTAAGCAGATTTCTTTTATTAGAGTCCTCATAGACTTTAATATTCACAATATATTCATAACACAAATTATAAATATATCCAAGAGAGGAATATAATATACAGTATTTCCCAAATTTATTTCACCCTGAACACCTAGTATCTTAAGGAATCCAGCTGGCTTCTGTAACACTGGTATGTACAGTGTGTTAATGGATGGCTAGAAGAGAATAAGATCAACTTGGCCCACTTATTAGGAAGTTTGTATGAAGATTGGGGCATTTGAGACAAATTTTAGGCAACTGGTAAACCCCAAGTAAGTAAAATAGATATAGGTAGCCTCTTGACTAAGTCCAGTTTATCAGCTAAACTCTTTAGTCAGGAAGAAATCTGAAAGGGTAGTCATTATGATGAATCACTCTTTAAGTTTTATCAGTAAGACCCTTGCCCACAGTCCTGGAGCAAATTAAAAAAAAAAGAAAACTATTAGTAAAATAAGTCAAAGTGAAAAAATTTAAAAACGTGTTACCTGTTGTATTTGTACAAAATACCTGCAGAATAGAGGCATGAGTAATGAGCAACTGATTCCTTTATATTTAATAAGGTAGATGGTAGTGCAAATTGTTACATTTCAGCTTCATTATATAATTGTGAATGTACTCTAAAATAAATACCACATCTTTTCAGCTCTAGCTATCTAACAGGAACAATTGATAGCTGGGGAAAACTGCAAGTTTATAGTTGATAAAATTAGAGAATTAAGTGTTTTTATTTTTTAAAGATAGAATTATTAAGTCTCTAAAACCCACTTACAATAATTGATAGTAACTCCATTTACTCCAGATGAAGAGGTCTTTCCCTCTACATTTTTCGAAATCAGGTCTATGAATAACACAGTAATTAAAGCTTGAAAAGGAAAAGAAACCAGAGATATTCACATACATATCCATCTTTTATTTTCCAAAGAAAATTATACAACCTTGCCATAAATTGCTTTCAACAAAAGGCAATAGTTTATACCTAAAAAGATGGTTGGGGAGGTGCAAATGGGCATTGGTAGGGGGTGGGAATAAGAAATTAATAAAACAAACCTAAATACTATTTCTAGTAAAGTTACATGGCAAAAGGAAGAAAATGCACACACTGATCTTTTCTCTTTAAAAGGAAAGCCTCCATTGACTCATACCCAGTAGCCAGTGCTTATCCAAACTCTAGGCTAAAGTAGTATCTTTCATACAGCACACCTATCGACATAAGGCCAATTTGTCCCAAAGCAGGAAAAGCACACAAAACCAAATTCCTGGGCTGCAAAGATGCAAATGCTGACAAAATAAGGGGTTTACAGGGAACCTCTTATCAACAGCTACCAGTAAGTCTTTAAAGGCAGAGGGAACCTGAGATAACTGCTCAAGGTCCCAGATTGATACACCATTCATTCTCAAGTTTTCTTACTTAATGGCTGAGTCTCTAGCTGAACTATCTTAAAAATACATAGAAATGCATAAGGAAGAAGAAAGCAATTACCTCTGCTTTGTCCTTTACAAACTGTTACAATATTCTTAGAATCCAAAGACTTGTTCATTACCCTAAAATCTTTCACTTCCCCCATGCTAAATTTCCTTTTTTTAATTTTAAAAATTGATTTTAGAGAGCAAGAGGAAAAGGAAGAAAGAAAGAGGGAGAGAGAGGAAAGAGGGAGAGGAAAGCTTGAGGGAGAAGGGGAGAGAGAAAGGGAGATGGATGGGGAGAGAGAGAGGGATAGGTAGAAGAAGAGAGAGATTTGTTGTTCCAATTGTTCATGCATTCATTGGTTGCTCCTTGTATGTGCCCTGACCAGGTATCAAACCCACAAGCTTGGCCTATTGGAATGACACTCTACCTAACTGAGCTACCTGTTCAGGGCTTTAAATACATAAATTTTTTTTGATATTTTATTCAGCTTCCCTGAACATGATTCCTAAAGGTCTTTTCAATTAAACAATTCAGTATTTTAGGAATAAAAATATGGCATATTGAGGGCAAAGGCAGGGAAAAGGGGGACATAGTGTCAACAATAAAAAAAGATATGGTATATTTTCATCAGAGTCAAAAAGCAATTCAAGACTCTACTCTTTGAGGCTTAATGAAAGATCACTCATTCATTAAAAAATAATAATACTCTGATTCTTTTCAATTGTTTCCATTGGGTTATGGAAGTTTTTATTATAAAGACAAATATTATCAACCATTATTTTTTAAGTTGTTTTCAAAATATTCTGTAAGTATAAAATAATGCAAATAGATACACAAATATATAAGGGTATCTTTCATTATCTTAAAATAAAATTATCTCAGCTACTCCCCCATTGTATCACCCCAGGAAGTAAAAATTAGGGAATACAATTGTTTCTTCATGTTTCACTGATGGCATAGATCAAAAGAGACAATGCACAAGCAAAGGCTGCCCAGGCTGCTCTTGAATAGAAACAAAGGTAAAAATGAGGAAATAGGAAAGATGCAGGGGACTGAGTGAGAAGTGACAGCTAAAAAAAAAAAGATAGGGGAAGGAAAGACAGAGATTGATAGACCCAAGTCCATATAATTGGGCTGTTAAAAATATATGGTCCAGAAATGTGGGTGCTGAGATAGAAACACCACTATACTGGGAATCAAGATGATTGCAGTCCTTTTTTTTTAAAGATTTTATTTATTTTTTAGAGAGAGGGCAAGGGAAGGAGGAAGAGAGGGAGAGAATTTGCCTCTCACATGCCTCCAGTTGGGGACCTGATCCACAACCCAGGCATGTGCCTTGACTGGGTATCAAACCTGTGACCTTTCAGTTCACAGGCCAACACTCAATCCACTGAACCACACCAACCAAGGCTGGATAATTGCATTCTTTCCACACCTCTGAGATAAAAGATATACGTTGTTAGCCTCTATTCTCTCATCTGAAGGATAAGAAGATTGAACAAACTGCCTCTGATATTCCATTTCTAACTTTCTAGAATAGCTGAAAGGCCCCCAAGCGTTGTAAACTAATATAAGCCAACATGGAAGTTTGGAGGAATCTGAAACCTAGAAAGAACCTCAAAGAGTGTCACAGGACAGAACAGCCATGGGAGGAAAAGGAACCAAGAAGGTGAACAGTCAAAAACAGATACCACATGAACAATCTCCATTTTTGTACCATTGCTATAAGAAGAGAAAATACATCACTACCTAATAATATGCTTGTTTCTATCAGGTTGAGCCATATGAAATTGTTGATACCCAATTGTTACCAAAAAATTACAATTTCATATGGTTCAATTAATATTTTCCATGATCTCATTTGGAGACAAGAGACCTTACACTGATAAATTACCTGATTTATACTGACTTACACAGAAAATTATAAATTTTATTTAATTTTTTATAAAGTTGATATTACTCAGCAACTAGTAAAACTATTAAATGATCCCACCATCTATTACTATGGTTAATTTCCTCATTTCAAGACTATAATTCTGAGATGCTATATTCCCTTCTTTTTATTATATTATGCCTCCGTGTTCCATCAATTAAGGAAACCAAGTCATAGACACAGAAATGAAAACATAAAATTTTCTTTTGATAATATTGAAGAGATCTCGAAATGGAGTAGCCTATGGAAAGACATTTAAACAATAATAAACCATTACTGATCCGATCCTCATCAGGTAGCACAGTTCATTGGAGCATGGTCTCAATACACCAAGGTTCCAGGTACAGTCCCTGGTCAGTGCACATACAAAGATCAACCAATGAATGCATAAATAAGTGGAACAACAAATCAAAGTCTGTCTGTCTGTCTGCCTACCTCTCTCTCTCTCTCTCTCTCTCTGTCCCCCTCTTCCTCTCTCTAAAATCAATCAATTAAAAAAATTTTAAATAATACACCATTACTCTCTGGGAGAGAAGATACAAATAATATTGTACCATACAAAAGAAGCCAAGACTGGCAATAAGAAAAATGTTGAACTTATAAGAGTAAAGGGATATCCCAACATGATCCTTGCCTAATCATGAAGGAACTGAAAGACACATTCAGTTGTTACTCTGGTTCTCTAGTAGAAGGAACTAACTCTGAGGAACCAAGAAAATAAAAAGAGAAGTAAAAAGGGGTGGCTCAGTCTTTGCCAGTCAAACACAAATACCAATGGATTCAGTTGAGGACTCATATCTGGAGATCAGAGTTTTGGCAGTAACCATGTCACTGACTTGTTTGACTTTGGACAGGACTTTACCTTCCAAAATGTAAATTTTCACCTCTTCAAAGTAAGGAGGTGAAACAAATGATCTCAAGCAATATAATTTCAAACATACAGAAAAATTTCAAGAACAGTAGAAGGAACTCCCCTAAGTCCTTTTTCTGAATTTAAAATTATTTATGCTTTGCTCCATTTGCTTTATTATTCTCTCTTTACATACTTATAAAGATACACATTTTTTCTGAACCATTTGAGACTTGGAGACATCATACACTCTAAATATATATAGATAGATAGATAGATAGATAGATATGAGATACATACATATATATCTAGATAGATAGATAGATAGATAGATAGATAGATAGATATAGATATATGAGAGAGAGAGAGGAAGGGAAAGTGACCTGACTGGGAATGGAACCCACAACCTTTCTGTCCACAAAATGATGTTCCATCCAACTAAACCACATTGGCCAGGCTGATAAAGCCATTCTCTTATGTAACCACTGTATAGATATAAAAATTAGGACATTTAACATTGATACAATACTATTATGTAATTCACAGTCTATATTAAATTTTGTTGATTGTCCTAAAAACATTATTTAGAACTTCTTTTTTTGGGGTACAGTATCAAATCTAAGGCCACACACTGCATGTAGTTGTCTTGTTCATTTTGCCTCTTTTAATCTGGATCATTTCCTCAGCCTCTTTTTGTTTCCCGCCCTTGGCATTTTTGAAGAGTACAGGGCAGTTATTTTCTAAAATGGCCCTCAATTTGGGTTTGCTGCACATTTCTTTATAATCAGATTTAGTGTATGCATTTTGGGTAGGATTACCACTGAAGAGATGTGTCCCCAGTGCTTTTTATTGAGGCACATAAAATCAGTTTGTCCCAGTATTAGTGATGTAGGTTTGATTACTTGGTTAGAGTGGTGATTAATGAGGTTCCTTCATTATTTTCCCTTTGTAACTATTAAGTAATTTATAGAGAAACACTTTGCCATGTAAATATCCTACTGTTCATCAAACTTTCACCCACCACTGTTAGCATCCAAAAATGAAGTTTTGTTTTTTTAATGATTTATTCATTTTTAGAGAGAGGGGAAAAGAAGGAGAGAAATATCAATGTGTGTTTGTCTCTCATGAGCCCCATACTGGGGACCTGGCCAGTAACCCAGGCATGTGCCCTGACCGGGAATTGAACCGGCAGCCCTTTGGTTCCAAGCCCTCACTCAATCCACTGAGCTATACCAGCCAGGGGCACACAAAAGAGATTTTCAAATTTAATTTATTGAGGTGACATTGGTTGATAAAATTATATAGATTTCAGATGTACAATTCTATAATACACCAAGTCAAGTCTCCTTCAATTACCATTTATCCCCCCATACCCTCTTCTACCTCCCCTCACCACAAATGAGTTTCTTACTCTATTATCCCATCTATATTTATTAGTTATTATCCTACTAAAAGGAAAAGCTTTCACTTTTCCTTCATTTATGATTCATCTACTTATTTTTACCAAAGTAGGCTTGTGGATTCTTTTTTTAAGATTTTATTTATTTATTGTTAGAGAGAGGGGAAGTGGGGCAGAAAGAGTGGGAGAGAAACATTGATGTGAGAAACATCTGTACGTGCCCCAGTTTGGGGAATCAAACCTGCAACCCAGGCATGCGGCCCCCTGGAATCGAACTGGCATCCTTTCCCATTGGACGTCCTCAGTGCAGGACGTCCTCAGTGCAGGACGATGCCCAACCCACTGAGCCACATTAGTCAGGTTGACTTGTGGTTTCTTATTTTATTCAGTGGTTTATAACCCATTGCTAATAGTATTTATTTTGATTAAAGCAGGGGTTCTTGATTCTTTTTTGTACCACAGGCCTGTTTGTAGTATCAAGAAGCCTGTAGATCTCTTCTCAGAATACTGGTTTTTATTTTATTTTATTTTTTTTATTTTTAGAGAGAGGGGAAAGGAAAGAGAAAGAAAGGGAGACAAATGTCAATGTGTGATTGCCTCTCACTGGGACCTGGCCCGAACCCAGGCATGTGCTGTAACTAGAAATCGAACTGGTTGACCCTTTGCTTCGGAGTCTGGCACTCAATCAATTGAAGCACAACAGCCAGGGCAAAATAATGTGTTTTGGGGTTTTTTAAATATATATATTTTAAAGATTTTATTTATTTATTTTCAGAGAGAGGGAAGGGAGGGAGAAAGAGAGAGAGAAACATCAATATGTGGTTGCCTCTTGCGTGTCCCCCACTGGGGACCTGGTCCACAACCCAGGCATGTGCTCTAGACTGGGAATCCAACCAGTGACTCTTTGATTTGCAGGCCAGCACTCAACCACTGAGCCACACCAGCCAGGGCCAGAATAATGTTTGTTAACATAAAAAATAATTATGAGAATATTATACAAGTTTACAATAGATTTTCTATTATACCAAAATATTTAAAATTTATGATACAGTAATAAATGTGTTTATCAACACATTAAATAACAAGATCTAGAAATAAGTGCAAACTGCCTATCTCAATGCATCTGTAATAACTGCAATGTGATATGAAATTATCAGTGATTTCTTTTTTTTTTTTTAAGATTTTATTGACTTATTTTTAGAGAGGGAAGGGAGGGAGATAGATTGATAGAGAGAGAGAGAGAGAGAGAGAGAGAAACATCAATGTGCGGTTGCTAGGGATTATGGCCTGCAACCCATGAATGTACCCTGGCTGGGAATCGAACCTGGGACACTTTGGTTCCCAGCCCGCGCTCCATCCACTGAGCTACGCCAGCCAGGGCTAATTATCAGTGATTTCTGATAGTCAAAAGTAAGGTACTGCTAATACTGCTGTGATTGTTACTAACATTTATACTAAAATGAAAAGCTCAATTTCAATTATGAATCAGCGAAAATAAAGATGCAATTTCCCCCTATCTACGTTCTATCATGGGCTCAGTGAATTCTATTCTGGATGCCAGGTGTGCCCCTAATCTCTCTAAGGCCCTACCTTAAGATCACATCATTTTCAAGCCCAAAATTTCAACTCTTCAATATAAAAGTTTCCTCATCAATGTACAAAAACTAAATAAGCCCTGGATGGTGTGGTTCAGTAGACTGAGTGCTGGCCTACAAACCAAAAGGTTGCTGGTTTGATTCCCAGTCAGGGCACATGCCTGGGTTGTTGGGTCCGGTCCCTGGTTGGGAGTGTGTGAGAGGCAACCCATCGATGTTTCTCTCACACATAGATGTTTCTCTGCCTCCCTTTCTCACTCCCTTTCACCCTCTCTAAAAATAAATAAATAAAATCTTTAAAAAAACTAAATAGGACTCAAAAGGATGCAGATTTGCGTAAAAGAAGAAACTACTTTAAGAATCCAGGGTCCCACAGCACTAAGGGAAAGATGTAACCCCTTGAAGAACAGCCTAGAGCTGCTGTGGGTCCAGCAAGATCCAAGGTAGAGAAACTGAAGCCCATATAAAAGGAATGACTTGCCCAGGATCTGACAAAAAATAGAGTCGAAGGCAGTGGCCAGAAAAGTTATCATTAGAAATCTTAGTGATGAAAAGACTTAAGGGGTATCTATTCAAATTGTTGAGTTTAAAATGACTGAAGAAATAGAAGCCTTATGAATTCTAGCTTGTGTGCAATATCAACAATAAGGATCTGTTTATACTATATGACACAGACTGAAAATAAAGGGAGAACAAGGGCTGAATTCCATTATTATGAAGCTGATGGCTTGTGTTAATTTTTCTAGTTTTTGGTACAATATGATTTTCTCTTAAGAAATCAGATAGTGCCACTGTTCTCCTAGTTCAGTGATGATAAACCATAGCTTCTTGACTGTAATGTCTGTGGGATACTGTTGCAGGGTATGCATATGAATACATTCACATAGAAGAGATCTAAAAACTATCCCTAATTTTAGTAATACATTTTCTCATGTAATTTTTTTCACTTTACTTAAGAAAGACTATGTTCTTGGGATTCTTACAAATTACCTTCTGAATTCAAATGTCAGATATAAAATAGGACTAAGCTGGAAAACCTACATTATCTTATAGCACCAACCCCATGAGAGGCTTCGGTTTGCAGCTCAGGATGTAACAGCAAGGTTGAAGTTGCAGTGAACTCTCCAAAAGAAGCAAGAGCTCAGCAAAAACAGTAGCTGGATGAAGCTAAAGCTTATAAAATCACTGTAGAAAGGTAAGTCTGAATAATAGAGTTCAAATGCAATGCTTTCTAAATTGGTCAAAAATATTTAGATTTAAGTTACATATTTAATCTTTTGATTGTAAATGATTTTTCTTTTACGGGGGGCGGGGAGGATTGGGTGGTGGAAAGAATTTTGGGTCTAACCTAAATCAAAAGATTCTCCCCTCCTACTGCTTTAGGAAGTTGGAATTCCACTGCCAACTAGATTTTACTTCTCTACCACTGGTCTTCCGTAAAACTCTTCATCAAATCTATGTATGTAGGCAAGTGCTTAAATGCAAGACTATTTTATCCTTCCTGAAATAAAAGCTATATTTGTGAACACTTATGCAAAGTTAAACAGTAGATAATTCCTAAAGCTTTCCCATTTTTCTTCATTATTTAAAATCTGAAGACCTGGACATCCTTACACTTCAGGTTTTCTTTCCTGCCATTCCTATACTCTTATTTTTCAGTACTAGACTGTGTCATTATTCATATTGCCATTAAATCACTGCCTGTTCCTACTCCTTTCTGTTGAGATGCTTAACTATTCATTGCTCCTATTTCTTGATCTATGTGTTCAGAACCTGAGAACTGCACACGAACAAGGAGGAAAATTTTTGGAAACCTCAAATAATGTATAACTTAAGTGATATTAAAAATGAAATAATCTGGAAAATAAGGAATTTTTACTGATCTGAGCCCGTGGTGGAGTTTTACCTCTACTACTAGATTGCTTCTGAAAAATAGCCCTGCCTTAAAAAAAAAAATATATATATATATATAATATACATATATTATATATATATATATATCCCTGTCTTGTCCAACTTCATATTCCACAAAAGAACTAACATAGAGCTATGCATACAGAAGGCATTCATTTACTGAATAAGCAGTTCAGAAAGGGTTAGCACGCAACCCTCTTGGTCTGCTTAACAAAAACAAACAAACAAAAAACTGTCTTGTAACAAACCTGGACTGGTTCTTCAGACCATCTATGCTTAGAAGACACCAGTGTAATAAATAATCTAGAATACTTGCAACAGAGGGAAATCATGATAAAACTGTCATTTAAAACAAAGCAAACCTTACCCTGGCCAGGGAGCTCATTTGGTTAGAGCATCATCTTGATATGCCAAGTTTATGGGTTTGATCCCTGATCAAGGCACAAACAGAAAGTAATACATAAATAAGTAAAGCAACGAATTAATGTTTCTGTCTTTCCCTTCCTCTCTCTCTAAAATCAATAAACCTCTTTTTTAAAAATAAGAAACAAAACAGATCTATATTTACAATGCTTGAAACGAGATTCTTTAAACATTTAAATTTGAAATAATGACTCTCGATGTACGTAAAATTACACGTCTCCTGTTTCCTTTACTTCCCAGTGTAAATTCAAAGTTTGTGGTACGCAAAAAGTTTAGAGGCAGTACTTGAAGATTCTGTGTGACTTCTCCTGCAAGCCTCTCGTGGACTCAAGATAACTTGAATCAGAGTTGAAGCCCAGGGAAGAACTGCCTTTGGGAGTTGGGGCTGAGGGGGATTCAGGATAATAAAAATAACCAATCATTTTAACAAGTTACCTTTAAAAGTAAGTATTTTTTAGATCGAGGAGACAAATTCCGTCAAAATGTTTTCAAAACTTAAAGAATGATCTCGAACGGGAAAAGCAGTAAGAGAAGTACAAGATCTAAAGGGAAACATTACACGTGTTAGTGACTTTCCATTGAACAAATCACCTGCATCACCCCTCAAAGCCTGCTAAAATCTCCAATTGGCCCTTCTTCTAACGTAATAATCGCTACGTAGTCTATCGGAAGTAAACTGTTTCTGAGGCTTTTGCTGACTGGTCTGGTGTGGTTTGGCTTGAAGGATTGAGGGTTCCAAGACAAAGATTTGGGGACTGGTTCTGCAAGGCTGCTTAAACTGCAGGACGTCGAGGGCTAATCTCAGTGTCAGGGCGTTCGAATTTGGGGACGACTCGAGGAACCATTTGAGTCGAGCATGTTAGCCTTATGGGCCTTAACTTCTCCATCTGTAAAACGGCTCAGGCGAGCACTACTCGGAGGGAGGAAGAATACAGGACTACAACCTGCGACCCAGCCAACGTGAAATCAGCCACCTAGTTAGAGCACGTAGGAGGCGGCACTGAGAGGAGCGAGAACTGAGCAATTTGCAGGAAGTGCTTTAGGGTTGGGAGGGAAGATCGAGGGCGGAGGCGGGAATGTGAAAGCCGAGCCCTAGCTGCGGAGTTTGTACCGAAGCTCAAGAGAGGCGGGGCGAAGCTGGGGTGAAGGGGTTAGTCAGTAGACAGGCAAGACAAGCTACCTCCCCCGAAAAGAGAGGGCTGGGAGCGGGGGAGGCTCAGAGGTGGCGGCTGAGGAACTTGGGGGGAGGGGGAAAAGCGAACGCGCTCAGGAAAGGGGCGGGAAGCGCGAGCCCACCGCACGCATGCGCGCGCCCAGCTTCAGAGCTCGCAGGCCTGCGCTTCTGACCGCGCACCCAGCGCCGACGGTGCGGACCATAGAGGAGAAGGAGGAGCCAGGCAGCCCTTTGCCACCCCGCTGGGACTTATGGCCGGCCGCGTGTCCCTCACTGTGGCGGGTCGCCACTTGTTTCTCCAGTGCTGATTTAGGGAACAGGGAACGGGAGCAAGTTTCCTCTCCCCCTCGCTCTTTTCGTTCCCCTCCCCCACGAAGAATGGGGTGGGAGCTCCTGGGCGTGTCAAGGAGAGTCCGCTCCGGGTTTTCCCGCCCACTTTAACTCTGTGAGCACTTCGACCGCGCGGCGCTTCACCGGGCGCGCCCGAGCCCTCCGCCGGAACTCGTTCCGCCTCCCCCGCACTTCTTTCCCTAGGAATGGAAAGCGGGAGCCCGGACTTCTTTCCCTGGTTCTCTTAGGCCAGGCCGCCACTCCCTATCTTTTCGGGTTTCCGACTTCGACAGCTCCTGGCAGCTAGAATTCTCTAATAAGGTCGCTCTGAGGGACTACTTGATGTCTCCGTGCGCTCGGTGGTGCGACACTCTCTAAGCTCTTCCTGGAAACTCCCGCCTCGGAGCCAGGAGAACCCGGCCGGGGGGAGGGGAGCGGAGGGGACGCACACGCCCCTCTGTCCCGGGGGGAAAGCTCTGCTCCCCCGCCCTTTTCCCGGTGGGGAGGGGAGGAAAGGCCAGAGAGGAGGAGGGGAGGGAACGGGCGCGGAAACGGGAGAGGCGGCTTCCCGCCCCACCCCCGCTCGGAGAACAACGGGTTCCCGCTACTGCCCCCTGCCGCCCACAGCGCCCGGTGACCCGCGCCCCAGCCGGGCCGCGAGAGGGGGTCGGGCGCCGCAGCCGCTGGGGCCGTGGGAACCGGAGCCGAAACTTTTAAGAACTGACCAGTTTTCTGTCAGAAAACTTCCAGTTACTTCAGAGAAGCCGGTTGGGCCAACTTGGTCCCAGCCGGAGTTGGCCACATTTCATTCCAGCCTAGTGATGTCCCTTCTACTTCAAAACAACGGGGAATAAATTTGGGGGGAGCAGTCGGTGGATAAAAACCAAGAGCTACACCACGTTGTATGCTGACTCAAAGGAAGTTAAAATACTGATTGTGGAGAATTTTAAAGGGCTACTAACAGAAGCAACTTGGGTTTTCCAAAATAAGGCCTTTTTTCCTTAAACATGACAACGGTTTAAGTCATGAGAGTTTATTACAGAAGTACATCTACTTGTAAGCTGACGAGTTTGTGCCGCCCCCCCCCCAAAAAAAACAACCCTTTGTGAACTTTTAGGAAGATAAACGTCTGTTTCTAAATACAACAGGAAAAAATACGAAACAGCCTGAAAAAGTTCAATTAGACTAGCAGCCACATTTCAACATTTCCCAGATTTTGCAATATTAAACTGTGAGGGTTCGTGCCAAATTTTAAGGCAAGAATTCTTTCTGCCAAAATTACAAATTTCTCAAAATGAGGGGTGTTCAACCAAATTGCTGCCAGACCCCATAAACAGGCACTCACATAACTGCTATAATTACATCTTATTACCTCCCTCGCAGCCTTATTTGCTTCACTGCCGGAGCCTTTTTCTGGGGCTGAACAATCACACACCTCCCGCGCCTCAGGTTGTCCAGCGCCGCCTCAGCTGTAGCGCCAAGCGCCCTCTATTCCAGTCTCCACAGTCGACGTCTTCCTAAAACCCAGTCTGTGAGGTTATTTCCACCCCAGTTTCTCTAGGGAGTAAGAAATGTGGAAGATGAAAACAAATTTATCAGAATTACAAGAAAAAATGTTTTCTTTGAAGAGAAATTTAGGCCACGGAAACAAATTTGTTGTTTAATTTGAGCCCCCTACAGGGATTTAGCATAGTGGGTTGAATGCAGTTAAACTAGCTTAATCATTTTCTTTGTTCTGGGTTCTTTGCATTTATTTAATGTGTTTTGACACAATTTCACACAACCTAAACTAATTTCTTCTGTTCGTGTAGAGTCTACTCTGTAGCCCATACAACACAACCAAACTTAAGTTTGTATGGAATCTTGGACATTTTGTAGAATTTTGTACTAAACTGCTCTATGACCAGGACTAAAAAATATGGTGTTGTGTTCTGGTCCGGTAGCCAAGTTGGCCGAGGTGTGGGTTTCATCCCTTGTCAGAGCGCATACGCGGATCAACCATTGAATGTATAAAGTAAAACAAATTGATGTCTCTCCTCGCCCCTCCTCTTTCTCTCTAAAATCAATAAATTAAAAAAAATTAAGTGGGTTTTTTTTTGGAGGGTGTTGGGGGAGTGGAAGAAGTCATGTTTTCATTTTTTTAAATACAGAGATTTTAAAAGAGTGCCCATTATAGACCACTTGATTCTTTTGGTAAAATTTATAACTCCACAGCCCTCACTAGGACCCACATTTACTCATTTTTGTCTGAAAGCTCCCTCCCCCGCCAGGCAAAAAAGGATCTCTTCCCCAATAGATTCTAACCTTTACTCTCCCTCTGAAGTAACTCTTCTACCCAGCTTCTTCTCAACAGCCCCAGGTTGAGGGGCATTCATTCACAAATGACTCGAGCCTCCTGACTGCTTCCTTATAAAGCCAAAACCTCAGTACTGTGGCTCACTGAAATGAGGCCTGCAAGGATACAGGCAGAAAACCTAAGTGCCTGAAAGAAATCATCTCTTCTGTTCTAGCTATGAATTCTCTTCCAACATTCAGGAATAGTGATAATATCTGTCCTTTGCTATGTGTGAGCCAGGAACTATTCAAAGTTCTTGATACAAATGAACTCAGGACAGGCCTTAAATGTGGGTACAACTGTTGCCACTATTTTATAGAGAGAAAAACAAGGCAACAAAGGATTTAAATAACTAGTCCAAGACAACCTAGGCTGGAACCTACAGAAATAGGATTTTGAACCCAGGATGTAACCTATTATGCTTATTATTCAAGCTGGCTATCACCTTAACTAACCTAGAGTGAAAAGTTACCATTAATTCGCCACCTTTTACATTTAGGATGTCCCCTATGTGACCAAGTCCTGGGCAGTGTTTTTTCCTCTAGAACTTCAGTTAAAGTGAAGTTTGTTGAGATTTGCTTAAGAAATGCATTCCAAAATCACATTACTCCCTTGAAAGCCCGCCTCAAACTGTCAGCATTTGCATTGTAAATGCTAACTAGGACAGACACATCCAGCCTCACCAGATTCAGAACATGCCTACCTCACATTATAAAGAAGCAAGATGTTAGAAAATGATTTGCATTCTCTGATGTTGAAGTAGGTAGAAACCAGAAGTTGAAGTGGGAAAAAATAAGGTGATGGAAGCCAACAGAACATAAATGTAACACATGTGCACATAGTAATACTGTACAGAAAAACGAAACACGATCAAGGTCATGCAGAAAAGAAGCATGTGGGTGCGTTATGACAGAACTAGAAAAGGAACATAAACATGAAAACCAAGTGCGTGACAGGGAGAGGTAGTGGGGAATCAGATTGTTTTTTCCCCCTATAGAGCTTTAGATAAATTAAATACAATTTTAGGCTGGATTAATAGAAATACAGCATCAGGAACAAGCAAAGAAAGAGCTCTACTTCATTTTGTTAGACCACATCTAAGTAACATGTTCACTTTTAGAGGAATGTAATTAAGAGCAAACATCCAAGATAGGAGACTTGAAACCCTGGCTTACAAGAAAGAATTAAGTTATGAGTGATCAAAGAACCATCTTGAAATATCTGAAAGGCTACTGTGTAAAAAAAATAATTAGATTTGTCCCGAGAGGCTCCCCAAAACTGATGGTTAGGAGTTTCAGAGATATACATTTTAACTTAGAATATGAAAGAAGTCATGAAAATACTGCCTTAATGTAACAAGCTCCACATCCATTGCTGAGGCATTCAAAATGCACTTGGTGGATGGACTAATGTTTAAGGTACCCTTCATCCTCATTCTGTCATTCACTTGGACACTAAAACAGGGGGAAACAATATAGCCTACCACATTAGGTTGCTGAAAAGAATTTTGCACTCACTAAAAATCAGCTGATAACATTCTGAAGTTCTAAGATTCGGTATTTCTACATTTATAAGTGAGCAATTATTTAAGTCTTGTGTTTATAGATAACTGTTTTAGCATTACCAATATTATCCTAGCTCTGGATGGTGTGGCTCAGAGGACTGAGTGCCAACTTATGAACCAAAAGGTTGCCAGTTCAAATCCCAGTCAGGGCACATGCCTGGGTTTTGGGCCAGGTATCCAGCTGGGGGCAAATGAGAGGCAACCAATCAGTGTATCTCTCACACATTGATGTTTCCCTCTCTTTCTCCCTCCCTTCCCTTCTCTCTAAAAAGAAATAAATAAAATCTTATAAAAATATATATTATTCTGAATGTTGGCTTGGGTATCATTTGGTACCATTAGGATATCCTAGTGTCATTAAATTTTATTTAGTAGCATCCAGAGCTCAATATTGTGAATTCCATGCTACCAGGATCTTAAAAATCAATGGCAGACTGAGAGAATTCAAGCAGTACAGCTTTGTGTTGAAGTTTGAAAAGCAATAGCAGAGGAGTTCAGTCTTATATTTCACATACAGTATTCAGATAAGATGGCCCTCATCTTAAGCAAAAGTTGTCATGAAGCCCATGGAACCAGCTGGGTAAAGCTGGGTTCAAAGACAAAGACAAGCCAACCAGTGAAACTAGTTCTGTAAAGATTTTGCTGTTTCATGAAGATAAGGCTGACTTCAGCAGCATCTTTAAACAAAAAGAAAACATGCACACTATTAAAAGGGGCAATGAAATTGTCTTAACAGCCTTGTTTGGTTCTTTCAACCCAAAAGGGAAAATGGAGAGAAGGCAGTATGGCAGTAAAATAGAACAAACCTGGGACTAGGACCCCATCTCTGCCTCTACTAGCCAGTTTTCTCATCTGTGGAATGGAAATAACACCAATATCATTGCATTTTTGTGAGGATTATATGATATATTACATGTAAAATATACTTAGGAGTGTGCTAATTCAGAATTAAGTTTTATCGGGGATGGGGGAAGAAAGTGTGGCTATAATTGTGCTTGTGATACAGATTTTGCTATTATAGACATAGTGACATTATACAAAGGAAATGGAGAGCCATGACCATCACAAAACCGTCTCATCTTTGGTCACTAAAGAGCTTAAAGCTTAAAACATCCATAACTTATAGGAGATAGCCAGCTGAAATAGAATTTTGCACGTGTCCTTGCTCCAGATGCAAGGTAAATGATTTCCCTTCTCTCTCCTTTGGTCCTGTTTTTCACTTCATGCTTTAATCGTTTTGACACCAAGCTGTACCAAAGTAATTTAAAATTAACATGTCTGACACTTGGTAGCTAGCAGAACCTGATTCTGAACCCTGCCCCCTCTCCAGAGCAGCCAAAAGGCTTCTTTGATTGGCTACTGGTCCTGCAGCAGCTGATGAAGGGCCTAGGAAAATACATCCAACAATTAATTTGCTAATTTAGTTTTCTGTTTAATTTGAAACCAGAAAATCCTCAATCACCCAGGAGCTTGGCTTTCTGGCTCACACATTGGCTTTTAAAACTTTTTGTTCAGGGTTCAGCAAAGAAACAGAAGAGAGAGAAAGCTTACCTATGTACATACCATACCTCCTGTGTCCTTCCACCCTAAAAATGTTTTTTTACAGCATCACAATCCACAAGGCCTTTTTTAAAAAATATATTTTATTATTATTTTTTAAGATAGAAGGAAATGGAGGGAGAGAAACATCAATTGGCTGCCTTTCACATGAGCCCCAACTGAGGACTAGGCCCACAACCCAAGCGTGTGCCCTGATGGGGAATTGAACCAGCAACTTTCACTTTGCAGGATGCTGCCCAACCAACTGAGCCATGCCAGCCAGGGCCACAAGTTGTTTAACCAGGAGAATTCTGAGCAACACATTTTTACTCTGTGTAGGTAAACTGCTTCCTGAGTTACGGGGAATTTACAGGCCAGTATGTGCTCAGGATTTAGAAAACTACCTTAGGGTTACAGACAGAGCCATATGGGTTTCTAGCATTAAAAGTAAGCATTGCTCTAAGTGTGAAGCAGCTTTCAGGTTCCCTGGGAACTTTTCTGCTAATTTCAAAAGGAAGAGGCAAAGGGAATTTGTATCAGAGATTGAGAAGATTTGTATTAGAGAACTGGGTGAGAAGAAAAACACAGGTATCTTCCCACAGGTCCCTCTGCTAGTTTTCCTGTGCTGGAGAGAACCTCAGAATTAAGAGGAGGAAGGGGAAAACTTAACCTTCAAGTGTACACCAGAACCCATACCTTTTCTGCCACTCAGAGAGGATTTTTCTCAGTTAATGGTTTAATTTTACTCTCTATTTTCCCACCTCAGGAAGGTTAACTACTTCTGCCTGACTTCCAAGACCATGTATAATCTGGCCTAATCCTACCTATCAATCCCTATTGCTTATTCTTCATTAAATATGTGAGTGAGTATATTCTTTTTTAAAAAGGTTTTATTTATTTATTTTGAGAGAGAAAGGAAGGGAGGGAGAAAGAGGGAGAGACACATCAATGTAAGAGAGACACATTAGTTGGTTGCTTCTCCTACACCCTGACTGGAGACTAAACCTGCAACCCAGGCATGTGCCCTGACCAAGTATTGAACCGGTGACCTTTTGCTTTGTGGGATGACACCCAACCAAGTGAGCCACACTGGTCAGGGTCAAAGTATATTCTAATCTGACCAGACTCAATATTCTGAGAGTATGCTTCTGTGTTCCTGCCTCTGAACCTTTGTTCATTTCCCTACTGATTCCTCACCCTCCACATGCTCCTCTATCCTTTTATTCAAATCCTATTCGAAACTCAAGATTCACCAAGATCTTACTTATTCTATTTAATCTTCCCCACCACTTCTCCTCTTCTATCTTCACATTGGTAATATGTGTATGATGTCGACCAACCACTGTGCCAAACCATGTTCAGTTATTTCTTATCTCAGTTCTAACTTTCCAAATAACTATAAAGTTATAACATTTCTAAAGTCAGGGTCCATGTCATACACAGTACTTTGTTCATTACTCTCACAGGAGTTCCCCTGGGGATTCATGATAATCATCAGGTCTTTGTTTTATTATTATTTTTTAATTTATTTTCAGAGAGAAAAGAAGGGAGGGAGAAAGAGAGGGAGAAAAACATGGATGTCATTGCCTCTCACATGCCCCCAACTGCCCCCAACTGGGAATCCATCCCACAACTCAGGCATATGCCCTGACAGGGAACTGAGACACACCAGCCAGAGTCAGGTCCTTATTTGTTTGTTTGTTTGTTCGTTTTAAGATTTTATTTATTTTTAGAGAGGGAAGGGAGGGAGATAGAGAGAGAGAGAGAGAAACATCAGTGTGTGGTTGCTGGGGGCCTTGGCCTGCAACCCAGGCATGTACCCTGGCTGGGAATCGAACCTGCAATGCTTTGGTTTGCAGCCCGAGCTCAATCCACTGAGCTACGCCAGCCAGGGCAGGTCCTTGTTTTAAAACACAAATTATTAGGTTGTACCCTCCCTGAAATTCTGTTTTTTTAGATCTAAGATGGGACCCAGGGATATGGATTTTTTTGCTCCAGGTATAGCCAGTCCCCTAATAGAAGTTGGAGAATCACTGCTCACAGCTCATGGCATAAGAGTCACTCAACTTGAATATAAACATTTGGGTATAAACTACAATATGTGTAATTATTTATATTACATGATGACCTCATCAATGGGCACTCCCACTGCCAAATCTACACCTCAGGGCACAAATCGGGAGGTTAGATAGCCTGGCTTGCTTTGTGTGATACCAGTTTGGTTTGTTAGGAATCCAAATCTCCTCTTCCTCCTTAAGATCTCTTTGAAATTACAATTGCAGAGATCAGGTTGATAGAATTGAGGGAATTTTAGCTAGTTAGAAACACAGATCTTCCTTGATCAGTTGCAATCTATAGTATTTGTGGAGTGTTAGTTAAGGGCGCGGGGAATTTGGTAGGTGAAAAAGCTGGTCATCTTCTCCCTCAGGCACAATCGTAAAATTAGTAAAATGAGTGTTCCTGCCCAGTCCTTACCCCTTATCCTAAATCCAACTCAAGTGTTAAATGGTGAAGGATTAAGCTGTGATCCCTTTGTGGGGTATTTGTGTTTCAGAGAGAATGCCCTGGAAGTGAGAGAAGAGGATTATCTTAATGATTCCCAAACTTTCTTGACAGCCAACTGCCAGAGCCCAAGATTTGGGAGAACATTCTCTTAAAGAGATGACCCTGGGTATCCCTCTGCTTCTTCCTGTATTCTACTATCCTCAATAAAGTAAATAGTGACTATAACAGTTTCCAGTAATTATCTCAGAGTTGAGAGAAGGGGACCTTTTCAGTTTAAATGTGGACATTTTGGTCTTCTGTGCCCCATGTAAGAAGCTTTTGAGTACCCAGAGTCCCATCACTGGTTTGTCAAAATGCCATATTTTAGATTTTTCATATTCTTACACTATTAAATTTAAAGAGAAAATCCAGTGATATTTTTTAAATTTATTTCACAGATATTTACCAAGTGTCTCTTATGTCCCAAGTACTGTTCTATTTCTAGAGATACAACCATGAACAGACAAAATTCATGGAGGTTACATTATAGTAGTACAAGATATAAACAAATTAAATAATTATACATTAAATGATAAATGCTATGGAAAAAATAATAAGCAGAAAATGGAAATGAGAAATGTTGTGAAAGTTTTAAATTTTAAACTGAATGGGCCCTGACCCATGTGTCTCGGTTGGTTGGGCGTCATCCTGCAAAGGGAAAGGTTGCAGGTTCAATTCCCAGTCAGGGTACATGCCTGGGTTGCAAGTTCTGCTTGGTCAAGAATCTATTGGTTTTCTCTATCATCAATATTTCTCTCCTCTTTCTCCCTCCCTTCTCTTCTCTCTACAAATAAATAAAATTTAAAAAATTTTTTTAACTGAATGCGCAGGGAAGCTCTCACTGCAAAGGTGTCACTAGGTAAAGACCTGAAGGAGTAAGAAAGCAAGCTATGTGTAGGTACCTGAGAAAAGAAAATTTCTGATAATCTCGCAGATAAGTGGTTAAGAGTTAAAACTTGCCAATTTTAACCTAACTCTAGTGCCTTTGCTAAATGCACAATAACCTCCTCTTTGAAAGTTATTCAATCCTGAAAACTATAGTCTTCTAAGGCTTAATTGAAAATTTCATATCAAAAAGTACATTTTTTTTTCCTGAAAGCCAAATAGTACCAACACAGTCATCACTTAGATGTATGGAAGTCTACCCCCAAAACAAACAAACACATAAAATTTCTTTTAATTTTCAGCTAAAAGATTCTCATTTATTTTAATTATCTACTTAACTAATATGTATTCACAGAAATAGACATTGGATTTTATTTTATTTTAATTAAATTTATTGGGGTGATGTTGGTTAATAAGATTATACAGGTTTCAAGTGTACATTTCTATGATTCATGATCTGCACGTTGCATTGTATGCCTACCACCCAGTCAAATCATCTTCTGTCACCATATATTTGACCCCATGGATTTTAAATGAATTATTTATTTTTTTAAATGAAAAATAGTTTCTTTCATTTGGTTCTTAAAACAAACTGAAATCTGCGAGACTGGTACTATGCTCACTTTACACATAATGCTAAGGCTCAGAGAGATTAAGTGCCTTGCTTTAGGTCACACATTTAATAAGTGTTTGAGCCAGTGTTAAAACTCAGGTCTCTTGATTCTAAATCCCATTTCTTCCCTCCATCAGAGCTGCTATTTCAGTTCCCAAATTAGGAAAACAGCTCCACCACAGTATTTACTTACAGAATTTAAGCAACCTCTAGATGCCCTGTGAAACCACATCTGTCGTATAAAAGGGAAATATCAATAGTATATTGTAAAAGCTAATTGTGAAATTAAACTTATAACTAAAAGGACAGACAGCTGGCACCAGTTCCTAAGGCCTGAGTCTTAAAGGCTAGAAGTCTAAATCACAGGAGAAATATTATACCTTTCTACCACTGGGCTCTGGTACAAGGAATGCTTTCCACCTTGGACAGAGTAGAAGCTGAGAAGCAGCACAATGTTCTATTAAGTACTAAAATTTATCAATACCCTAGTTCAGGCAAAAGCAGATATAGATAAAGAAGTGGTTATATTTCTGGAATTTGGTTCTTTTTCTATTTCCACTACCACTCTAGTCAGGACCCTTGTCACTTACTCCTCATATTTCTATAAAAGCCCATTATCTGCTTTCCCCACCTCTGTTTCTCCCCTTTCTCTGACCTCTTTCCCAAACGCTTATTGTACAGTCTCCAGATTAACCTTCTTGAAGTGCTGTCACTCATTTACATAAAACCTTTTAATGACCCCAAAATATAGTTCATTTCAAGAAAACATGGTTCAGTTAACATTCAAAGCCTTATCTAACACAACTTATTGCCACAAGAGGCAATAGAATATCTGAGTTGTCCTTTAACTATTAAATAAATTGAATTTGTTATGAAAAGTCCCTAAAGAAAGCTCTAGGCCCAGATGGTTTCACTGGTAAATGCTTTTAGGGAAGAAGTGACACTGATCTTACGTGAATTCTTACAGAAAATAAAAGCGAACATTTCCAACTCACTAGATCTTATGTAACCAACCTGACCTTTGTCACTTCTGCCCCAGTCACCAAAAACTATGGGTGTTTCCTGAGTATTCCATACACACCAGGCTACATGCCATTGCTCACAATTTTTCCCTTTCTTGGACTGTCCTCCTACTCCCTTTGCGTCTGCAGTAATTTGGGTGGACAAGAGTGAGGATTCTTAAATAAATTGAAGCTTAGGTCTTTTTTTTTTTATTACCTGCCTCTAAAAACAAGTACAGCTTTGACAAGTGAGCACACACAAAAAATAGAAACCAGTGTTAGTACTATACATAGACATTAACCCCAACATAGTGTACACAAGAAAAGAGTCAAGGGCTTTCCTGATTCAACCAAGAGAAATGTTTCCACTTAGCAATGAAATGCAACAGAGCTGTGCAAAATGTAGAGAATATAAGATGTAAAAAAAAAGAATTACAGTAGAATACTAGTAAAAGTCTTATAAATCATCCAACATTCAACAAATATTTGAGAGCTGACTGTGAGCCAAGTGTTATGCCAGGTATTTCACATATACTGTGGTGGTCCCTGGCTTTATGAAACTTATAACCTTGTGGAAGAGACAGATAATAAGTGGGTAGACAGAATTTATAAATTGTGATTAAGTTATCTAAATGAAAAAGAACAAACCCTGCAAGAGAAAGAATAATGGGGGAAAACAATTTTAAAATAATGGTCAGGAAAGGCTACTCTGAGGAAATAAAGTCTCTTGCAATATGAGAAGGTATCAACCACTGATACCGAAATTCAACTGACACATCGAGTATCTTTGTACCAGGTACTTTTCTAAGTATTTTCACATCCCATTTAATTTTCACCATAGACCTGTGAGAGTGGTATTAATTAATATCATCATTACCACTTTCTTACTGATGAAGAAACGAATGCTCAGAGAGCTTCAGTGACTTGCCCAAGATTACACAACACAGAAGCCATGAATTTGAGATTTAGTGTGACCTCTGATTGAAGGCCTCTGTTCATTTCACTAGATTACCTAATAGTCACTCAGACCCAAACATCCACAATATCCAATCCTCCCCCGTCGTATTTGACTCCTCTCTATTTCTCATAAACCCCCGCCCACCACATCCAGCAGCAAATTCTGGGACCTTTACCTTCAAGATCTAACCACTGTTACCACCTCCACTGCTGCCACCCTGACCTAAGCCACCATCGTTTCTTGCCTCGATTCCTGCAGTTGCCTCCTAAGTGTTCTCCCCGCTTTTGCCCTTGTACTCCTATCTTCTGTTTTCTACATAGCAGCCAGAATAAACCTTTTAAAACATAAGTCATAACATAAAACACGTCATTTCTCCAGTGGCTTCCCATCTCACTCAGAATAAATACTTGCAATGCCTTACAAGGCCGTATAAAGTCTTCTCCCTGCACTTCCACTTCCCTGACCTATCTCTTACATCTCTCTCTTGGCTCACTCTATTCAACTACACTGGACTCCTTCAACAAGTAAACTTCAGTCTCAGGGTTTTTGCACTTACTATACCCTGTATCTGGAATGCTCCTCCCCATCACATTTGTGTGGCTTGCTCGCTAGCTTCTTTTGTTTCAGCTCAGGGAGTCTTTTGACCATCTTTAACAAATAAAAAACTCTCTCCAAACCATAATTCCTATCTCCCTTACCTATGCTCTCTGATTCTCCATAACTTATTACCCTTTGGTACACCATATGCTTACTTATATGTTTATTGTTTGCCTTGCCCCTTTAGAATGCAAATTCCAAGAGGACAGGAATTTTATTTTATTTTCTGTTCTTAGAACAGTTTTCAGCTCCTAGAACACTGACTGGCACATAGTAAGTATTCAATAAATAGAGGCAGGTGACTAAAGAACAGACCCTATTCTTTCAATGACTGAAAAGTCATTCTGAGGATGGGAAAGCACTTTGTAAACTAGGAAGTAGCATAGAGGTTTATTTCTTCCAGTTGGTTCTTTGGTTTCTAAGCCTAAGAACCACTTAGGTCACCAACTACATAACTAGAAACTCAGTCTTGCTCTCCTTGTCTTCTCCAGTTTACTGACAAAGCCAATAAGGACCCCTTCTCTTTTCTAAGGCACCCTTGCATGCATGTGGCTTTTTAGAGTTTTTATTCTGGACAATGGGAGAGATGGTTGGTGCCCTATCTGTGGTTGGGATTCTATACAGGGAAAGTCATTCAATTAAATCAAGCAGTATTGAATTCTTAATTGACACAAATGAGACAGACAGACAGCTGGAGGAGTGGGGGAGGAACAGGGAGCAGGTGCTCTACATAATAGAGAAAGAAAGGGGCAGAATATAAATTCAAATTGATGTTGTAGAAGCTCACTTGTGAGTCTAGATCTTGTAATACATAAAAGGTAAATGTTGCCATGACTTACTTTACATATAGCAGAAAGGACTCAGTGGTGTCTTTGCCAAGGATAAGGCAACAGGTTCCAAATATTTGTGCCATTTTGTCTCACCTGATGGCCAAGACTGTTTCTCTTCATGTACTTTCATTTCTGAAAATCACTCTTGGTAAAGATCGTTTTTTTTCAAGATAAGCTTATGAGATAATGCTTGAATAAAAGAAACCACTTTTTAAATTCCATTTCTAAAAAGAAAAGGAGTGGGGGGGTTCTTAACACATGAGTCAGGAAAGGAAAGGAGAGGATGTTTCCATATCTTCAAATGTCAGTTATAAAGGTATTCCTTCAGAAAAGGCAGGTCCATTGACAACTCTGAAATTTCCTCTGAGAATGTTGGGGGGCATTTCTCTTCTCAGACCCATCTTGGTCAGAGCTTTGACTCCCCAGCTCAGACAATTCTTCTCTGTATCCATGGGAATTGCTCCCATAATTAGCAGTGTCTCCTGCCTGAACACAGAAAAGTAAATGTTCAAACCTGGCAGCTGATCCTGGGAAGGAGAGCTGATTAAATCTTTTCTGTTGAGAGGCACCTCTTTGATTTGAATGTGACACCTACATCCTCTACCTCAGGTTTGTCTGAGGGAAGCAATTCCACTTATACCTTCATAAATGGAGATCCTAATATTTAAAGATGCATTTAATCTTAAAAGGAGCCCACTGACATGACCTAGGGAAGAGCATAGGCTTTTCTTCTCTCCCTCCTAGACCCCTCTCCACTAAACACCACCCTGTGTTTGGTATGATGAAAGCTCCTGCTGCACAGGTATATCAAATGCCACGGGACTTGAGGAATGGAAGGAGTTCAGAACACCACTAAGCACAAACAGTATTAACTACAAATGGAAGAGTAAAAGAGTGGGCAAAGTATTTGGAAGTTTTTAGTAAGACAGCCTGGAATCATCAAACCCCAAAGTGAATACTCTTGGTGATATTACAATCCAGGAAAGCTTTCTGTGGGAGGAGGTGTAGTCTTATCTGGATGTAGCTAGGATTATGTACTACCATTCAAACATGTTCAGGAGAGACAATATCCATTTTCTTTTGACATCAAGGTAGCCTTTTAAGTTTATTCAGATTTATTTTGGTTAGTGTAATAAAAAAGCCAGGTTGTAGAATTGTGTCTAACAAAAACAAAGCCATTGTATGCTTAAAGTTTCCCTCTGAAAGTCTGCTTTTAACGCCGTTTGCTGCTCCAGAGCTCCAGTCAGCTCGCAATACTTGCATTTAGGAAGGTTGGCTATGAACAAAGCAAATTTGCTTCACACGCAACAGCCCTAAACCTACACTGTCAGGACAAAAGTTTTTCTTAGCAATGTTTTCTACACGGGTCTGGTTAACAGCCATTCACTTACCTCCAAACTCTTTCTCCTGGGAGACAAAGGCACCTTTGGGCTGCAGTGACACGGGAGAGTTAGAATCAGATTTGTTATCAACATTGCAGCCTTCAGTTTCAGTAAGAGGCTAAGTCTGTCTATTCCAACTACAGGAAGGCAGTCTTTATAACCCCTGGAGCACTTGGCCAATTATGCACCTGCAAATATACCATACAGGACATTTCAGGTTCCTAAGCACTTTGAAAACTGATACTTAAACAGTCTCAAGGGATCCTATCACCCACCTCGAATAATAGCTGCTTTGGAATCTGTTGTTGGCACCAGAAAAGGAAAGAATCCTCTGAAGTCATTCTAAAGCCATTTTTATTGTGTATTTTCAAACAAAGGACCTCACCAAAAGAACTTCTGTTACAAAATCAGGGTAGAAAGTCAAACTCATCTCATCTAAGAGTCAATTACCCTGGCAATTTTGTGAAGGGATGGGAAATGAGTGCTAGGGGAGAGGGTTATGGGGAGGGAGTGAGATTGGCTTTTAAAATCCCCTGGGTGAGAAGGGTGTTCCCACTGACTCTAAACTCTAACAATTACAACAGAAGGGCCTCTGTGACTTTCTGGCTATAAACTTTTTATGATTATTAACTGGGGAAATCTAGAATATGTGGAATTTTAACAATCGGCTTTCAACTTCCATTTGCTACTTTCTGAGAAATTTGTTTTGTACAGACATAATAACCTAAAGCTCAGAATTTATTTTAGCTACCTTGGTATTCCTTGCTGGAAATCCACCTTTTTATATATCTTACTTTCAGTGAAGAGACACATACCCTACATACTATTTATCTCAGGAAAGAAATACATGTGGGAAAAGCAATTTCTTCTCATTGCAATTAAGTCATGACAACCTGTTGTGGGATTATCCTGCCATCTGCTGTTCAGAAGAGAAACAACAGCCAAGAAATGGGATGACCAAGGTAACGGTTTTGGAAGTTAAAATCTTCCTTCTTTTAAGAGTATTGCTCTCTATTTTTATTATTGTGAGGTAGAGAAAATGTGATTAATAGCAAGAGTTGCTGATGGCCCTGACTGGTGTGGCTGAGTTGGTTCAGTGTTGTTCCTCAAAGAAAAGGTCACTGGTTCAATTCCCGGTTAAGGCACATACCTGGGTTGAGGGTTCAGTGTCTGTTCAGGAAGCTTAGGAGAGGCAAATACATAAAATCTTTAAAAAAAAAGAGGTCCAAAAAATGTGGGTACAATCCTTTTTGAAAACACTTGACAATATTGTATCAAGAGTGATAGAGAATGTTCTTTGCTTTGACCCAGTCATTCCACCCTGGAAACCTGTTCTAATGAGTGAAGCCAAAATTCAGAGAAAGCAATGTGTATAAAGATGTTTATCGCAATGATCATTTTATATTGACAAGAAAATTTAAGAAGCACACCAAATGTCCACCAACTAGCAAATGATTAAAACTTGGTGAAATATTCTGAACCTAGTAAAAATATTAAAAGTGTGAGAATACATGATCTAGTGTTTATTTTATAATGTAACATAAAAATAAAACAGATTAAAACCTAAACATAGAAAATAAATATTTCGGGGGGAAAATGCCACACCAAAATACTATCGGGAAGGTCTTTATAAGGCCATGAAGGACTAAACACTTTTTCCTAATTTTTAATGTTTTCAAAAATTTAATGACACATTAATTTGTGCAATGGAGGAAAGACTCATTTCCCCTAAAAGATGCCTGGGTTCTAATTCCATATTTTATTAAGCTAGATCAAAGGAACAATTCCTGTGTGACTACAGGCAACAAGCTTTGCTTCTCTGTGGTTTAAGACTTTCATCTGTCAATTGCTTCCCTCCTCCCCCAGGGTTGTTCTAGGATCAACCCAATAATGGCTGTGACAGTACTGTACTTTGAAGAGTCTGATATTCCATATGATTTGTTATTAATAATTTATTTTGGCTACAGGTTCTCCCCAGTCTTATCCGTAATCCCTGGTTTCCTGCCTGGGATCAATCCTTTACAATTGGCAAAATAATACTTTCTTTTCTTGGTTAAAAGACACCACTCTCCACCCGGGAATCTAAGTCGTGTGGGTGCTTCCCCTGAACTCTTGATTTGGCCACTCTAATCGTCTCCCCTCTGATCTCCCTGTCTGGTCTCTCTTCCACCACTGCTGCCTGCCTAGTGATTGTTCTAAAATGCAAAGTTGGTCAAGCCATTTCCCAGCTCAGAATTCTTCCATGGCTCCCACTGCCTTCCAGGATTAAGTTTAAACCCCTAGGCCTGGTATTCAAGGCCTCTGTGTTGAACTTTCAAGTCTCCTGATATATCAGGCAGTTCCATACCTTTTTTTATTTTGTTTGTGCTATTCCCTCTACCAGAAATGCCCTTTCTGGCTGTCTGCCTGACAAACCCCTCCCCATCTTTTAGGCATCAGCTCAATCCACTTGAAAACTTCCCTGACACCCTGCCCTGTACCACTGGCTCCATTTCCCCACTGTTACTTTAATAACATCACTTATACACTGTCAGATAATTTTCTATTTCCTTATGACTCCCTCACTAGATTAAAAGTTCCTTAATAGTTTACAAATCCTGTATTAAGATATATATCATCTCTATCCCAACAACTAGTACTGTGTCTGATTTATAGAAGTTCAGTAAATGCTTGTTGAATAAAAAAAAATAATAATTCATCTAACATTTTAAGTTCCAGAAGGCTTTCATTATGTTGTTGCATTTGATCCTGGTAACTAGCAAAGCAAGGACTTGAGCCCCACTTTTCAAAAGAGGGAAAAAACCCAAATCCTATAGCAGATAGTATTCTTGCTCAACCCATACCTTTTTAGATCTCTTACCAGTTTCTCTCACCCTTCCCTTGGCTGCTGTTCACTTTTGCTTCCAGTAACCACTGCCTGAAGCTCTTCTGAGAAGGATGGTCCTAAGGCTACCAGAATGGCTTTGATCCTTCATTTCCTCTTCCTTGGTTTCCAGCAAATGACTAATTGGATATGGGAGTTTGAAAGCCCATTTTACTTGTCTCCAATGGAATTTATACTCCTGAGTTCCCTGGGGGATTAAGGTACCCTCACTGGGACTGCCTAAAGTCTCATTTTGCTTGTCTTCTTTCCCTTCCCTGACCTGCATCCCCTATGCCCTTACTGACTTCTTATAACACTTCCTTAATCTCTTACCCAGGAATCTTTGTTTTGGGCTCTACTTCCGAGATTCCCTAGGCATTCACTAAGCATGTCCTTAGTTCCTACTAAATGTTAGAACCCATTAGGGAAAAAAAATACAAAAAAAAAAAAAAGAAAGAAAAAGAAAAAAATAACCTGTTAGGTGCTTTTACAAAAGCTAACTTAATTGACTTCTTACAAACTCTATATAAGTATATATATTCAAATTTTATTACTGAATAAACAGGCTCAGAGAGGCTGGGTAAGGCCACACAGCAGTTGAAGAGTCAACAGTTTGATCTTGGTCATTTTTCTCCAAGATATATTCCACTATGTCTTGATCACTCTTCTAACTCTAAATTCAGTGTTTTTCTCTTTGTGGAGACTATATGATAGGTTGGTCAAGGTAAAAATCATTTGGTAAGAACTCTTATTTTTTATGTTTATTTACATATGTGGTTGACTCATTTGCCAGTTTGTAAACTTTTAGTCATGTCAGAATGAGTGACAAAAGCAGATAAGAAACAAGATCTTCTTCAAAATAGGCTCTCTTTTTTTTCTTCTACTACAACAATTCCTTAGTTTAGCCATAAATCACTCTAATAATGTGAACGCTGGCAAGTTTCCTAACCTCTCTGGGCCTCAATTTTCTTATAAGATAAAAGAACACCTACTTTTTGGGGTAGGTTAATAAAAAACACTTGGAATAGTGTCTGATACAAATTGTGCACCAAATAAATGTTGGCAATTATTATTACTATTAATGTTATTCTCCAAAAGGCTGTTTGTAAGTCCTTTTGTTCATATGTACATTATAGTGCTCAACCACAGAGACTCAGGATGAACAAAACACTAACAATGAGTTACTCACATAAGCCCTGGGTGTTACATACTAAGAGGGAGCTGGTTGCTCAGATATCATTATTGTTATTTTCAAGAGAGTAGATAAAAAATAGTATTGAATTGTTTTCACAGTCTACAAGAGTACATTCCTATTCCTTCTTGCGGTAATTCCTAAAATTACTATTACCACTTAAATAAATCATAGACCTTATGAGACCAAATTTAGAAGAGTTCTTAGAGACTGTTGAAAGGCCATATTTAGTTCAAAGGTTATCAAGCTGAAGCCCCAAACCTCTATATGTCAGAGAAGGTGTTAATGACTATTTCAAAATTTGAAAAAGTCTGGCTACAATTGTTCAATTACCTACGACAGAGAAAAAAATGTTTTTAAGCACATTAACCCTTTTAATCCTCATAACAATCTTTTGAGGAAGATACCACATTATCATTCCCATTTTACAGATGGAGAAGTTAATTCATAGAGATGCTGAATGACTTGCCCTAGGAAACAAATAGCAGAGATGGATTGCAACCCAGGCAGTCAACTCCAGGGCCTATATACTCAATTACCCTGCTGTACAGTTACAGTAATACTAGCTCTATTTTCTCAGCACCTTCTATGTGCCAGACCCCCCAAGCTCAGCTCATATCACACATCCTTACAACTGAGCTGCATTTTGCAGATGAAAAAGTTCAGAATCAAAGGGGCACAAGAAGTTTTTGTGGGTGAAGGATATATTTATTATCTATTTGTGAAGATGGTTTCACAGGCATACACAAATGTCAAAATACATCAAATTGTAGCATGCACAGTTTAGTGAATGTCAGTTTTACCTCAGTAAAGCTCTTTTTGTTTATTTATTTTTAGTAGTTTATTTTTATTGTACTTTTCCCCATTACTATTTATCTCCCTTATACCCTCTTCCAACTCTACCTACCTCCCCACCCCACAATCACCGCACTGTTGTCCATGTTCATGAGTTCTCAGTAAAACTCTTTTTAAAAACAACATGGAGATATCAGAGTATAACATTAGATGGGCAAAAAATTAGAAAGCTGTGTAATGTTAAGTGTTACCCAAAATGGGAGGATATTGGGACTCTAGTGCAGCCTTTCTGGAGAGCAATTTGCCAGTATACAATCAAATTAATTTTGGCTATATCCTACATTCCAGTAATTCTGATCCTGGATCACTATTTAAAAAAGAAGAATCCCATCATAGTCAGACCACACAAAGTCAAGGAAGAGAACATACAAAAATATATGAGAGGAGGACAAACTTTTTGACATTAAGACTTACTACAATGGCATGGCTGGGTAGCTCAGTTGGTTAGAGCATCATCTCAATACACCAAGGTTTCAGGTTTGATCTCTGGGGCACATGCAGGAATCAACCAATGAATACATAAATAAGTGGAACAACAAAAATCAATGTTTTGTTTTTTCTCTCTCTTTCCCTCCTTTCCTCTGTCTCAGATATCAATAATTTTTTACAAGATTTTATTTATTTATTTTTAGAGAGAGGAGAAGGAAGGGAGAAAGAGAGGGAGAGGAAAATAGATTGGTTGTCTCTTGTATGCCCCCAACCGGGGACCTAGCCCACAACCCAGGCATGTCCCCTAGCTGGGAATCGAACCAGCAACCCTTAAGTTCACAGGCCAACAGTAAATCCACTGGGCCACACCAGCCAGGGCGGATTAATAAAATGTTTAAAATTTTTTATTATTTATTTATTTATTTATTTATTTTTTTGGGCAGAATTTTAAGGTTTTATTAACACAAATACAATGTGCACACAATCTGTCTATTCATTTTCTTCACTGCGCAGCCTGGCATTGGGATTGGTGACTCTGATGGCCAGCTGGGCTGCTCTTTCCACAATGGCTTTGCGGTTCTTTGAGGAGACGTTGTGAGCAATCTCAGCACAGTAAGATTTGTTGCACATCAGCAGCACTTCAAGCTCCTTGACGTTATGGACCAGGAACTTTCGAAAACCACTGGGCAGCATATGCTTTGTTTTCTTGTTGCTCCCATAACCAATGTTGGGCATCAATATCTGGCCCTTGAATCTTCTGCGCACCCTATTGTCAATGCCTCTGGGTTTCCGCCAGTTCCGCTTAATTTTGACATAACGGTCTGACTGGTGCCGAATGAACTTCTTGGTCCTCTTTTTGACAATCTTGGGTTTCACGAGGGGTCTGAGGGCTGCCATGGTGCCGAGTAAGAGATGGCTGCCACCTCCGTAGGCAGCGCCGAGGAAGAGAGAGCAAAATTTTTTAAGAATACACTATAAATACTATTAAGCTATGGTAGTCAAAACAGTATGGTATCATAAAGACATATAATCAATACAATAGAGAGTCCAGAAACAGAGCCACACAATTGATTTTCAACAAAAGTGATTTAAGCCCTGGCCCATGTGGTCAGTTGGCTGGAGTGCCATCCCATAGATGGAGAGGTCTTGGGTTTGATTCCCGGTCAGAGCTCATGCCCAGGTCACAGGTTCCATCTCCAATTGGCAACCAATGAATGGCAACCAATGAATGTTTCTCTCTCTCTTAAAAAAAAAAAAAAAGCAATGAAAAGATGTCTTTAGGTGAGGATTGAAAAAAAGGGCAAAAGCATTTTAAAAGGATAGTCTTTTTAGAAAAATGGTATAGAAACAACTGGGTATCCATAAGGATAAAACAAATATCAACCCTTGTTTCATACCATGCAAAAAAATTACTTTGAAATGGATCATAGACCTAATCATAAAACTTTTGCAAGAAAACAGAAAAAAAAATATTTGAGACTTTAGGATATAAAAAGCTTTTCTTAGAACAGAAAAAGAAAATTAACCATAAAAACTTGATAAATTGGACTTCATCGGCATTACAATTCCCTGCCCTTCTAAGATACCATTAAAAAATGAAAAGGCAAGCCCTGACTGGTGTGCTCTGTGACTTAGGCATCCTCCTGCAGACCCAGGGGTCACTCACTGGTTTGATTCCTGGTCAGGGTACAGGCCCGGGTTACAGGCTAGGTCCCTGGTTGGGGGTGTGTGAGAGACAACAGATCGATTGATGTTTCTCCCCCTCTCTTTCTCCCTTCCTCTCCCTTCTCTAAAATTAAATAAATAAAATATTTTTAAAAAATGAAAAGGCAAGTTGCAGACTAGGGAAAATATTTGTAAAAGACCTGTATCCAGAATATGTAAAGAATTCATCAACTTAATAGAAAGAAAACCCAAGGAGAAATAGGCAAAAGATTTGTACAGACTCTTTTCCAAAGAAGACATGTGAATAACCAATAAGCACATGAAGAGATGCTCAAAATCATTAGGTATCAGGGAAATGCAAATTAAGCTACAATGAGATATCTGTGCACATCCACCTGAATAGCTATAATTTAAACTGACTGATAATAGCAAGTGTTGGTGAGGATGCTGAATAACTAGAACCCTCATATGCTGCTGGTGGGATTGTGAAGTGGTATACAGAAGCATTTTGGAAAGCAGTTCAGTAGTTTCTTATAAAATTAAACATATACTGCCCTGGCTCAGCTCCAGGTGTGGCTCAGCAGATTGAGTGCTGGCCTGTGAACCAAGGGGTCGCAGGTTCAATTCCCAGTCAGGGCACGTGCTTAGGTTGCAGTCTAGATCCCTAGTAAGGGGCACATGAGAGGCAACCACACATTGATGTTTCTCTCCCTTTCTTTCTCCTTCCCTCCTCCTCCCTAAAAATAAATAAATAAATAAATAAATAAATAAATAAATAAATAAAATTAAACATATACTTAAATTATGATCCACTGATCGACCATTTGCTTTGTGTCAAACATGGTGCTGGGTAATTTACTTAATTATCTCAGTCCTCTGAAACACCTCTGTAAAGTAGGTACATTACACAGAAGATGATAGAGGGAAAAACTGAGGTTCCAAAAGGCTGGATAATTTGCCCAAAACCATACAGCTAGTGGGTGGTAGAGCTAAGTTTTCAAATCTGGATTGGTCTGATTCCAGGGTCCAGTCTAGTTGCAAGAATTCCTTTGTATCTGGGGGTTCTTGTTTATATCTGTATCTGATCTCCTTTCTATAAATCACTACAGAGCAACAAATTATTCATCTATGCTTCTTCCCAGTGCCTCCTAATATATGCTGTGCACATAATTGGTGTTCAATAATGGTTGTTGATTGAATAATAATATATGCACAAAGTGCTTTAAAAGTATACAATCTTCATTTAAAAACTTAAAACTAAAGCTCTGAGTTGTTCAGTGGTTTGTACAAAATTACACTGTAAAAACAAGATTTCATCACAGGTTTTCTAAATCCAAGTCCACTGCTAGTACCAGCTTTACCATGTTTTAACAGGGTGATCTTGGGTAGGAATTTAACCTCAAACTCATAAGTAAAATGTATATAATCAAAGCTTTACTCCATTTGTAAGTAAGTAAAGGCAAAGATACTTCTAAAGCACTTGGGACAGTGGTTGGTACCAGATAAGCACTAAAAAAACACAAACTATTGCTCTGACCAGTATGGCTCAGTTGGTTGCAATTTTGTTCCACAAAGCAAAAGGTTGCTGGTTTGATTCCCAGTCAGGGCACAGGCCTGGATTGTGGGTTTGGTCCCAGGTAGGGGTGCATTAAGAGGCAATTGATTGATGTTTCTCACATCAATGTTTTTCTCCCTCTCTTCCCCTTTCTCTGAAAGTAAATAAATAATTTTTTAAAATCATGAATTATTGATTAAGGAATTTAAGTTATTTGATATTCTATTTGATTTAAGTTATCTGACATTCCATTTTTTCATGTGTAAATGGAAATACTACTATCTCCTTCCCTAGAGATTTTGATAATTAAATGAGCTGAAGCGGTTAAGGCCCATAGTAGAGTGCTGAGTGTGTAGAAAATGGGAGGAAGGAACAGAGGTTGCCTTTTAACAAATACCAAACCAAAGTCATACTTTTTTCTTCCAAAAAATTAAGTGTTGGGTGGGTGCCCAAAAAATGTGTGTTGACTGACAAATGAGCAGATGCCAACATCGCTGCAATGTGTAATATAATAAACAAATTTCATCTTTCTAAAATATGTTGTTTTTTAGGCAATCAAAATATTCACCTACCCGTATGTAGGCTTTCTAGCTTCTTGGGTTGGGGATCAGTAAGTCATTTTCTTTTTGCCATAGTGTCCCTGTAAAGTGTCTGGGGATTAGTTAAGGCTTTCCTTTGATATCCTAAAGGCAGGAAGATGGCTCTATAAGACTATGGTCAAGGGTACAGCCTGCTATTTCTGAATCTCCCAACCTCTTCAATTCTTAGGATAAATGCTTGGGGCAGGTCTGGGTTGTGGAAACACACACAAACACACTTTTTAAAAAAATGTGTGTTTATTTTTCTAAATTCATATCTTCATTTTAGAAAGTTTTGTCACATATTGAAAAACACAAATAAAAGAATCATTGTGAGTATTTTGTTTCTACCATTTTGTTTTTTTCCTCTACATATGACATTTTAAAAATAAATTGATCTTGCCTGACTAGTGTGGCTCAGTTGGTTGGGCACCATCTGGCAAAGTGAAAGGTCGTTGGTTCAATTCCAGTCAGAGCACATGCTTGGGTTGTGGGTTTGGTCCCCAGACAGGGTGTGTATTAGAGGCAACTATTGATGTTTCTCTCCCTTTCTCTCTTCCCACCCCTCTTTCTAAAAATAAATAAATAAAACCTTTAAGTGTTTTCTCACCCTTTCCCTGACTGGCGTGGCTCAGTGGATTTAGTGCTGGCTTTCAAACTGAAAGGTTGCTGGTTTGAATCCCAGTCAGGGCACGTGTCTGGGTTGCAGGCCCAGGTCTCTGGTTGGGGGCTTTATGAGAGGCAACCAATATCCCTCAATAGAAATGTTTCTTTCCCTCTCTTTCTCCCTCCCTTCCTTTCTCTCTAAAAGTAAATAAATAAAACACTTAAATGTTAATCTCATCCTCAAAACAAAAAACACACACAGTAAACTGAAACTTATATGTATTTAAACCCTTGCTTTAAAATATATTTTATTTATTTATTTATTTATTTATTTTTAGAGAGAAGGAAAGGGAGGGAGGAGGAGGAGGAGAGAGAGAGAGGTAGAGAAACATTGATATGTTAGAGATACTGGTGATCCGACCCACAACCCAGGCATGTGCCCTGACTGGGAATCAAACTGGTGACTTTGGTTTACAGGCTGATGCTCAGTCCAGCCAGGACAACACCTTCTTTTTAAAAGCCATTATATCAGCGCTGGCTGGTGTAGCTCAGTGGATTGAGAATAGACCTGCGAACCAAAGGGTCACCAGTTCAATTCCCAGTCAGGGCACATTCCTGGGTTGCAGGCCAGGTTCCCACTAGGGGACACATGAGGGGCAACCACAAATCGATATTTCTCTCCCTGTCTTTCTCCTTCCCATCCTCTCTCTCTAAAAAATAAATTAAAATCTTTAAAAAAAAGCCATTGGCCCTGGCCAGGTAGCTCAGTTGGTTAGAGCACCATTCCCAACACACCAAGATTGTGGGTTTGATCCCCATTCAGGGCACATACAAGAATCAACCAATGAATGCATAAATGGGTGAAACAGCAAGTCAATGTTTCTCTTTGTCTGTCTCCCTTCCATTCTCTCTCTCTAAAATCAATACATTAAAAGACATTATGTAAAGAATACTTTCTCATGTTCTTAATAATTTTCTCATAGTCACAAATTTTAATATAATATAATATAATATAATAAATATAATATTGTATCATATTATAACATCATATATTATACTCTATGCGTTTGGGACTTTATTGATATAATTTAAGTTTGACCAATTTTCCACCAATATAAAACACTGTGGAAAGAGATTAGCTAAAGAACATAGGCAAAGCCTGTGGACACAGATAATAGTGTGGTAAAGGCCAGGGGAGGGGAGGCAGGAGCTCAATGGAGGTAGGTAAAGAGAGAGGGGAAAATGTGGGACATTTGTAATAGTGTCAACAGTAAAAAATTACAAAAAAACCAAAGCACTGTAGGGTATACTTTTACATAATTTTTTATATTCATTCCTAATTCTCTCTTTAACATAAATTCAGTGGTATGTCAGAGCCTATTTATACTGGCTCATAAGGGTTAACTGTGAGCATCTCTTCCCAACTAAACTTTCTTTTTTTTTTTAAAGATTTTATTTATTTATTTTTTGAGAGGGAAGGGAGGGAAGTAGAGAGAGAGAGAGAAACATCAATGTGCGGTTGCTGAGAGCCATGGCCTGCAACCCAGGCATGTGCCCTGACTGGGAATCGAACCTGCGACACTTTGGTTCACAGCCCGTGCTCAATCCACTGAGCTACGCCAGCCAGGGCTAAACTTTCTTGTTAGTAGCTTGAAATTGGCCATCGTGAAAAAAAATTACATCACAAAATCAGTAAAGGCTACAAATCAGGGGTCCTTCCCTCTGCCCCTGTCAGTTGTTAAACATTTCTCAGAATACCACTATATAAGTTCCTCAAAGTAGTATTTCAGAAGCATAGAGTATGTATATTTTATGCACATTTAAAATATTTTGTTATTACCACATTGCCCTCCAGGCAGTTCTACTAGCAACTTATGAGAATGAGGCCTGGCAGAATTGTTAATTTTGTCAGCTTCCCATGGAGAAGCCAGGATAATCCTTGCAGATTTTAAAAGTAGAAATCAATGAAATAGGCAAGAGAAAAATAATACAAAAACATTAAGGCAAAAGCTAGTTCTTTGAAAGTATCATCTGATAAACCTCTAGGCAGACTAGTCAGAAAAAAAAGAGAAAGACACAAATTACTAATATTTGGAATGAGAGAGGGGATGTTACTAAAAATATCAGACATTAAAAGAATAATTAGGAGATATTATGAGAACTTTATGCCAATAAATTAGATGCCAACAAACTTAGATGAAATTCCTGGAAAAACACAAACTACCAAAGTTAATTCAGGAAGAAATAGATAACTTGAATAGCTGTATAGCTCAGAAATGCAAGGTTCATGCAAGATGAACAACTAAAATCAATCTTGGTAATTCACCACATTAACAGATGGAAACAACAACAACTAAAACATATGATCACCTCAAGAGGTACAGAAAAAGCATTTGACAAAATCTAACATTCATTCATGATAAAAGCTCTCAACAAACCAGCAAGAGAAGGGAACTTATTTAGCCTGATAAAGGACATCCAAGAAAACCCAACAGGTAACATCAAATGTAATAGTAAAAGACTGAGTGCTTTCCCCCAAAGACTGAGAGCAAGGCAAGGATGTTTTAAATTTTAATATTGTACCAGAAATTCTAGCCAATACAATAAGCAAGAAAAAGAAAAAGAAATAAAAGTCATACTGATCAGAAAGGAGAAGATAAGACTGTCTATTTGCAGAGGATAAGATTGTCTATGTAGAAAATTCTAAGGAATCTACAAAAATAGGTATTAGAACCAATAAGTTAAGCAAAATATCAGAGTACACAGTCAATATACAAAAAAAATTGTATTCCTATATACTAACAACACACAATCGAAACTGAAATTTAAGAAACAATGCCATTGACAATATTTTTTAATCAAATAAAGATAAAGTCAATAAAAGATATGTAAGATCTGAACACTGAAGTCTACAAAATGTTGTGGAGAGAAATTAAAGAAAACCTAAATAAAAATGTACTATGTTCATAAATTGGAAGACTCAATCTTGTTAAAATGTTAATTCTTCAAATTAACCTATAGATCTAATGCAATTCAATAAAACTTTCCAGATATTCAAAGTTCCCAGAGTAAGCATCACCTTGGCTTAAAATTATGGAGGGTGTAAAGTTGTAAAGGTGGAGCAGGGAGTTCCAGGTTAGATAGACAGATGTGAATTTAATCCCAAGTTCTGTCCTTTACTAGCTGTGTGCCCTTAAGTTTATTCAACTTTTCTGTTTAGGTTTTCTCATCTTTCAAGTGGAGATGATGAATTACCTCATGGAGGTGCATGGTGCCAAGGGCTCAGTAGTTGGCAGTATACTTTTCATTAAAATTATGGATTTCCCTTGAATGAAAATCCTGTGACCATTGGATTAAAAAAATAATTTTTGGATAGGAAAAACATGAAACAAAATTAAAATTTGAGAAATAATTTGTATTTTAGAAAAAATTAAAACTTCTGCTCTTCAAATAAAATGACAAGTTACATATTGGAAGAAAATATTCACTATACATATATCTGACAAAGATCTTGTAAGGAGAATATACAAAGAAGTTTTTACAATCTGTAAAATGAATAACTCAGTTTTTAAATGGGGCTAAAGATTGGAACAGACAAAAGAATATATAGAAATAGCCAATAAGTATATGAAAAGATGTTCAGCATCATTAGTCATTAAAGAAATGCAAATTAAAACCACAAAGGGAAACCACTTCACACCCACTAGAAGGTCTAGTTAGAAAGACCAATACCAAAGATTGGCAAGGATACAAAGCAACTGGAACTCTCCTCTATTGTGACTCAGAGTATAAAATGTACTTTGGAAAATAGTTTAGTATTTTTTTTAATTTATTGACTTTTTTAATTTTTAAAGATTTTATTTATTTTTAGAGAGAGAGAGAAACATCAAGGTGAGAGGGTTGCCTCTGGTAGGTGCTCTGACTGGGATGGAACCCACAACCCAGGCAAGTGCCCTGACTGGGAATCTAACCAGTGACCTTTTGCTTTGCAGGACAATGTCCAACCAACTGAGCCACATAGGTTAGGGCCTAAATTTATTGATTTTTTTGATGGGGGGAAGGGAGAGAGAAAAAGAGAAAAACATCCATTTTTGTTGTTCCATTTATTTATGCATTTATTGGTTGATTCTTGTATGTGCCCTGACCAGGGATTCTTGTATATACAATCTGGGTGTATTAGGTATCGGGATGACACTCTAATCAACTATGCTAGCAGGCCAGGACTATTCAGTAATTTTTTTAAAGATTTTATTTTTTTTTAGTTCTAGAAAGAAGTGAAGAAAGGGAAAAAAGAGAAGGAGAGAAACATCAATGTGTGAGAGATACAATGATTGGTTGCCCCTAGCACATTCCCAGATGGGGACCCAGTCTGCAACCCAGGCATGTGCCCTGACTAGAATTGAACTAGCAACCTTTGGGTTCACAGGCCAGCACTCAATCCATTGAGCCACACCTGTCAGGGCTATTTAGTAATTTTTTACATAGTTAAACATACACCTATCCTGTGATGCAGCTATGCCCCTTCCATGTATTTACCTATGAAAATAAAAACGTTTCATATAAATACCCTACATGAATATTCATATTAGCCAAAAACTGGAAAAAATGTCCATTAACAGATAAATAGATTAAGCAATTGTGGCATACTCATCCAGTAAATACTACTCAGCAACAAAAATGGGTGAATATACAATGGCATGGATGAAGCTTCACAGACATTATGCTGAACAAAAGTCAAAGAAGAGAACATACTGTATGATTTCATTTATACAAGTTCTAAAATAGGAAACACTAATTCATGGTGATAAAAATCAGAATAGTGGCTTCCTCTGACATTGGGGGAGAGAGAGAAAGGGACATAAGGGAATTCTGAGTAATGAAAATGTTCTACATCTTGAGAGTAGTATGGGTTTCACAGGTGTTTGTCAAAACTCATCCAATCATACTTAAAAACCTATGCATTTTATTGTATGTAAAGTAAACCTCAATATAGTTGATATAAATATATATGTAGAATTCCCTCATGGTCTGTGGCTTATGTTAGAGTTTAGGAAGGGGAAATCCCTCCCTAAATTGGCTCAGAATAGGACTAGTCATAGAAAATGACCTGCCACCTGCAGGCAATTCATCAGCACACCCAGGTGGTGTGCTGACAGGTCCAATCTGGCTCTCTCAATGTGACCTCAGGGCCTTTCTTATGGAATGCTCATCCTGTTGGTCTTGGCCAACCAGAGGGAACTCGGGCAAGCCATAGACCTTTGAGAGCACCTCTAATGAGATACAAAGTGGACAGCTTTGCAGTCAGAGATCTGGGGTTCCAATCCTAGCATTCTGCTTTCTTCAGAAGTGTGTGACCTTGGCTGTATAAATCGCAACCTCTCTGAAGCTCAGTGCTCCAGAAGGGCAAGGAGTATTTGTCATTGTATCTCCAATGCCTGGAACACACATGACTATTAAATGAACAGCACAGTGCTGGGGCAGGAAGGCTGTTCTACATACTTATAAAGCAAAAGTTTTAGTTATCTGGTCCCCTGGAGACAATGGTTGATATTGTGGGAGGTCACAAACCACATTAAGAATCTGATGGCCCTGACTGGTGTGTCTCAGTTGGTTGAGTGTTGTCCTGCAAAGCAAAAAATTGTGGGGTCAGGGCACAGGCCTGGCTTGCGGGTTTGGCCCCTGGACAGGGTGCGTATTAGAGGCAACTGATCAATGTTTCTGTTTCTCCTTCCTTTCTCCTTTCTTTAAAAATCAATTTAGCCCTGGCTGGTGTGGCTCAGTGGACTGGGTGCTGGCCTGTGAACCAAAGGGTCACTGGTTCAATTCCTAGTCAGGGCACAAGCCTGGGTTGCAGGCCAGGTCAGGTCCCTGGATGGGGGGGGGCATGAGAGGCAACCACACATTGATGTTTCTCTCCCTCTTTTTCTTCCTCCCTTCATCTCTGTCTAAAATAAATAAATAAAATCTTTTTTAAAGGTTTCACTTTTTAAAAAAGAATTATTTATTTTTCAGAAAGAGGGGAAGGAAAGGAGAAAGAGAAGGAGAGAAACATCAATGTGTGGTTGCCCCTCACACACCCCCAATTCGGGACCTGGCCTGCAACCCAGGCATGTGCCCTGGCTGGGAATTGAACCAGTGACACTTAGATTCACAAGCCCATGCTCAATCCACTGAGCTACACCAGCCAGGGCAATAAATAAAATCTTTTTAAAAATCAATTTAAAAATCTTTTTTAAAAACTTAAAAAGAATCTGATGAAAACCCTATATTCTCTTTTCCCAGAAAAATACACATACAGACACCATTTTACATATCATTTTCACATTCCTGGGAAGCCCATGGATCCCACATTAAGATCCTCTGGTTCTGGATGGTCTCAATCTGCTCTGAAGATTCTATCAAGAATTCTTTTTACTTTTTAAATAGATGTTTTTAGGGGGAGAGAGGGAGGAACATCAATTTTTTCTTCACTTATTTATGCACTCATTGGTTGATTCTTGTATGTGCACTGACTGGGGATTGAACCACAACCTTGGTATATCGGGATATCACTCTAACCAACTGAGCTCCCTGGCCAGGGCTATCAAGCCTTCTTGCAACTCAGCTACTATTTATTTTGTACCTAATCTCTTCCAGAACATTTGCTCTTATAACCCTCTGAAGATGGTTTACAAATGAGGAGAATGAGGCTCAGAATGGCCCAAGATCACACAGCTAGTCATAGCTGGTATAGAGATTTGATTTCAGTCTCATGCTTTCTGATTCCAACCTTCTACTTAATTCTCTAGGTAAGAATTTAGTTCTCTTCAGGTCCTTTTGGAATCCTGTGCAAAGGAGCTAGTAACTATAAAGCTCTTTAGTGCCCAAATCCAGCCTGGTAAGAACATTCTGCAATGAGTGAGTGACTCCAGGCCCATCCCAGGTACACCCCTCACGCCCAGCTCAAACATCTGCCCCTTGATTTCTCAATTCAGCCCACAGCCTGGGGGGGTGGGTATGGAGTGGAAGAGGGAAGAGAAACAGAGGAAATTACTTAAAAAAGAAGTTTCAGATTGAGTCATAAGCATGAGTTATAACTCAAAGAAAGGCTTTGGGGTAGGAGGGAAAAAAATAGAGAAGATCCTATGAGAGTACTCCCTCTTCTCCCCATTGGGTGAAGATGCTCAGATGAGCTGACTTCTCTCCAGGCTCTGGATGTGGTTCCCCCTACTAAAACAGGGAAGACAGAAAGGGAGAGAACTGAGAGGTTGGAATATATGCTCTGGGAGGAGTGCATAGTAGCTGACACGTATTAAGCACTTCCCATGTGAGGCCCTGTGCTATGTGCTTCTGATGCATTACCTTGCTTCACCTTTGCCAAAGAGTAGAGCCATTTTAAAGATGGGACAGAGAGGTTAAATGATTTGCCCAAGGTCATATAGGCAATCTGTCAAAATTGTATTCTAACCCAGGACTGTTTATACTTCAAGAAAAAAGTTAAAACACCAAAACAAGGGCAGCCTAACCCCAGAATCTGCACGTAACCACAACTCTAACAGCTTTTTATATCCTGGTTGCTGTTTGCTTGTAACTGAGCAGCTCTATAGAAGCTTCACACACCCTCTCCTTTATTTTTAATTTGTGTTTAATGTTTTATTGATTTTAGAGAGAGAAACATTGACTTGTGGACCCACCCATCTATGTGTGATCCACCCATTGGTTGATTCACATATGTGCCCTGATAGGGGATTGAACCCACAACCTTGGAGCATTGAGATAATCTTTAACCAACTTAGTTACCTGGCCAGGGCCATACAACTTCTTCTTTGATGTTCATAGTAGCTCTGTTTGACAGTTGAGAAAACCTCAAAGCAGTGAAATGACTTGCCTAAGATCACACAGAAGGTCACCGTTGGGTTTGGGACGTGATCCCTGGTCTGTCTGATTACATGTCCAGTGCTGCTGTTCCTACTACCCACTCACTACTGCCTTCACAGATGAGTTGGGCAGAAGTTGAGGTGGGAGCACATTGCAAATCCCTGGGAAAAAGGGGATGATAGTGTAGGAGGCCCTCCTGCACACCTCAAAGGGTCTTTCTTGTTAGTGTATAGCCTTAGCACTTTTTTTTGCCTGCCACTGCAGCTACCACCACTGGGGGTGGGAGTGAGGGTGGGGGTGCTCATTTAGATTTCCCTCCTGCCACTGTTGAGTCATTTCTCTGAGCTCTTTGGAGTTAGTGGGAACCCCCCAAGAAATAGAAGCTACTCAGAAGATCTCAGTTCAAAGTGCAAGAACTTTCCAACCACGAGGGGGACTGCTTTGTGATGTGGCGGAGTCTCCATTGCAGGGGGCACTTGAGTAGAAACTGGATAACCGTCTATGGGAGATTCCTGTACTGGGTGGAGATCAGCCTTTAGGGCCCCTTCAACTGTGAGATTTTTATGAGTCACTGTGGAATAAAATGTAGCCCATGCATCAGGGTGGTACAGCATGAACTCTGGGGCCAGAGAGACTTGGGTTCAAAACTTAGCTCAGCCACTTCCTTGCTGAGAGACTGTGGGCAAGTTTCCTGTCTTAGCCTCAGTTTCTTGTGATAAGATAGAAATTATAATACCACCCTCATGAGATTGCTTTGAGTATTGGGGGGTGATGTATATATTGTGCCTTGTATAAAGCAGAACTCAATAAATCATGCCTACTATTATAGCCATTACAAATGAATGATGGCCTTTTATTACAAGTTTGGGTGAGAGAATTGAGTCCATGTGTTAACTAAAGTACCAAATGTTTGGATACTTAACATATGTAGAAAAACAGCTTTTTCTCTGAAAGTGCCTGTCTCACAGTCATGGAAAACATGATACATAAGTAGGTAAAATGCAAGAAATGCTGAGAATCTGATACTTTGACTCAGAGGAGTCATGTAAGTTCATCTAAACAGTCCGAGACTGGGAATAGGAATCTCCTCCAAGATTGTGGCAAGTGTCATTAGTTTTCTGTGTGTGCAGCCCAGGCAATGGGGAACTCACTATTTTATGAGACTGTCCATGGGAAACTCCCCAAACTCCCCAGCTTGTTTCCTATTGTTTGCCAGCTGGGAAATGTAACTTTCTAACTTCAACCCCTGAATGAGACCAGACCCCAGTATTGTAGGAAACTTTATGACCACAAGGTTGGCTGAGGAAAAGAGCGATAACCCGACAGGTCTCTGGAACATTGAAGTAGTCTCAGAAGCAGAGAGGTGAGGCAGCACACTGGTTAAGAGTGAGTTTCAGAATCACACAGATGTCCTTCTGAGTTCCACTCTTACCATTTAGCTGTGTCCTTGGACAGATCACTTAACCTCCAAGCCTCAATTTTCTCATGTATGGGATGGAATTAATCATATCTCCTTCACATAAGGATCAAATGAAGTACAGCATGGAAAATACTTGGTATTCAGCACTTCCACATAGTATTGGTTTAATAGATTAGAGCCACTTGGGAAGGAGACCTCTACAAGATGGGAGCTCAGGGATTACTATTTGAGCATTACAGGCAACAATGACTCTGGAATTTAGGGACCTCTGGATTGGCAATTTTTTCCCTCAAGCCAGTTACTTCTATTAGTGGGTTTTGCCCAGGGAGTCAGCTCGCAGAAAGGGAAGTTCCTGTCTGAGATGCTAGTGGCTGGGAACTGTGTTTCTGGAGTCTACTGAGTTCTTAGGGGACTGTCGTAACCTTTGTAAAACTTAGAACAAGCTCACGCCTTAGCCAGATAGCTCAAGAGCATTTTTCTGATATGCCAAGGTTGCAGGTTCAATCCCTGGCCAGGGTATATATAAGAATCAACTATTGAATGCATAAATAAATGGAACAACAAATCAATGTTCCTCTCTCTCTCTAAAATCAATAAATTTTTTTAAATTAAAAAAATATAGCTCTTGGTTGGTGTGGCTCAATGGATTGAGTGCTAGCCTGCGAACCAAAAGATCGCCAATTCAATTCCCAGTCAGGGTACATGCCTGGGTTGTGGGCCAGGTCCCCAGTTGGGGGCATGTAAGAGGCAACTGATAAGTGTTTTTCTCACACATTGATGTTTCTCTCCCTTCCTCCCCTCTAAAAATAAATAAAATCTTTTTTAAAAAATAGAGCAAGCTTAACTATACAGGCAGCATTTACCTTCCTAAACTTATTCATATTTACTTGTTCATTTGATCTTTAGGTAATGCTGTGAGAGGAGTGTGAATTATGACCCTATTTAGCAAATGGGAAACAAGCTCAGAGAGGTAAAGTATTTGGATTTTGAAGTTTAGTTGTCAATGAAGCACCTGTGGACTCCCACTCCTCCCATCACCATTTCCTGGATTTTGGTGCCTGGGGAAGATGCTATCTGCTCTGTGCCTCAGTGCACCAGCTTCCCTTTCTGACCCCCAGATACCTTTCCAGGCTCTGGAAAGTCTGAGATGTAGTTTCTATTGCTTCTCCCAGCATCATCAAGTCCATGGGTCCTGCATCCTCTTCTACTCACCCATTCAACAAACACTAGCTGAGGACCAAAATATTGTGCCAGGCCTGGTGCTACGTGCTGGGGAGTCCTGAAGTGAACAAAACACAGCCCATGCCCTTGAGTTCACAGGCTGGTGGGACATGGAAGATGAGTGTCTGGGAATTTCAAACAAGGGCTAACAAACCCTGTCTGGGGTGTCCCAGTTGGCTTCCTGAAAGGGTCACTTGGGCTTTTCTAAAGGATCATTAGACGTTAGGCAGAACATGCAACAGCAGAACCAGTGGAGGGAGGAGCATGGCAAGTTCAAGTCTGAGAGCTGATACTGGGGTTCAGGGTGGGGGACCAGTTCACCAGGACACTGACTGTCAGGCTAGGATACCTGGGCTCTAGCTTGTGAACAATAAGGAGCCACTGCAGGCAGATGTTGGGTCAGACTTGTGATTCTAAATGGAGGATGCTGCGGACACAAGACTGGAGAGAATCAGTAGTCTGTGGCAAAAAAAACAAACAAACCACAAATAAAAGGACAGGGAGGAAGATGAGGGCATGGAAGCCAAAACTATTTAGGAGATAGAACTGATGGGGCCAGGATGAAGATTGAATGTGGAAAGTGTGGGAAGGAGTCAGAGAGGATGCTCGGGATTCCAGCTGTGGGGTCCAGAGTGGACAACCTTGGGTGGTGGGTGGGACAGGAAATGGTTTCACTGTACAGGTGGAGAACTAAGCCTCAGAGAATTACAGCACACCCAAATCAGGCTGTGTGTCAGTGTGTGTTCAGCCCTTGGGGATATAATATAGCCTTCCCTGCTCCTGTGGGGAGGCTGCTAGCTCAGAATCTTCATGCTTAGGCCAGTTCTGAAGCCAAGTGGCTAGTGTCAGAATCTCCTTCCCTTATAACAGAATTTATTCACCTCTCAGGCCCTGGCTTTCTCATCTGTAAAGTGGGGAGGTTGAGAAATAACATGAGCAGAAGGACCTGGCTCATAAGGCTTTGAATCTTCCAAGACTGTCAGGTCCCTGCTATCACATCGCAGTCTTCTCCTGGCTCTCCCTTCAGAGGTGCCATCTTTAAACACTCGTATGTACTAGGACACAATCACAGTCCCTGCAATAGCACTTCTCAAACTTTAATATACACACAAATCATATGCAGATTGTTAAAATGTAGATTCTGACTAAGCAGGTCTAGGGATGGGCCTGAGATTCTGCATTTCTAATAAGCTCCCAGATGACAGCAATACTGCTAGCCTACTGACCACACTTTGAAAAGCCCAGCCTCTCCAAACTTTCTCCAAAGTAATGTTCCCAAATTTATCCTTATAATCCAGGCCCCTCTCCAGAACTCCAACTTCTAATTGCAACTCTTAGTCAACAGTTTTCTTTGGATATTTAAAGGCATCTCCCAAAGAGTTCTCAAACCTGCTCCTCCCCAATTTCTCCCTCAGTGCTCACTTGTTTAAGTAAAAAATCTAGAAGATATCCATAAATCTCCTTTTTCTCTTAGTCTCTACACCCAAACTACTAGCAATTACTATCTGCTTGACTTCCTAAGCTTATCTTGACTTTGTTCACTCCCATCTCCATTCCCACCATCCTAGTCCAGGCCACCTCATCTCATCTGAGCTCCTGCAGTAGCCACTGACCTGGCCTCCCTGCCCACCCCTTCCTTCCTATCAATTCTCCACCTATTAGTTAGAGTGATCTTTTAGCAACGTAAATCAAATCATGTCACTTTCCTGCTTCAGTTCTTTTGGTACTTGCATGTCATTTAGAATTAAACCTGAACTCTTCACCCTGGCCTACAAAGCCCAGCACAACTGGCCCCTGTCCGCCTTTCCAACTTCATCTTGTGCTGACCCCTGATCCTGACATCACAGCTACACAGGCTTCTCTTTTGGAACTGAGCATGCCCAGATTGTTTCCTCTCTGAGGCCTTTATCCCAACACTGCCTTCTGCTTCCTGGTCTTCACTTGCCTCTTTTCATCATTCAGATCTTAGCTTCTGGATCATGTCCCCAGGGAGGTCTTTCCTGATCACCCTATCTCTCACCCCAATTTAACTGTGCAAGTCCTATCAGTAGTGGAACTTGATTTAGTAACTGTCCATTTTCCCTACTAAGTGGTAAAACCCATGAAAACAATAACCGTGTTTTCTATTTGGTTCACCAGTGTCTGAAGCAGGGCCAGAATAGGTACTCAAGAAAAATTTTATTGTGTAAGGCAATGTCATTTCTTCTCTGAGACTCAGTTTTTCCATTTATAAAACAGGGATAATAATAGTATCTACCTCACAGGGTTAAGATTAAATGAGATACACACATAAGGCCCAGGCACAGTACCTGGTACTTGGTCACTGGTGACTATAATTCCATTACTATTATAAATAGCATAATGAATCCCCTGGCAGGAATGTTAGGGCAGAGGTGGTGGGACTCCCACATGCTCCCCAAATGACTTGAGCTGTAAGCACCTGGGCTAATTGGCCCTTGTCCATTCCTTGTCTGTCACTGCCAAAGTCCTTACCACCTGAGAGCAGAGAGAGGGAAAATTCAGGGATGAAAAGGAGGCAAGCGTGCTTCAACTCAACTGTAAGTTTATTAGAAAGGCCATGAATAGATGAACCCTGAGTTACCAGCTGAGGAAAAAATTAAAAAAAAAAAAAAAAAGCCCCTGTCCCTCCTGACCCACCCCAGAGGCCTCCTATGAATTCTGTCCTGTGGCAGACTCCAACAGAAGTCAGCTAAAAAGTGCATTCCAGATCCTCCTCTGGGAGCAGCCCAACTTAACTGCAGGGGACCCAGTGGAGGGGCTGATGTGGATGCTGGTGCCTGGAGCTAGGAGCCATGGGGCCTTGGTCCTCTCCTCTACCAGGAAGTGGTTCCAGACCCCCCAGCAGAACAGTACAGAAAAGGCGCTGACTGGGGATACAGCAAGTTCTGCTAAACAACCAAGGGCTCTGGAAGCTGATGCTGGACTGTCTCAGAGGTGGGTGCAGATGGCTATAGAAGGCCAATCATGGGGTTCCCAGGATAGGACCCCAAAGCTGCTCTAAGGAGTCTCAGTCACAGAGAGCCCTAGTGTGACTCAGTGTGCCTCCTGGGGCTGCACTGGCTACTTCTGCTCCCAGAAAGGCAAATGGATCTTGTAGAAATCCATGGTGGTTGATGTCATTTTTCCTTAAAAAAGGTAAGAGTTTGTACAGTGAATTGATTTCAACCAGCAGAGCCTGAGCTGAGAAGAGTCTGTTCTTGGGAAGAAGGCACTTCTCACACCCTCACCGGGGTGATCTGGGCTGGCTGCTTCCTGGGCCCCTTGGGGCTCTGCTCCCTCTGGCCCTGTGACTCAGGCCTGCTCTCTCCGGGAAGTGTGCCACCTCCACTGAGCTAGCACTGCCCTGCAGCCTGGATGCCCTGGCCTCTCACAGGGTGGTGGATGGCAGCTTCCTCACCCGCCGCTGGGCCAGGATAGATGACTCAATGGGCTTCAGCTGAGGGGTGGGCTTGGAGCTGTTGAGTGCAGAGTATGTAGCTGCCATGGCTCCCTGGGAGAGAAGGTAAGAGGTCAGTTCATGATGATGGGAAGTATAGGCAGGAGTGGGGATATTGTATTCTAGGGCCAAACCAGCTCCTCCCAGCATTCTACAAGCCCACCCAGCCCCCTGTTAATGCAGCCTTGGTGGTCCTTCATGGTTGTTAATCCCATCTCCTATATCAGAATGAAAGCTTCAGAGGTAAGGGGCTGTGTCCCCAGAGGAATGGAGACCTTTGAGTATACTGTTGACACCACACTCAATTCTGCATGTTAGACTGGGGCTCCAGGACAGACATAGCATCTCCTGGCTCTACCACCCCAAGTCCTTGACATGGAACCCTGGCCTGGGCCCCCACATGCCCAAGAGCCTGGGGTGGCCATACCTTCACAAGTTGTAGGTCCTGGTGGGACAGCTGGCTCTGGGGAAGCTTGTCTTTCTGGGTGATCCACGGATGCTGCAGGACCTGCTTAGCTGTGAGGCGCTGATGGGGATCCACGTGCAGCATCTTGGACACCAGGTCCTGGGGACACAGCCAGCAAGGGGGTTGGTAAGAAGGGCCAGCAGGGGAGCAGACAGTTGTGTCTCACTGATGGGAAATGGGAAAGGCAACCATCTCCCACCATCTCTTGCTGCCTAAACCCTGGCAGTAGCCTCTCCCTGTGATCCATTCCCCACACTGCTCCAGGGCCTCCCTGGGCACAGGACGTTCTTTGGGAGTTCTTCCTAGAATACCATTTCCTTTCTCTTTCACCTTCTAGAAGTCATGCAGAAAGGTGAGAAGAACATAAGGTAGGGGGTTAGGCAGACTCAGGTTCAAAACCTGACTCCGCTGCTCATCAGTTGAGTATCCTGGGCCATTTACTTCAACTCTTTGAGCCTCAGTTTCCCTTCTAAGAAACAGAAATAACAGTAATACCTGTCTCATAAGGCTGATATAAGGTGGTACTATTCATTAAAGGCTCAACCTAGTGTCCAGCACAGAGGTTCCCATAACTGGAAATCTGCTAACATTGAAAGAGCAAATGTACCCTCCTCAGAAAAGGCCTCTCTGCTTGGCATGGTTAATAGCCCTGCTCTGTGCCTCCATGGCCCATACCCCTGGCCAGGAATACCCATCTCTCTCTGCTGCCTGGCATCTCTGTTCCCTGTATGCAAGCCTGTACCTCCCCCCACACTAAGTTCCCACAAAGCATAACCACATCCCTCTGTGCCCTGCAGGCCCAGAACATGGGAAGGGTCAGTGAATGATTACCCAATTGTCCCAACAAGGTGAGGGGGCAGCCTGCCTGGGAATCTTCCACTTGGAGAAATGAGATTTCAGGTCATCTGTTCATAATTTGCTGAAAAACCCAGCGATGGTACCCTGCCTCCCCACCCCAGATGATCTGGGTCCAGGCCTCACAGACTAACCTTGGCTGTCTCTGAAACTGTGTTCCAATTTCCCCCACTGAGGGTAAACTTCCCACTGCCGATCCGGGTCAGGATTTCCTCTGGTGTGTCATTGGGTCCATTGGCAAATGGAGTATATCTGGGAAAAAGTCCACTTAGTCGGCGTATAGCCTCTAGCCTCCATCCTGGGGCTAGAGGTAGGGGGCCGTCTCTCCTTTCAGATGGGGAGCTCCCAAGGGCAGCATCTATTTCCTTAAGGTGAAGCATACAAAGATAGGGCCAGGCCCCTATCTTCAGACTTTCCTGAGGCAAGGCTAATTCTCTCCCATCATACAAGCACCACCCCAGCCTGTACATTAGGGCTGGAGGGAGGGGCAAGTGTATTGGGAGGAGGCCCAGGCCAATGGGACACTTACCCTGCCAGCATGGTATACAGCAGAATGCCCAGGCTCCAGATGTCACAGCCCTCATCATAGCCCTGGCGCTTCAGCACCTGGCAGGAAGAAAGACAGGAGAGTAGTCAGTCTGAAGGACAGTGGCAAGTGGCCCCATATGCTTACCTGCTATTCCCAGAAGGGTAGGACATGGGTCCCAGTTATAAGCTGGATCCTCCTTGATACCAGGGCCAAGGCCACCCAGACTGCGCATCTTCACTTGCAACTGAAGCCAGGCCACTCACCTCAGGTGCCACAAAGTTGGCAGTGTAGCAAGGTGTCATGAGGAGCCCATTCTCAGCCCGCAGCTGCTTGGCGAAGCCGAAGTCACAAATGCGCAGGCACTCAGGGTTCCCAGACTCATCCACATACAGGATGTTGCTGGGCTTGAGGTCTCTGTGCACAACCTGGGGACAGAAAGCTGGTCAGTTCTCAATGTGGGCAGACTGCTGTAGCTCAGATCAATGCCCAGGATGGGAGAGTTAGGAAGATGGGCCCAGAGGGAGGGAGAAAAGGAAGCAGAATCTGAAAGGAGGGGAAGGGGCTGAAATGGGGCCTTTAATGCTGCTGGTACTGCCCACTTGAAATCTCCATGTCATTGTCTATGGGCCAGCTCTAATTTCACCTATTCACACTCAAGTCCTTATTTCTCCCCTCAAATCTGTTTGTTACACAATCTTACCTAATGGCAACTCCATCCTTCCAAATGCTTGGGTCAAAATCTTAAGAGGAATTCTTGTTTTCTCATATTCCTCAACCAATCAATCAGCAAGCTCTGTTGGCTCTACCATTTAAATAGATCTAGAACCCATCCACTTCTCAGCCCCTCTACTGGCAGCACTCTGATCTCAGCCCCTACCATCCCACCCCTGTATTTCAGCAAACAGCTCATAATTGGTCTTCCTGCTTCACTCTCGTCCCCTACAGTCTTTTCTAAATACAGCAGCTAGAGCAATTCTGTTAAACGTAAGTCAGATCACGTCATCCCAGCTAAAAAACCTCTAAGACTTCCCCTCTTAAGAGGAAAAATCCTTACAATGGCCTAAGGAGCACCATGTGATCTCTCCCCTGCTCCTCACCAGTATTTCTTGCACTCTCTGGTCTAGCCACATCAGCTTCTTTGCTTTTCCTCCCACATGCCAAGCACACTTCTGCTTCCAGGCCTCCTTCTCGAAGACTCTTCCCTCAGGCATTTACCTGGCTCATTCTCTGTTTCTTTTAGGTCTCAGCTTGCATGTCACCTTATCAGTGAGATCTGGGCCATTCCATATAAAATAGCAATCACCAACCAGTGCTCCTTGGTTTCCCTTCCCTATTTTACTTTAATCCATAGCATTCACCATCATTTGACATAATATTTACCTAACTATTTTCTGAATCTACCTACTAGAATGTAAGCTCCATGAAAGTTTTGGTCATTGCTATATCCCAGCCTTTAAAAACTTCCTACCACATAGTAGATATTCAAGAAATATCTGTTGAATGAATGGATGAATGATACTTACTATTGAGGCCTTAAGCAAATGACTTTTCTCTACCCCCCATTTGCTTATCTGTAAACTGAGGGGGCTGGATCACTTCACTTTTCATCCTCCCTCCTCCCTCTGTACAGTTCTATTCAGCCACTCCTCTATCACCTAATTATTGACAACTCAGGTCTCTGGCCCTAGCCTGGACCTTTCCTGAGTGTAGGCTTCTACAGCTGCTTACCAGATGGCAACCACTGGATATTCCACAGACCCTCCTCACACCTAACACAACCCAGACTAAACTCATACTCTCACTCCTGCTCCAGCTCCCCAGAGCTAATGGTACCTCCTTTGGCATTGTCAAAAGTCTTCAATGGCTCTCTTTACCTACAAGATAAAGCCCACAGTCCCCATCCTGGTGTGGGAGGCTCGGCTATCCGTTCTAAGCTCATTGTCCACTATATCCCTCAAATGTCCTGAGCTCAGGCCAGTGGGGGCTCCTTTGGCCATAAACAGCCTTATCTGTCTGTGAAATGCCTGCTCACTTCCAGCACTTAGCACAGGACCTAGCACAGAGCAAGTGCTAAGTGAATTCTGCTCAGTGAATGAATGAATTACACCTCCAAAACATGTAAGCCCTTGGAGGTTAGATGCACTGAGTCTTGTAGATTAGCTGGCTTTATGAGATGGTCCTTTCATAGTCTCAATTGAGTCCTGAACCCTCTAGCACAGGGGTCCCTAAGCCCCAGTCCATGGCCTGTTAGGAACTGGCCGTACAGCAGGAGATGAGTGGCTGGCGAGCCTGTTAGGAATGGAAAAATTGTCTTCCATGCAAATGATCCCTGGTATCAAAAAGTTTGGGGACCACTGGTCTAGCAGATGTCACGGGGTGGACAGGTTGGAAGGTAAATATGACCCAGGACAGTCCACCTCTACATAGAGAGAAAAGTGTCAGTTAGATGAGAAGAAAAGGCTACACTGGCAGGGCTGTCCTGGCGATGCTGTGAATTGCATCCACGCCACAGGGAAGCACCTTCCTGGGCAATGCCTGACCAGCCTCTAGGGCTCTCTCCTTCTGGTCCAAAGGACAAGCCCAGGCCCTTGAGAATGTAGACTCTTCTCTTTTCCCTGCAGAGGGCGCAGCCAAGATTACCAGATGTCAGGGATGCTCAGCTTGGCTGAGGACATCAACCATGCTGGACAAATGATCTTTCTGGTTTACAAAATACTTTCCCAACCACACTCTCTCTGGGACCCATTTTACCTTGGTAGGTGTGCAGTGCAGGGACTACAGGCTCTATTTTACAGAGAAGGAAACCAAGGCAATGAGAGAATTGACATATTGTGTAAGTAAGAGCAGAGGTAAGACTTTGATCCCAGCTCTGACCTTAATTCCAGTCTTTCTAGTTTAGTGTAGCATAGATGACACTTTTGGGAAACAGGGATATGAAAGTTTTCAACACAATACAGAAAAACAACAAACTCCTGCGGGGAACTATGGCTCACCATGGCAGGTAGTCCCATAAGTGACTGATACCTGTCCCCTAGGTTATATGTAGGGAAAGAGGGGAGTATATTCTGACATCTCACTACACTGAAAAGTGCAACAGGCTGGGCAAACAATGAGTGAAGCCAGGCTGAGTGGGAGCCATACCAAGAAATCTAAAGAGGTATCTGTTACTTACTCTAGCCTATAGTCACCACGTAACAACTCAGGCCTAGGTTCTAAAAGCAGCCACATTACCAAACCAAAGCAAACTCCAAAAAGAAAAACACCCCACATCTTGTAGGCCAAATGCAGACACTGAGTCATTAGGCAGAGTTGTGATTTCAGTCAAGAGTCAGGCAGGCCAAGGTGTGAATCCTGGCTTTACCAGATGTAGCTGTGTGACCTTGGGTATGTCATTAACCTCCCTTGCCCTTGGTTTTCTCACTTGTAAAGTGGGGCTGGTAATAGTGCTCAGCCCCCAGGGCTGCAGGAACATGAGTTGTTTATCAGGAATACTTAGCAGAAGGCTTGGGAAATGGCAGCTGCTGTCATAGTAACCCCAGCACTCCCTGGGGCTGAACCCCATCATAATGAATGTTAAGATATGGTGATTGCTTGCCAAGTGCACTTAAAAATTAGAGGGCAAGAAGTACAGGTGCTATCCACAGCAGTATCTGATCACACACAGTTAGGAGCATAGACTCTAGAGCCATATTAACTATAAGACTTTTACTTAAGCTCCCAGAGCCTCAGTACCCTCACTTATAAAATGAACATAATGACAATACTTGCTTCATAGGTTAGCTGGAACAATTAAATGAGTTTAAATATAAGTGCTTACAACTCTGTCTGGCCTGTAGAAAGTGCTATGTAGTGCCAGCTGTCACTAGTAGCAATAGCATCTCTGTCATCACCAGCATCATTGGAGGATGTGCAATGAGGTGCCCATGACCAGCCAGAGAATAAAAAGATGACCTTCTTTTATGTAAATCATCTGTTAAACAGAGAAGGCAAGGTGTGACTTTCTACCAAGTTCTCAAACAGGCTGTCCCTGGCATGCTGGGGCCCTTACAGAAAAAATATGAGGGAAGCCAGAGACTTAAAAGGGTTCCACATGTTAAACAAAGAACTCTTGCAAAAGAGGATGAAAAAGGCAGACAACCCAATTTTCAAAGATGAACAAAGGACTTGAACAGACATTTCATAAAAGAGGCTGTCCAAAAGGCAATAAACATGAAGAGGTGCTCAACTTCACTAAACCATCAGGGAAATGCAAATTAAAACCACTATGTGATACCGCCCCACATCTACCAGAATGGCTATGATTAAAAAGATGGAAAATAACAAGTTTTGGTGAGTATCAGAACTCTCACGTTTCTGATCAAAGTGTAAATTGGTAAAACTTTGGAAAACTGTTTGGCAACCTCTACCGAAGATGAACATACATATACACTGTGACACAGCAATTCCAGTGCTAGGTGTACTAAAACGTACATATGTTCACCAAAAAACAAGTACTACAATGTCACAACAGCATTATTTATCATAGTAAAAAACTGGTACATAACAACCCAATGTCTAATAGTAGAATGGACAATTAAATTATGGCCTATTCACCCTGGCTGGTATGGCTCAGTGGATTGAGTCCCGGGCTGCAAATCAAAGGATCACTGGTTCAATTCCCAGTCAGGGAACATGCCTGGGCTGCAGACCAGGTCCCCAGTTGGGGGTGTGCAAGAGGCAACCACACATCGATGTTTCTCTCCCTCTCTCTTCCCCTCTCTCTAAAAATCTTAAAACAACAACAACTGTAGTCTGTTCATACAGTAGAAACTATACATCAAGAATGAAAAAACTGCAGCTACACTACAATGTGGATTTCAGAGAATGTTGAGTGGCAAGAACCAGACAGATATAAAAGAGCATGTTCGTATAAAATTTAAAGATATGCAAAACCAATCTAAGCTATTAGAAGTTAGCTTAGAGCCCTGGCTAGTGTGACTCAGTGGATTCAATGCAGGCCTGCGAACCAAAGGGTCACTGGTTTGAGTCCCAGTCTAGGGCACATGCCTTGGTTGCAGGCCAGGGAGGGCCCCAGTAGGGGGCGTGTAAGAGGCAACCACACATTGATGTTTCCCTTTCTTTCTCCCTCCCTTCCCCTCTCTACAAATAAATAAATAAAATTTTTTTAAAAAGAAAAAGTTAGCTTAGAATGATTATCTGGGAGGTAGCTGGGACAGGAAGGGGCACAAGGGGATTTGGGAAAACCAGAAATATTTCATGCTTTGATATGTGTACTGGTTATATTGGTGCATTCACTTTTTGAAATTTATTGACTTGTACATAATGATTACGTTTAAATAATACTTCAATAAAAAGATATAGGAGATCTCAGTGAACCTTGCTCCCAGTTACCCCCTTCCCATCCCTTGGTTCATATGGGAGTACCAACTTCTAGGCCACAGATACTGCCAGTGTGTAATCAGCCCAGAGAATCTCCCTCTATATTTGGACTCAGCAAAAGCTTCCCATTTCCTTATCATCTGCCCCTGATTTTTGGAAAGGGCCAGAAGCTTTGGAGACCCACAGACTTCTGGCTTTGAGAAAGAGACAATTTTCTCCCCTAACACCCCCACCAAGTGGTGATCTGTGCTTGGATCAAGTGGAGGAGTCCACTACTTTTTTTGGAAGCAGTTTCCACTCTAGAAAAGTCCTTCCTTGTTCTGACCCACCTAAACTCACTGCTTTAGCCCTGTCTTCTAAATCTTCTTGGGGGTAACTTTAGTACCTACCTAAGAACAAAACAGGAAAAGGAAACAAATTTACCATCTGACCTGACATATTTAAATATTAGTTTGCTGAACCTGGCCATTTCAAGAAACCAAAACCACTTCAAATATGACCATAACAGTACATGTGGTAACCAAACTGAAGTTCTGGTTATGAGGTGAAATTCTTTTTTATAAAAGCATCCCCCCTAATAAGTTAAACAGAATCAGACATTGCCATCTTTTGCAAACCATAATTGATTCAGGCAAAGATCCTAAGGGGATGGAATCATTCTGTAAGATGACGTTGAGGATCTTTACCATCCGTCCCACCCACTGCTGGCCACCTGTTCACTTATCCCTGGACTGTTACCACCTGACATGATCAATGACTAATGGGGGCAATGTGACATGGCACTTTGGTCGTATGAAGTACGTCCCATGAAGTAGTCTTTAGCTCCTCGCTCTCAAAAAGAAACTAAAACTGAATCTAAGTGAGATGTTAGAGCACTTGAAGTTTACAGAAAATACAGATAATAGAGAAACAATTAAAATGATGCCATAAGGAAGCAGACACACTCTGCATAAGAACTGATCTCTTCAATAAGACAGTGGCATAAGGCCCTAGCCGGTGTGACTCAGCTGACTGAAGCATTATCCCATAAACCAAAAGCTTACGGGTTGAGTTCCTGGAGTTCCTTGTCGGGGGCACACGTCTTGGTTTTGGGTTCAGTCCCCAGTTGAGGCATGTGCCAGAGACAACTGATCAATGTTTCTCTCCCTCTCTCTCTCCCTCCCTTCCTCTCTCTCTACAGTCAATAAGCATATCCTTGGGTGAGGATAAAATAGAAAATAAATAAATATAAATAAATAAATAAAAAGAAGGTGAGGTTTTACTCTGGAGGTTACATGGATGCCCACATTTAACAAAACTCATCAAACTGTATAGCTAAGATTTACTGTGTGCAAATTTTACTGCAATTTTAGAAAAGTAACTTAAGGAATATAATGAGTGAATAAAGGGTGTGAACCTTACAGAGACTGATTTCAATAAACCAATCACAAAAAGATATTTTTGAGAGGACAATCAATAGGGGAATGTGTCTACTGACGGGATACTATATGAAAACAAGTAACCATTAAATTTGTTACATGTTATGAAAGAAAATGTTTGCTTTCTTTAGAGTTACAGATATATAACAAAGATGCTATGAGGTCTGAGATATGCTTTAAAATATTTTAATTATACATAGTTGTAAGTCAAATGTCATGTTTTCAAATTCCTTTCAAATGTACCCATAAAAATTATATATATAGAGAGAGAGAGAGAGAGAGACAGAGAGACAGAGACAGAGAGACAGAGAGAGAAACAAAGGAAATGTGTCAGGCTGTGAAGATTTGGTGAATATAGGAGGGAAAGGATTTTATTGTATCATTCTTTTAATTTTTTATAGGTTTGAGCTCTTTTGTCAATAAAAAGTTAGGAAAAATACATCAGCAACAAGAAAGAAAGAGAAAGAGAAAAAGGGAAGGAGGGGAGAAAGGAAGAGGGAAGGAAGGGTCAGAAAAATCTTGATAATTCTTGAGTCCAAGTGATGGGGATCTGGGGGTTCATTATCTATTCTTCTAGTTTTATATAACCTTGAAAATTTTCATAATAAAAAGTTAATTTTAGCCCTGGCTGATGTGGCTCAGTGGATTAAGTGCTGGCCTGTGAACTACCAAGGGGTCATTAGTTCAATTCCCAGTCAGGGCACATACCTGGGTTGCAGGCCTGGGGTGCCCAGGTGCCCTGGGTGGAGGCAGGCCTACCGTGCCTCCAGTAGGAGGCATGAAAGAGGAAACCACACACTTGTATTTCCCTCTCTTTCTCCCTCCCTTCCCCTCTCTCCCTTTAAATAAATAAATAAATAAATAACTTTTTAAAAATAAAAAGTTAATTTATTAAAAAGGCATAGCAACGATCTGGTCCTATTTCTCCCTAATGTTTCCGTGGCATCTTCCACTGGCCTGCACTGGACCATGGTGGCTTCCCAGTGCAGCACCTCACTGTATCCCTCCTCCGTGGATGGAGGTCTTGTTACTGGAAGTTTGTAGATGACAGGTGAGAGAGTATCAGAGAGGTAAGACTTTCCCAACCTCTCACACGGGACTGGAACACAGCCAGTCAGATTCCAGAGTCTACATTCTTAACCCCCACAGTGTCTGACTGGTAGCCCTTAAAACATCATCTCCTCCAGAAACTCATGCTAGCTCTGTTTTGGCTTCAATACACTATAAGGAAATTTTCCACCTCTGCCTTGTGCAATGATAAAGGCTGAGTTCTACTGTTTGGACATGCTCTTTTTCTGTAGCACCTGTTATGTTTCCAGCATTTCCTCCTACATCTACTTCCTCTGTCCTAATGGCTGAACTCACAGCCAAATTCACCTCCCTGAAGCACTGAGTGCTCCACAGTGACCCTGCTGCTTCCTAACTCAAAAACCCACTTTCCGCCTGTAGCTGCGCACCCAAATTCCTCAGTCACACATCCTGGCTCAATTCTTCCCTGGCTGTGTTATCTTGGGCAAGTAAGCTCACATCTCTGAGCCTCAGTCTTCTTATCTGTAAAGTGGGCTAGTAACAGCACCACAGAGTTTTGTGAAAATCAATTGAGATAATGTAAGGAAAGAATGTAGCAGGTGCCTAGCACAAAGTAGGTACTGAACAAATGTTGCTTTTCACAATTTGGCCTTGTCTTTTCCTTCCTTCTCTCCCTTCCATTCATCCACTCACACACCATCCACCCTTAGCCTCCCCTCTATCTGGTTGTTGAAGATTGTCACTGCCTGGGCCAGTCCACAGCTCATGAGTTCTGCTGATGGTATGACCCTCTCATTCAGTGGCTCCTACACCAGACTTACCCCCTGGGAGTGAAGATACTCTACAGTCTTGCTGATGGTGTACAGGACAAAACTGGCCTCCCTCTCTGAGAAGAATTTCTGCCGTAGGATCTTGTCCAGAAGCTCCCCACCCCGCATCAGCTCTGTCACCAAGTACACGTGTTTGCCATCATCATATACCTGCCAAAGACATTACCATCAGGTCCTTCCCCTCGATGTCAGGCCTGGGCCCCCTGGTCACCAGTTCACCAGGCCAGGAAAGAATGATACAAGCTCAGGCATATGTTCTGCTCTGTGCTTCAGTGGCTCTGGTGGGGCCTTCGAATGTTTGGGCCCCTGTCCTCCCTTGACAGGAGGATACTGATACTTGTCCCCTGATGGGGGCCTGCTGGGGTACAGCCTGACCAGAGGCACCAGGGTCCTCCCCCTCCCATGAGCAGAGGAAGATCAACAGTCAAAGGAATGGCAGCCTGAGACAAATCCTAGAGTCAAGTACCTTAGTCTCTACCCCATTTCCCCCCACTATCACTCACATCTTTTAGAGTGATGATATTGGGGTGCTGCCCATACCGCAGAAGAATCTCAATCTCTTCTGAGGGATCCCGCTTGCTCTTGTCAATGACCTGAGGAAAAGAGTGCATGTGACAGGGTCAGGGAAACAGTCTCCAGAGTCCTTCCCTGACATGGAGCCCACACTGCAGGGCCTAGGGTCCAGCCACACACCTTCATGTATCCACAGAGCCTCAGGCATCAACCCTCCTTGCCAAAGAGCAAAAGCTACATTGGCTTCCCCCAAGCCCGGCAGCCATAGCAGATGCATGTTTGGAGGCTCACCTTGACAGCATACTCCATGTTGGTGGCCTTGTGGACACAGCGCTTGCACACGGAATAGGAGCCCACACCAATCGTCTCCTTTACCACGTAGCCATCGCTAAAAACCAGGTTCTTCCCATGTAGTTGCTGCAGAGACCAAGAGGTGGGGCTGACCTTCTGCTTTAGAATACAGGGAAAGTTCCCCAGCACCCAAGGCCTTGGCTCAATGGAGATGGCACCAAGCAAGAACCAGGAGGCCTGGGGTAGAATGTTGGCTGTGTGACCTTGGGTAAGGATCTGCCCTTCTCTGGACCTGTATGATGGGCACACTTGCTGGCCCCCACCCTGTAGTCAGAGGGCAGTGAAGTGGGTAGGCTTGAGAGGGATGCAGGAACCTGAGCTAGGTCCCAGCTGTCCCTGGGCTAGGGAAGGCAATGGTGGCCTTGGGCAAGTTGCCTTCCCTTTCTTGGGTGTCACAACCTACCTCATAAGGTGTCTCAAGGTCCTGAGACATTAACAATAGCAAATTCTTCTATAATGCTTAGTGTATGGCAGGCACCATTCTAAGCACTTTCTATCAGGTAACCACACATCCCATAGACAGCCCTAATTTATGCCTGTTGCTCTCACATCCAGTTTGGTTTAACATTTGTCCTGGACAAAAATGTCCAAGTTGAGCCCGAGCCGGGTGGCTCAGTTGGTTGGAGCATCGTCCCATACACCAAAAGGTTGCAGGGTCAATCCTGGGTCAGGGCACATACCTAGGTTGTGGATTTGATCCCTGGTTAGGGCGTGTACAGGAGGCAAGAGATCAATGTTTCCATTTCACATTGATCTCTCTCTCTCTCTTCCCCTGCTCTCTCTAAAATCAATGGAAATATCCTCAGGTAAGGATTAAAAAAAAATTCCCAACTGGATAATAAATTACAGTTACATTAACTTTACACTAATTAACTTACATAATCCTCACAACCTATGGAAAATTTTTATCATCACACTCATTTATAGATGAGGAAACTGAGGCACCAGGAGGATAAGTGTCTCAATCAAAGTCCCTCATCTTAGAAGCTCTGAATACAGGCAATGAGCTCCAGAGTCTATATTCTTGCCGCTCAGTTCTAAATTTTCCACAGAGCCAGGGAAGTTGGAAATGGGGGGAAAGTGTGAGCAGACATGAGACCCTCCTTCCCAGCCCTGTTGGGAACTTGACAGCCAACCCCCAGCACCACCAACCTGGGCACCTTCTTGAACTTAACCAGGTTCTACAATGTTCCTGGATGTGCCAGAAAATTTACATCCACGCTATCATTCTTGTTTTACAAATGGGGAAACTGAGGTCCAAGGAGGTTTGGAAGCCCAATGGGCTACATGGTGGCAACCAGGGTTTGAACTCAGGCCTGTCCAACTCCAGAGCCTGTGTTCTCAGTCATTCTGCCCATAGCTTGTAGGTGGAAAAGGACAACTAGGCAGCAATTTCCTGGACCCCTCACCTGTACCACTGAGTGCAGTGGTGCCTGCATGGTCCGAGGCTTGCTGTCATCCTCCATCAGACCAGTGGCCACGAAGCTGAAGCCACGGAACAGCTGATGGGCGCCAGCGCTGGGGGGGATGCCTGGGGAATCTACAGGGGTAGGAAAGGGATGTAAGCCTGAGGAGGCGCCCATAATCCCGAGGTAGCCCAGCAAAGGGTGACTACAGGGCTTCTAGGCTTGCCTCAGCAGCTGGCCATAGTGGGAATTTGGGCAGGACCCCTCATCCCAGCCCTTAACTAGCCCATCTGTTCATGTGTGCTTAGACCAGCCCAGCCATGATATTAAAGAATAAAAGACCCCACATCCGGTATCCAGCCCAGGCCAAGACACTTTATCCCTTCCTGGATGCCTCCTTCTGGCCTCCCTGCCTCAGGTCTCCTCCTTTAGATCCATCTTCTGTGCATCAGCCAGAGAGGTGGTTCCAACCACAAATCTATCCCTATACCCTTCAAATGCTTCCCTCTGCCCACGGGAAAAAGTCCAGCTCCTCGGCCTGACATTTGAGGTCCTTGTGACCTTAGCCTCCTCTCCCTCAGACTTCTCAGATCCTTAAAGGAGACCCTGAGCCACTGCACATGCTGTTCCCTCTCACTAGATAATTCACTGCTTGTCTATCCTTCAAGGCTCAGCTCACCCACTCTCTCCTCTGACAGGCCTTGCCTGAGGCTGCTTCTCCAGTCCCTTGCCCCTATTAAGCTGTATTTGTCACTGCCCAGTAGCTAGTTTCACGTCTCTTCCCCCACTGTAGCCTGAGCCATGTGAAGTCAGGGCCTGAGTCTGTCTTGTTCACCATCAATCCCACCATGGCTGGCATACAGTAGGGACCAAATACATATTTGTCGGATAAATGAAGAAAGATGGGACAAAATGTTTGGAGAAGTGCTAAGTTCCCTGTCATCAGACATGTGCAAGCCACAGTGAGAAAAGCACCCATTCTGCTAAAACCTTCCTCTCCAGAACGCCCTCCAGAACTAACTCTCCACGCACCCCCCCACAAAAACTGGCCAAAATGTCAAGATTTACCAAGCTTCCTCCCAGAAGCCCCTTCCTTGGCTTCTTACAAGGAAAAAAGGGACTGAGTAGGTATACGGCTGAGCCCATACACCAGGTGAGTACACTGAGTCCTGGCAGTAGAGTAACTAGAGCAGTTTCTCACACTTGCCCCTGACCTGTGGGCGCTGTCACCTCTGCTCTGCCAGATCATCTCCACCTCATTTTTACTGGGTCAGATTCTTTACCCCTGATGTGAATGTGAGCCTGATGTTTTTGGTCTTTCCAGTGGGCTGGAAGATGCCTGGGGCAGGGGTCCTGACTTTTCTATTGTGGCCTTAACCACCCACTCACTCCCACCCCCTCACCCAGACACAAAGAGCCCATAGAGCCCCAAAGTGGGAGAGTCAGGCAGAACAAGATGGGGACAAAGAGTCAGAGATCCACCCATATGCCTGCCCACACACCTGGGCCTGCCAGAGTCGTGGCCACCCCTGCATCTCAAGGTGCCCCCAACTTCCTGCTTCCCCCCTATACCAGCTCAAGACAAATCAGACAAGGGACACACCCTTGGGTGTACGGGATGTGAACTCAGTGTCAAAGTAGAAGGTGTCATCAGGTTGTGCCACAGCTGGCTTGAAGGGTGGCTTGATCTCGCGACGGTACAGCTTCTGCAAAATGGAGTGGGCATTCAGTTCACTATGGCACCCCCACAGCCTGCCAGAAGCCCCATGAAGGAGGAGGTGATAGGCTTGGAGCAGTCTACACAGACAGGGGCACAACTGCTCACCCTCCCAAGGCCAGCCCTTGCCTTATAGGCCATGCTGTCACTTAGGTTTCACACCTAAGGCCTTCATCAGTAAAAGCCCCTCCCACCACAACTGAAACTCTGATGGGGTGACAGACATACTCACATTCCAGTCAATGGTGGAGTAGAAGATATGCCGCTTGATTTCCTCTGCCCCATCAGGGCCGGACCCTGAAAGAGCCCAGATGAGGGGTCTGCAGATAGTTCAAACTCCAGACACCACCGAGCAGCCTCACTGGTCTGAGACCAGCAGCTGGAGCAGTCCATTGGGAGCAAGGGGGATAAGCTTATCCTGCCCCAAATCCACCCAGCCATCACTCTAAGGCCTTTTGCCCACTCAGCATTTTCCACTCTCTGGGGCCTCTTATCATCAAGCTCCAACATACTGATAAAAGAAGGAAGGCTCAGAGAGGTTAAGCAACGTGTCCAAGGCCACACAGGACAGAGCCTGAACTTGTTCCAAGATATGCCGAGGGCCTCTACCTCCCTCCCATGCCAGGCCTCATCTCTGTTATTCTTATCCCACTGGCCATGTCAGTCACCAGACAGGCTCTTTTTCCATTCAACCCCAAGGACCTGGTTCATGGCTCATTTGAACACAGGAGCCAAGACATATTGAGCAACTAGTACACACCAGACACATTCATGTGATTTCATTTAATCAGCAAAGCTTGAGGTCATCCTATCCCACAAAGATGAGGACCTGGTGCACCAGGAGGTGAAGTCAACTGCCTTGGGTCACTTAGTTCATAAACGGCACTCATTCATTCAACAAATATTTATGAGGGACTACTGCATGTCAAGCAGTGGGAGGACCAGACATGGGTCTGGGATTAGGACCTGAGCCTTCTGGCTCTTGAGCTCATGCTCTTCCTCTTGTGCCAGCAGCCTTGGCAGAGGAGCTATGTGGGGCCTCTGTCCTTGTCCCCAGGGGAAGTGGAGATGACTCAGTTCCTGCCCTCCCCCCTACACACAGGTCACCCCACTGCCCCAAACACCACACATGGAGCCAGAAAGCAGGATGGCCAGCGGCATTGTCTGCCCACACAAAGGACAACGGTCCCTTTCAGCCCCAGATGTGGCCCCGTGGCCTGGGCTGCAGCTGTATCCCGCTCCCCTCCCGAGCTGGGGTAGCTTACCGAGCCGATTTGCAGGATTCCGCTTGAACAGGGCCCGCAGGAGGCTCTGGGCTTCCGTGCTCAGAAACTGGGGCATGCCTAGCTTTGCCCTGAAACAGCCCCCAGGTCTCATCAGGGCCAAGCTCTGCCCCTGAGACCCCATTTCCCCTCCCACTTCTGTCCAGGTCTAGTTTCCAGCTCAGTCCTGACACAAGCCATCCACTAACTCACCTTCTGGGATTCCCCTCCTATAGGCCTTGGTGGATAAACAAGGGGCCTTAGAATGCTTTGCCCAGAGGAGTGTTCAATTAATGGAAGAATCTGAGGCAGGTATAGGGTAATATTCTGGCCACTCAAACTAGGCCCTGAGGGGACCCTAAGGTGTCAGGGAAGAGTTGATGCTTACTTCAGAATCAGTGTCATGGTCTCCTTTCGGTCCTTCCCCTGGAAGGGCAGGGAGCCTGTCAGCATCTCAAACTGCAGAAGACAAGGGTCTATTCAGGCTTTGGTCCCCATCTTCTATGACCCCCACCTCCTCCCACCAGGCCACTTAGCTCCATTCCCAGGATTCTTGCTGGCCTGTTGGAGGTTCACCCGAATCAAGAATTGATTCCCCCTCCCCTCTGTTAGAACACCAGGAGTAAGAAGTAATAAGGGCCCAAAGCTGGGGAGAGGCCTGGGCCCAGTCCCAGGCTGGGGGCACCCCAGGTGGGTACAAGCCTAAAATTCTTCCAAGGAAGGAAACTGCAGCTGGGTAGAAGGTGAGACCAGCTTGGCTATGAGAGGAAAAGAGAGCCTTAGAGACCATCAGTCCCCTGATTGTATGTATGAGGAAACTGAGGCCTGAGGCCTGGGTCAGATACATTACCCCTGTCTGGGCACTCACCATCAACACCCCATAGGACCACCAATCTGCACTGTGGGTGTGGCCCTGGCGGTTGACGACCTCAGGGGCCATGTACTCCACCGTCCCACAGAAGGAATAGGCCTTCTTCTCGTGGTCAATGGCCTCCTTGCTCAGGCCAAAGTCTGCAGCAAAGAGGGGAAGAGGGTACATCTTCAGGACCCGCCAACCTTCTTTGCCACCATACCCTGCACAGCCAGCCTCCTTGCCCAGAGGCCTGAGTGCATTACCCTCAGGACATTCAGGAGTAAACTTAGGCCCAGAGAGGCTAGGTAACTTGCACAAGGTTACACAATGGGAAGCTGGGGTTCAAACCCAGGCTATTCCAAGTCTGGGACCTCAGCTTTTGACCACTTCTGAGTGCCCGGCACAGACCCTCAGGAAGAACGGATCCCTCAGCACTCAGCCAAGGCCCATCAAGAGCCCATCCTGCCCTTTCCTGGGACTGGAGGGAGCGGGTGCCCTTCACTCACCGGTGAGTTTGATGTGGCCCTCCTCATCCAGAAGGATGCTGTAATGGAGAGAGGGGAGTCAGGGCCCCTCAGCTGTGGCTCCTTGATGGGTTTTAGTGACACCATGGGGGCTGTGGGGGTTGGCCCAGCCCAGGGAAGATGATCTACCCAGATGCATCTAATGAATGGGTGGGGGAAGCAGGGTGGTGGCAGTGTCATACAGGTGAATTCGCTATCTTCTTTGCTAATCTTTGAAATACTGTGTGAGGTAGGTACTACTATAGCTGTATTTTAACAATGGGGAAACTAAGGCTCAAGGAGGTTAAGGAACTCCCATGGTAACAGAGCTAGTAGGTGATAGAGACAAGGTTTGAATTCAAGTCTAACTCTAAAGCCAGATCTCCTTTCAACTTAGCACCTGCCCCTGGCTCCCAAGTTACCATTTAAGGATATTTATATGTTAAGGAAAATTCTAGAGAGGCCATATCAAGGAATGACCTTTAAAATGGTAGCATCTCAGGTGTCATGCTGGATTAGCAAAAAGGTAGGCAACACACTTTCATGGAGGTACCTGGCCCTTGGTAATGGTAACACTAGTGATTAGGCAGCCCCCCAGGTAAGCCTGCCACCACCACTCCACTGTACCCACCCATTCATGGGGCAGCCAAAGAGAGAAAGATTTTTTGGGGGAGAGTCACAATCAGCCTCATTGGTGCACCCCTGTCCTAGAAAAAGGCCCCAAGGCCTGCCTCTGTACTCCCCAGGGAGGCCAGGGGGAGGCTGGAGCTTCACTCACTTCTCAGGCTTGAGGTCTCTGTAAATGATGCCCAGGCTATGCAGGTGGTCTAGGCCCAAAGCCAGTTCAGCCAAGTAAAACTTCACGTCCTCCTCTGTGAACATAACCTGCAATAGGCAGGAGGAGGCTTCAGCTGGGATTGCCTCTCCTTCAGGAGCTGGGGCACTAGGCAGTCAGCAGCTTCCTAGTCCTGAGGGTCCAACTTGAGGAGGACCTTTAGTGACTCCAGTGTCATCCACCCTACTCTTTATAAAAGGGTTTGAGGTGTGAAATGACTAATATACATGTCACCCACTGTGGCACTGCTTAGAAATAGCGTAAGGTTGGAAACAGCCCAAGGACTGAGGAGTAGAAGATGGAATAACTGCCTCTCCCTGCATGACGGAGTGCTGGGCAGCCATAAACTACAGAAAGGAGTTTCCCGATGTTCTGATACGGATTGATCTCTCAGAAATACTGCCTTGAAAAAAAGCATGGTACAGAACAGTATCACAGAATAATACTTTTTATGCAAAAATGCGGGGGTTGGGCCCTGGCTGGTGTGGCTCAGTGGGTTGAGTGCCAGACTGTGAACCAAAAGGTTGCCAGTTCAATTCTCAGTCAGGGCACATGCCTGGGTTGTGGGTCAGGTCCCCAGTTAGTGGTGTGTGAGAGGCAACCAATCGATGTGTCTCTCGCACATCACTGTTGCTCTCCCTCTCGTTCTCCCTCCCTTCCCTTCTCTCTAAAATAAATAAAATCTTTTTTAAAAATGTGGGGGTTGAGATTCAGAACATATATAAGAATGGTGTATATTTCCAAAGAGACATGGGAAGCTTAAACAAGAAACAAATAAAAATGTTTACCTATGTGGGGGTAGAGGGGATTGGGGTGGGCTGAAGACATCTCAATGATCTTTTTCAATTATATAAATGTATTATCTATTCAAACATTAAAATAGCATTTTAAAAAATTTTAAGTTTAGTTCTCTTCTAAAGTTTGAATCGTATTAATAGTCCCACTTTTATATCTAGCTCAAATTCTTTTAGGTCAGTTAAAAATCCTTTTGATTAGCACATGGAATATAACATTAAAGTATCTAGCTTTTGGGGTGGATTTGGGCTTCTCCCCATCCTCATGGCCCTGCCCAAGGCAGCCCTGGAAGAATGGAGGTGGAGAGGTAACAGCCACCCTTAGCTCCAGCATCACAGTGACATCAGATCCAAGACCTGATCCTCCTCGACCCATCTTAGGGGAAACTCTCTAAGTCTTTGAGAATGTGAACTCTGTCCCAGGGTAGGTTCCTGGGTCAGGGACTGCTACACAGGCCTGGGTGGTTCCAGGTCCAGGCCACAGTGGACATAGCGTTCACAGGGCCCTGGAATGGGAGGAATTGTCCTTTCAACTTCATTCTGGGACCCTCTGGTAGTAGGTTGCCACCTCACCTCTTTGGAGAGCCGTGTGAAGAGATCTCCGCCACGTAGGAAGTCCAGAATAAGGTAGAGCTTGCCCTCCGTCTGGAAGGCTGAGGAGAGGGGAAAAGGCAATGGTAGGGCCAGCTGATCCCTGACCCTCTGTCTCCAGCTCCTTTGGCTTGCCAGATGGGCAATGTACAGAGAAGATAGCAGCCCATAGGCAAGGGCAAAGGCTGGCAGGTAGGGTGGTAACTCAGGGAGGGTCTGCGGTCTCACCATAGTGCAGCTTCACCACAAATGGGTGGTTTACATCAGCCAGGATGTCTCTCTCCATCTTGGTCCGAACACGGTCACGCACTGGCCAGAGGAGAAAGGAGGTAGTCAAGAGCCTGGTCACTCCCAAACCCTGGCTGAGAAGAGTTCTCTTGTCTGCCTGCTACTCACACTTCATGGCAATGCCCAGGGCTGGGCCCTTGGTGCCCTGCCCATCCCTCTGGCCCCATGTCAGGCCATTTAGCCCAGTCAGTCTGAGCAACCTGTTCTTCTGTGTGCCCGCAGCCTCCTTTGCCCCAGGGCTCCCTCAGGATGCCTTCACAAGCCCTCTCTCAATCTGGCAAGATAAAAATCCCCAATTCCAGTCTGGAGGCTGGTGAGAACAGTCACTTAGGGAGCTACTTATAAAGGCAGATTCCTGGGGCATCAAATTCAAACTCATAGGTCTGAGCAGACATACTTTTTATTTTTAAAGAATAAAAGTCCTGTCCTGACTGGTATGGCTCAGTTGGTTGGAGCGTTGTCCTGCAAACCAAGGGGTCACGGGTTTGATTCCCAGTCAGGGAACATGCCTGGATTGCAGGTTTGGTCCCTGGTCAAGATGTGTACAAGAGGCCAATGAACGACGTTTCTCTCTCACATTGATGTTTCTCTCCCTCTGTTTTGCCCTCCCTTCCCCCTCCCTAAAAATGAATAAAAATATTTTTTTAAAAAAAGAATAAGTCCCTAAGCAAGTCTGATCATCATCAATTCCTTCTTTAACTTAGTTTAGGCCTCAACTCCTCCAGGAAGTCTTCCTTAACCCTGCCTAGCTAAGTTAGGGCCCTCTCCCCTACAGTGCTCTGCTTCTCCCTCTATTTTAATGGTTTTGTTTCCCTCACCAAACATGTCAGGGACCGTGCTGGAGTTAAGTATTCCAGTCACTGTTTCCCAAATACTGTATGCCTTATATTTTCAAACCACTCCTATGATTTTGTCAAGGCAAACAGTTGCTCCTTCCTGGGGTACCCTTCCTTTCCTATTTTCAGTCTGGAGAACTCCCAACTCATCCTGCAAGGCATTGTTTGACTGGTTACTCCTTATATGAGCCTATTCCCTGGGAGTCTGCACCCTCTCTTCCCCAGAGCTCCCTAGTCACAGCACTGACTGCACTGCACTACAGGGTCTGCTCAGCCTTTCCAGTCCCAGCCTGGGAGCCCTTCAAAGCAGGGACCAAGTCTCTTCATCCTTCTCTTCCCCTATGGCTCCCATCATTACTCCTGGGGAATGACTCTCACCCCTAGCAGGCTGGCCTTGGGAAATCAAAGCTACCTTACCCCACGGACAGCCCTTTGTGGGCCTGTTCTCAGCCATCCCTTACCCTGCACCCCACCTTACCACGAAGACAGGGTCCGTTCACAAGAATGGACCTGTAACATCCCCAAGGCCAACATTTCCAATTTTCCCCATCTCACCCTAGCCCAGGCCCACCCTACCTGGTCAGTGGCTATACTGGCTCCCAGGCTAATTAGAGTCACTGCCCAGCCCAAAGCCTACTACCAACTACCCCCATTCCCTTCCTAAGTCCTGGAATTATAGACCTGGGCTTGGGCTCCCTTCTGAACTTTGCCATCCTCCTCCGTGGCCCTGCTTTGACTCACCCTCTCCTACCTGCCCAGCTGCCTCACATCCTTCTCTACCCTGAGAGGTCTCCCTCTGACTCTCCTAACATCATGAAGCACTATGCTGACTGCAGGCCTCTGCCCAAGCAACCTGACACCTGATGGGCCCCACCACAAACACACACCCTCCTTCTAGATATTCACCTTCAGCTATAGGCATTGGCACTTGGTGTCGGGGGTGGGGGTGGGAATGCAATTAACCCCAGAAGTCTTTTCTTCTGAATGGACCCTGTCTTTGCTATACAGTGGGATGCAAGGTAAGGGGTGGCTGAGAACAGGCCTGTTTCTCCACCTTCAGACCAGGAGCTCCTGGAGACAGAGCTATGTCTTCTATCAGACACAAGGCCCTGGAGAACTGGGCTGTCTCCCTTGATCCGGTGCCCAGCCTGGGCTCTGCATGTGGAAGTGCTCTCCACTTACCTTTCAGTGTTGCCTTTTTCAGTACCTTCATGGCATATAAGTGCCCACTGTCAGGCCGTGTCACCTTCCGTACCAGGAAGACCTAAGAAGGCAGTTGGGGGGAAAACAGAGAAGAAGCTGGGGTCGGGGCTGAGCCCATCAGCTCCCATCCTCCAAATCCCAGAATGAACTCTAACTTCCCTGCACCCCACGTTGACTTTTTGTCTTCCCTGGGTACTAAGGTGACCTCTTGTCCTACCCTCAGACCCATCAACCCTCGCCCTCTGATCCTTTGAACCCTAAGGTGTCCCCTCACTCCCACCTCTGACATAACCAGTGCTGCCCTCCCAGCTATGGGCTCAAGACTCACTTTGCCAAAGGATCCCTGGCCCAGAACCTTGAGCAGCTCAAAATGGGATGGATCAGCCTTCTCAGAGCCAGCCTTGACATGATGTGTGATGGAGATCTCCTTGAGGACACCCTCATCCTGATGGACGGATAGAGCTGGTGAGCATGGTGAGCCCCATCTGGGTCATATGGGGCATATCCCCCTTCCAAGTCCACTCCCACCAGACATCAGCAGACAGGGCCCTGCAGGCCCTGACAGGGACAGCCTCCAAGTTCATCAATACCAAAGGGCTTCAAAGGCCAGGGAGGGTCAAACTATCAAGGTGCCAGGTGAGGTAAGGCACTGCTCCTATTGCTTCGGCCTGTTTGGGCCCAAGGGGATGTGCAGGCACAGCCAGGCTGGCCAGGCTGAGCCAACCGCAGTCTCTGGCTAAGCCCCAGAGACCTGCCTCAGGTCCTCCCCTCCCCCTGCTGTAAAGGTTTTGGTTTTGCCACAATAGGAAGTAGGACTTGTTCTCATATTGGGGAGGCAGAGCTGGGTTTTTGTCCCTGAACAGGATGGGTGACAGGATCCCTCCAGCCAAAAGGACAGGGCTGAGATGCATAGAGACCCACAAGTCACCTGAGACTCCCCAACCAACCAAGTAAGTGCCAGTCTGGGATGGGCAGGAGCTAAGGCCAAAGACTCAATGCCTCACCCTTCAAAAGTTCTTTCATACAAATCTACTAGAAACCCCTCACCAGGTCATAGTTGTTCTAGAACCCTTCTACCCTCCCTCCAATCTGTCCATGTTATCGTGGAGCCCTAAATTGCCTCCTCACTTCCCCAGGAAGCAAGTCTGGCCAGAGTCCAACCACCCAGCAGGGCCAGGTCTGGGCTAGGAGAGCCCAAAGCCAGCTGAGGCCAAATTGGCTGCCCAGGCACCTGCTCCAAGGGCCACAGCCAGGCCAACTCATCTGGGCACACTCACCGAGTCCCGCCTGGGGCCAGAGCCAGGGCCAGGGGCAGGCAGAGAGATCTGGCTGATCCTGGGCCGCTGCTTCCTGGGCAGCCAGGGGAGCAGGGCCCAGAGCCGCAGACGGGGCGGCTTGGGATCCTGCTCCATCCGCCCAGCAGGGCCAAGGCACCATGGCAGGAGCAGGCAGCCTCCGGGGCTGCCTCAGAGGTGGCCAGGCCCAAGGCGGATGTGCAGGTTGAGGGCGGGGGCTGGGCCCAGGCCGCCAATCACTCGGGGCCTGTGGTTTCCTCGCTCCAGGCCTACACCCTTACCACGTTCCCTTCCTCTCTCTTCCCCCTCCCCATCGCCTGAGGGCTGCCCTCTGGCCCTCCACCCCCATCCTCCCTGTGGGCCTGCAAAGGGAAAGCCCCATGGCAACTTAGCTGCTGAGGAGCAGATAGGTACCCAATAGGCAGAGACAGGCACCCAACATGTCGAAAGAGATAAAGAGGGACACCCAACAGGCAGAGGCAGGCACCCAACATGTGAAGGCAGATAAAGAGGGATATCCAGTATGTAGAGGCAGGCACCCAACAGGTGAAAACTGATGAATGCGGGCAGATGTAGAGGCCAGAGGGCAAATATGCCCAAAGGGTAGGGACGGATAGAGACACCAACCCAACCTGATAGGCAGAAGAAGAATACATATCCAACAAGCAGAAGCAGGAGAGGACTCACATCTAACAGGCAGAGGCAGATGGGGACACATTCAACAGGCAAAGATAGATGGGGACATGTGTCCAACTGACACACACAGAAGGGGACATGAACCCAACAGGCAGAGGCAGATGGGGACCCAACAGGCAGAAGCAGATGGGGACTTATATCTAACAGGTGGAGACAGATGGGGACATGTACTCAACAGGTAGAAACAGAAGGGGACATGAACCAACAGACACCTAACACATGACATGTACTCAACAGGTGAAGACAGGCCCTCATCAAGCAGTAACAGACAGGAGCCCAGCAACAGAGGCAGATGGGCAGCAGACAGAGATAGCCGGTCAGTGAGACCCAAGTAGATAGACAGGTACCCAGGGCAGACACACAGGCAGGAAAGACATAGATACCTAGGAAGTCAGACCCTGAACTCGAAGGCAGAGTTCTGGTTCTTGCTGGTCTGCCTAGGGGTGGGAAAAGAGGTGAGAGGATGTCGCCTGAAAACCCCTAGCACTTGGGAGAACAGTCCAGCATTTGTGGCAAACCCATCTCTAAGGTCCTCCACTTCTGAGGGGGGCTCAGAAATAAAAGAGTGGGCAAGTGGGACATCTAAGTGCAAACTGATGACTTTGACTCTAATCTAAATATCCTAAAGACCTACGCCCATTTCAGGAAGAGAAAACTGAGACTCAAGGGACAGTGACTCACCCAGGCTCAAAGTAAAGTGGTGGCAGAACCCAAGTCCTTCCCCTGGTTATTGCCGGGCCTGCAGCTGGCAGGCCTCAAATGCTAGGAAAGGGTGGGTAGGTAAGTCACCCATCCAAGCCTGCCCCCTCCCTCTGTACTAGGGTCAGTCCGGGGACTTCCCATTCCAGGTCTTGACCCTCAGAGACACAGCCAAATCTTCAGGGCACCCTGAACAGCCACAAAAAGCTGCAAGCTAATCAGGCCTGTGTGTAGCACAGAGTCACAGGTGATAAGGTGCCGATGCAGCGGTGGGACAGGCAGAAAGCTACACGGCAACCCCTCTCCGCCCCACCCTGAGGTCTGAGCTTCCATTTGCTTATCTGTCTGTGACTGAGAACACTCCTAGCGACAGAGGCAGTCACCCGGAAACCCCAGGGGACAGAGCTACCCCCATAGCCATTCCTTGCCCAGAGTCATGGTGACAGACACTGCTGGAGGCAAGCCAACCCTCTGCTCACCTTTCTGGGACAGGAGAGTGAGTCTTTTTCAAACCTAAGGAAATCTGCCGGGGTCTGCATGGTGGGGCTCAAGTCGGTGGCCACAGTGCCCCATTGCTCCTTTTACTTCTGCTTTTTCAGCCTTCCCAACCCAAAAGGCAAGGTCCCTGACACCCTCCTTCTCACTTCCCCTTCTGCAGGGAGGAGGGACACAAGATAGGTCAGGCTCCCTTGCTGAGGAGGGGACTATAGACCCCAAGCCCATGATTGTGGGGTAGGGGAGGGATACACTCCTCCTGTCTCCTCTGATCCTAAGGAGGGAAGACTAGAACACAGAGTCACAGTGATGAAGTACTGACAGCGGGCATGCAGCACCTGTGAACATGCCTTAAGAAAATGAGAAGCAGAAGTCAGCAAGCCATGAGCTCTGACTACCCTGGACCCAAAGAGTAGACACTCCTTACCCCATAGTGACTGTCCTATGGCCCACCCAAAGTGACAGCCCATAGAGCAGGCACCACCACACCCAGACCTGTCCTGAAGAGCCTGACAGTCCAGGGCCCTGGGATGGGCAAGGGGGCTGAAGGCCCTGGCCAGGAACCACAGAGCTCTGAGATGAGGAGCAGGTAGCCTTAGGCAGGGGTTGACCAGGCCCAGCCCCCTTCCATGTGACCTTGCTGCATCACTCACACCAGTATACCCACAGGAACTGACACACACACAAATACACCAGGCCGATGATCGGAAATCATTTCCACACACATCCCCTATGTGGAAACACACGCCCCCGCATACACACGGACTTCCCCTTCCAGTCCTCAGAGGGCCTCCAATAGCAAGGCTGATGATGGCCTGCCAGGGTTATAAAAGATGCCTCCTTAAACTGGGGTTTCTCATTGCACTCTAGCTTCTTCAGGCAGGAGTTTGGAGGCTGGGACAGCCTGGGACCCCCTAACCCTTGAACCCCTGAGAAGCAGAGGAAGATTCTCTGTGGCTAGCAGGGCACAGGAAGGGGCAATAAGAAGGAAAAAGTCTCAGAGCTGCCTTCATTCAAGGGTATGTGCAGGGCCCATGAGGCCTCTGGGTGGCAGAAGGGTGAGGACAGGCACCAGACCACATCCCCTGGTCCCTGCCCCATTCCCCTCTATAGATACTTCCTCTTATTTACTTCCTCCCACAAGGCAGCTGGGAGAGAAGACCAGAGCCCCCTGCCTGATCCCTTGTCCCTAGGGTTCTTAACCTGGGCCTTCCTCCACCAGCCACAGTCCAAGTCCAACTGCCAATCTCTGGCTCTAACAAATAGCAACAGCCCCTTCCCCAGCTGGCAGCACCTGTGGGCTCTTCCAGGTGCTGCCCCTCTAATAGGACAGCTATCTACAGACATGTCTCCCAGCATGCCTCTGGGCAGGTGAGGAGGGGTCCACAGTTCCCAAGCATCCTTGATGGGGGAGCTGGCCTCAAGCACTAGGTCAGGACTGGCATGGAGTGACAATGAGAAATGTCTCCTATTATTGAGCCATTCATTGCATGAGGCCATTCTTTCCTTCAACTGTTGATGGTATGGATTCTGCCAGGCCCTATGTCTTGGCCCCATTTCAGAGATAAGGAAACTAGACTCAGAGATAAAATGACTTATCCAAGGCTGCATGGCTAGAAAGTGGGAGGGCTAAGAGCAAAATCAAAGTCTGTTTGTTTCCAAAGCCTACAGACACTCCTAAGCATTTTATTATTGCCCTCCTTGCAAGGCCAGCCAGCCAGTGTCCCATCTGGACATCACTCACAGCTACTGGCCCCCTGCTTTGTCCTCCAGGCCAGGAGGCAGACACTAGAAAGCACACACGTTAAGGCAGATGCCAGCCTTGACCTCAGGTAGCTCCAAAAAATCAATACATAACAAAACACAATTGAACAGAGATAGAGCTACAGTCAGGGGCTGTGGGTACCCAGAGGCTGTAACTATCTGCATAGGGTGAGGTTCAAGTACCTTCCAGAGAGGGGGCAGTCTAGCTAGACCCTGAGGAAGAACAGGTGTTGGCCAAACAGAAAGCAGAAAAAAGACACTTCATGTAGAGAGACCAGGGTGAACAAGAGGTTTAAGGCTACAAGTCCAGGCTGGGAAGTTAAGAACTGTCCATTCACTAGCTGAGCGCTCCCAGGCAAACTCTCTCCCTGCCTAAGCCTCAGTTTCCTCCTCTATAAAACAGAGGTTAAAATGAGATGTTGTTTCTAGAAGCAAAATGGGCTACAGGAGCAAAGGGACATAGTAAACAGAACTTCTCTCTGGATTAGTGGGCAGTCTTACTGCGGCAGTGTCTCCTCTGGGCAGATGGAAAGGACACAACCCAGCCACAGGGTCCCAGGTGCTGGGAGGGTGGGCTAGCTTGCCCTAGCCAGTCCAGGGGAAGTTCCCTACAACACCTGAGGCTACCCGAAGTCCACAGTCACATCCTGCCTGAGCTCCAGCCAGGGGAGCAAGAGGGATCCGGGAGGGATCAGGGTTTCATAAACAGGAAGAGAGGAGGGGAGGGGGGAGAAGCTCAGCTCTCAAAATAGACCTACAGGCACTTCAAAGGGTCCAGCTCCGGAGATAGCCAGGGGAGGGGGCCTGGGGTGCCCAGTCTACCCCCAGGAAGGAAGGGAGGGTAAATGGAACCCCACTGTGCCTGAGGATACCAGGTGCACCCTAAGTACTGAAAAGATCCAGGGAGCTCTCACCCTAGACTGCTGTCTGCACTACGGCTGCTAACCCCAAATCCCCCCTTCTGCTTGAAACAAACAAATTTTGAACACCAACACTGTACCTCACACCTTGTTAGATTTTTTTAAAAGATTTTATTTATTTATTTTTAGAGAGGGAAGGGAGGGAGAAAGAGAGAGAGGGAGAGAAACATCAATGTGCAGTTGCTGGGCGCCGTGGCCTGCAACCCAGGCATGTGCCCTGACTGGGAATCAAACCTGCGATGCTTTGGTTCGCAACCCGCGCTCAATCCACTGAGCTACGCCAGCCAGGTCAGATTCTTTAATTTATACGCATCCCATGCCCACCTCCATGCTTCCCTCTGGGTAGTCCTGAAGGATGGACTCAATTCTACAGAAAAAGCATCTGCGCTTCAGAGGAGCAAACCACTCACCCAAGGTTATGAGGCAAACAGGAAAGAGGGGAAGGATTCTGAACTCAGAACACCTGACTCCCAAGTCCCCCTCCCACCTCTTCTCCAGGTGGAATATGCACTTTTCTCTCAAGCTGCCCAAATCCTGCCTTTCAAGGCCCTGCCAAATGCCAGCTCTATAGGGAAGATGGCCTGGTGCCCTGCAGCCTTTCCCAGTGTTTCTTCCTCTGCCAGTAACCATCCATCTGGTCCACGCCCAGTCCTAAGCTCAGATGCCACTAGCAGGGTTCTCCAGGACTTGCTCATGTCACCACACCGAGAGAAATGTAGCCATTGGAAGGTGGTGTATTTCTGTGACCAATATGGGGCCTGGCACAGAATGAAAGTTCTATGTGCCCATAGTCATCTTCTCCCCCATCACAGTGCCCCCCACATAGCTTTCCTGTCTCCACCTGCACCCCTGGGAGCCCCCTGAGGGTGGGGATATTGCTTTCATTTTGTAGTTCCTAGTGCCACAGCAGGGTGCACTGAAGGTCTGAGGAAGCAAAAGATAAACCAGCCCTTTGCCAGCTCATTCCAGTATACAAAGTGATGAGGTCCTGACCATAGGCTGAGCGCCCCCTAGTGTGTTGGGCCCAGAAGTGAGCATTGGGGATACTGTGCCGTTCTGGGGAAATGGAGAAGGTAGATAAATAAATTCCTAGGAATGGTGGAACTTGGGGGTCACAGGAACCCAATGTTCTTCCTCTTCAGCACTGAGTGTTCCCTGGGCTGGGAGGAATGGGCTCTGTGGTCAAACAAGCCCTGACTCCTCTGCCCACCAGCTATGAGACTGTGGGCCTCAATTTTCTCATCTTATAAAATGGAAATAATAACAATTTCTACCTCTAGGGGTATTGTGAGAACTAAAGGGATAGCTCCTGGTGTGGTGCCAGGTGTGTGTTAAGTTCTTTTTCTTCTTTAATGTGGCAGTTGAGGCTCTCACCATCCCACTCATTCCCGGCCTCGTCTCCCCTACCCCAGAATTTTCTTCTTTAGAGCAGGAGTCACAGGCTTGGGGGATCAAATATAGGTTACCTGACCGGGTAAGCTCCGGTCTTCTCTCAACCAGCCCCTCTAGCTCCAGATGAGAAGCTGTACTTACCACCAGCTCCCCCCCCCAAAGCTGCTACCCCCAGAACCTTAGCTGAAGATATGTACATACTAGTTCTTCACTGGGGACCTATAGCCCCTTCATTTTTGTTACCAGGCAACTAGGGGCATCTACTGTGTAGGAGGAGATTCTGTAGACATGGGGCCAAGCAAACCAAGGGGCCCAATCCCCACCACTTGCCTGGCTTCTGGTGGCCCAAGGTTGCCATAGTAACCAACAGAAGAGCGGGTAGGAGCCTACTTCTCTTACCCAGCCCTACCCCAGGCAGCTCAGCAACCTTATCTTAGGAGGCTGAGTCAAGACAAACATGGGGACCAACCCTGGGTCTATCTCAAAGGTTGAGCTTATGGCTGGTCTAGTGCCCAGGCAGACCCATGCTTGGAAGATGTGACTACTGGTAGGAAGTGGAGTTGAACCAGACACTGGGATATTCATGCTGCTGATGCTGAAGTCACTGTTTGCCAGGCAGTTATTATTTCATATGTCCTTCCCATCACTTCTATGAAGTAGGCACTGTTATCCCCAATTTACAGATGAGGAAACTGAGACTCAGAAAGCAGAAGAGCTTCTGGCAAAATGGTGAGGGTAGAGCCAGGACTTGAACCCAGGTCTGCTTTATTCACACTCTGCCTGCCTAGGTGGCTTCCAAAGTCTCTTCACAGCCAGCAACTCCGTGACCTCGCACAATTGAGTGTGGGAGGAACCCAGGGGAAGCAGAGACAGCAGGGGTGAGGGACCAGCCTCATGTTGGGAGCTGAGAGCCCTGGGAAATAGCCTGTGTGCCCACCAGGTCCCCTCCAGCATCACATGCCCAGATGATGTCAGGCCCAAATGACCTGAGCCTCTCCCATCACTCCTTCAGCCCTCTCCTTATAGCCAGCCAAGCCACCAACAGTAAATAAACTAAGGAAGTGTCTTAGCCTGGGTGATAGGTAACTGTACTTCTAACATGAATTCTGCTTCTGACCCTGCAGTCTGGACTGCAGTCCTCTCACCTAAGGAACAGGAAGGGATGAGCAAGTGATCTCCACGCACAGGGTTGCCTTGAGGGTTAACTAGAACCAGAAAAGGAAAGCTGAACTGGGAAAGGGGTGAGAGGCCAGGGCCCTCACACCCAGGTGAATTGAGGGCAGGTCTCCTTCCTCCTCCATGGCCATGTAAACAGTGCCCCCCCACAATCCCTAGCCCAGGCTTCTAGCCCTAGTCCTCACCTTGGATGGCTGAAGTCCAGCTTCTTCCCCTGAGGCCTGTCCATTCTAGAAAAGAGAAGAGAGATTAGGGAACACTGTCAGAGTTTACCAGCATGGGACAGAGCAAAGACAGACCCTGTGAGGCACCCCATCTTCCGCTGTTCCCAGTAACCAGAGAGGCCATGGAGGTGGGATAGGAGTTCGAGATGGGTCTCCCACCTCCACTTGTACAGTGCGGGCACAGGTATCAAGCCCTCCTGCAACAGCCTCTCACCACCCAGGCAGTGCATTTCCCGATACTCCCTCACTCAGCTCTCTGCCTGGCAAAGAACACTATCTTTGAAGACTACCTATCTTTAAAGACTCAGCTCAAATGTCACCTCCTCCCAATAAAGAAAGAATATGTGTGGCTCCCAGCTCTGCCAGAGACAAACTGTGTGACTTTGTGACAACTGATAGACTGTAAGTAGCCTCAGTTTCATGACCTGTGACATGGGGATAATTACAGCTACTTCCCAGAGATGCTGCAAGTGTGGAAAAACAGTCTGGGTAAGTGTCCAGCCCAGAGACGGTGGCTACCCTGGCCTTGCCTCCTCTGGGACCCTTGCCCAGCCAGACAGAATTGCTGTTGGCCCACTATGCCCTGCAGTCCACTATGCACTGTACCACTTGTCACATTGCAGGAACTATTTACACACACACTTGCCCTTCCGAACAAAGGGAGTCCTGGGAGGGTAGAGATTACAGCTCCGTGCTAACAGCTGCTCTCTTCCGAGCCCCTGTCATACGCCAGGCACTGGGCTCAGTGCCTCACACCTGTGGCATCATTAAATCCTCATGACCTGGGAGGAAGGACCTAGCCCTACGACAGAGAGAGAAACTGAGGCTGAGGGGCCTAGTAATGATACCTAAGGTCACACAACTGATAAGTGGGGATTCAAATTCTGGTCTCTGACACCCAGGAAGTGCTCAAAAAAGTTCTGCTGAACAGCAACCCACACCCCAGACAGGGGAACAACTTGCAGAGGAGTGGGCACTAGGCCCCATCTCTGGGAAGTCCTGCTTTTTCCAGTCCCCAGACTTCACACTCAGGTGGACATTATTCATCCTGGGGTATCCCAAACCCAGTCCATCCCTTTCCCATGTGATACAAGGTGACTAACTTAATTTATCTGGACCTTGGGGAGCTGAAAGGAGGTGTCCCTACCTGTCCTGGCACAACAAGAGTGTGGTAAGGCAAACAGAGACTCCTAACAGCTAGGCTGGGAAGATACAGCCTAGGGCAGGTCAGGACTTTGGAGTCAGAGGCTGGGTCCAGAGGGCAGCTGTGGCTTTGCTTGGCGGCAGCAGGCACAGCTGTGTTCTGCCCATTACGTAATCTCTCTGCCCCTGGAACAGCTCCCCCCTGCTGCTCCCAGGACATCCTGCCCCCTGAGCCCCTTTAATGCCCCTAATCCTCCCCAGGGTCAGTGTTCTGCAGGCCCCCTGCCCCACACACACATACACATATATGTTGTCACTTCTCAGCAGCCTAAGGAGAAAGGCCAGGTTGATCAGAGCCTAGGGGAAGAAAGGGTGCATTTGTAGTTTGAGCTTCACTTCATCCAACATTCTAAACTCTTTTTTGATTTTTAGAGAGGAGATGGGAGACAGAAACATCAATGTGTGGCTGTCTCTCACGCGCCCCCTAATGGGGACCTGGCCGGCAACCCAGGCAAGCTCCCTCACTGGGAATCAAACTGGCAACCCTTTTGTTCACAGGCCAGTACTCAACCTACTGAGTCACACCAGCCAGGGCAACTTTCTAAACTCTTGACAAAATTCCCACAGATGCTCTCAACAGCCTACACACCAGCCCCACACTCCAGCCTTCCCCTATCCCAAACTCTCATCCTTCCTAAAACTCAACTGTGATCATTGCACTTGAGTCACTCCCTCACTACTTACTGAGAACCTGCTATGCATCAGGCCCCAAAGCCTTCCGTGACTTCCCAATGCCTGCAGAATACAGTCCCAGCTCCTTGGCATGGCATTCAAAGCCATCATCTCCGACTGCCCAACAGAAGTGATTAAGAATGTGGGTTCTGGCCCTGGTCAGTGTAGCTCGGTTGGTTGGAGTGTCATCCTGGGTACCGAAATGTCATGGGTTTGGTCTCTGGTCTGGGCATATACAAGATGCACCCAATCGACGTTTTTCTCTCACATCGATATTTTTCTCCTTCCTTCCCTTCCCCCCTCTCTAAAATCAATAAGCATGTCCTCAGGTGAGGATTAAAAAAAAAGAATGTGAGTTATGGAACCTAACCTTGTGGATTCAAATTCTAGCTTCTACCACCTGTATGATCCTGAGGTTACTTCATTTCACAGGGCTTCAGTCCTCATCTGTGAAATGGGGATAAAAGTAATGTACCTCTTCAGGTGGCTATAAGCAAAAAAGTAGTCTAAAAATATACACACCTAGCAAGTACTAGGTGCACAAACAACAGACATTATTATTATTGGGCCCTGTTCTTAAGCTAAACTGGACGACCTGAAACCCTGAACAACCAGTTTACTTCATATCCTTAAACATTTGCATGATAGCTCATTCCTTCTACCAAGAAAACCCTTCCTGCCTTGTTACCTTGGCAAACTCCTGGTCTTCTTCAAATATAATCTCTTCTGTCCACACAGCCTGAAGTCCTTCCCTCCTTCCTCTGGGTCCCACAGCACTGAGGAACCCTCAGGTTAACTCAGGAAGGAGCCCGGGCTTGTCTGTCATCATGTCCTTGGCACCCAGCTCAAGCTCAACCCAGCAAAGAGAGCAGGGAGGCCAGAGCAGGGTCTATGACTCCCATTTTTCAGACAAGGCTCAGAGAGCAAAGGGATTTACCTGAAGTCCCTCAGCTAGCAGGGAAGAGCCATAGGGCCATAATGCAATGTCTTGTGGTTGTAAGCCTAAATCCCTGATGAGGGAGGGGAGGCAGTGGGTGTACCCAGAGGTGTGAGCTTACTGAAAAGTGTCCTGGATGATTCAGGGGACCCCACAGGCCCTGTTTGGCTGCCTCCAATCCCAGGGTCTCTGCCTTGGGTGCCATCCTCATGTAACCCTACACCTGTTAAGAGCTGATGCGTAAAGTCTCTAGCAGGGGATGGGAGGCGGGGAGCGAATGACAACCCTGGAAAAAAGACCTCGAGTACAAAAAAGGACCACAGGTGAGCTTGCTCCTCAGAGCCAGGGTCCTGGGAAGATAGGGTTCATTTGTCCTTCTAACCTGACTGCTACTTGGATGGAGGAAAGAACACGGCTCTGCAGCCATGAAGACACAGCCACTAATACTAGCTGTGCCAACCACTCACTTTGACCTTGAGTTTATCACATCATGTCTCTGAGCCTCAGTTTCCTCATCTGTCTTGTACACAGCTGCATCCTGCTACTTGGAATAGCACTTGTCACATGATAAGTACTCAATAAATTTTTGATGAATGAATGAACGAATGAATGAATGAATGGAAGGGGACAATGATGCTGACATTGCAGGATACTGAATGATGGACCTCATCTGGAGTCTAGTACAGGAAGGGCCCTTCAGCCTCTTAGAAGGTGGAGACCCACTCTCCTCATTCTTTTTCAAAGAGCCCTGTTCATGGGGACAGCAGCCCAGGGCCCCCACAGCACTATGCCCCTTCCCTAGAAGTCAGAGGTTAAGTTCCAACAGGCATCCTTCCCTTCTACCCAAGCAGCTCTGTTTTGGGAAGAGAGGCAGGCCCAGGGCATTGTCTAAAGAAGCCAGGCAGCAGATGGACAAGGACAGCACATGCCCTGCAGGCAGGAAGTGGCCCCAGGAGCTGGGTTCAGAGCCCAGGATTGGCAGCCCTGTACACTGCTGGAGGCTGGGGGCCAGGTGCCACGGATGGCTGGCACCACTCATCCTCAGCAAAGGCTGGACAAGGGCCCTTTGGGACGAGGAGTCTGCCAACATCCGGAGCCTCTCTTGGAGTACCTTCCACCTAGGTCAGTTTGATCCCAACCCTTCCCCATCCTTAAGCCTCCGCCAACATGAGAGACCTGGGTTCCAATACTGACTCTGATATTACTTCACAGGCCTATTCTCGGAGTTCAGTTGTCTCATATGAAAATGGGGGTAATAAAATTGGAGTAACAATCCCTACCTTGAGAAGTTATGAGAATTATTTTATTTAAATAAGGTGACACAGGTGAAGCAGGGTGGGTAGCACATAGTAAAGCTCTGTACAAAGTAGGGCCACGCCTGGGGACAAGGTTACAGCTTTCAGCAAGGCCAGGGAAGGCCCAAGCAGAATCCTCACCCACACTTCCAATGAGTTTGCTCCACCTGGACCACACCCTGAGCCAGGCCCTGCCTCCCAGCAGCCAGTTTTCAGCAGCGTCATGGGGAGGGCAGGGCAGTCCAGATCCCAGGCCTCTGCCAAATGCCCCCGCCAGTCCCTTGTCTGCCTCCTTCCCGGCCAGGAGCCAGCAGCAGTGCCTATACCTGCAGGTCAGGCTGCTGTATCACTTACATGTCACCTGGGCTAAGAACAGCGAGGCCCTGTTCTCCAGTGAGAACAGCCCAACCTGTGCCCTGGCTGCCCCATGGCTCCTGTTACCCAAACAATAACACCCAGTTGCCTGGCGCCTCCATGGAGTGGGGGCAGGGGAGAATGGGCAGCAGTACCAAGGGCTTTGTACCCTCTCATGTCCATGAAGCAGAGGCCAGAAGCCAACCCTGGCCACTGAAGAAACAGAGGCCCAGAGAGGCTAAGGACTGACTAAGGGTCACACAGCAGTTCCAAGGTGAAGTTCTGAAGAAATCATACCTCCTCCCCAATCCTAGGAATTAAGCAAGCCTTTTCCTCTCACAGAGTTTAAGTGCAGTAGTACTCAAAACTGAGTTGAGTTTCCTATTTATACCTGGCCTCCAGATTAAGCTAGCAGGGCCCTGCCCCAGGATTCCTTAAAGGGAAGCAGGAAGTAGTTCCTTGGACTGGGAATCAAACTCCGGGGTGTCTGCCCTTCCTACCTCCAAGGTAAGTCCTTGGGTGAAGTTCCTCCCTGGCCTCTCCCAATCTACCTACCTCTAGAGAGGCCTATGGTTGCAGGGACATGCCAGGGCAGAGTAATCCACCTCAGAGCTCCCCCCACCTCTAGGCCCTAGTAACCTAGTCCTGGGGGCAGAGGGTAAGTGGGGATAGGGGCTGCAGAGGGCAGTGTTTCTCACCTCAGAAGAGGGTGAGTCAGCGAGAGAGAACCTCTAAGAGCATGCAGGGCCTGTAAAAACCCCATGGCAGGAATCCCAGAGCAATTTACTCCAAATTGCGCCTTCAGGTTGGTTACCTAATCCTGCCTCGCCCACCCTCCAATAGCCAGTGTCAGCCATGACCATCCCTTTAAAGGGGCAGCACACCTTGGATGCTAGGGACCAAGGGTCCTCACTCTGATCTCAACCCGAGACCCTAGAGACAGGGCCCTTGGTGGTTGCCCCCGGTAAGAGAAGGTAGAAAAGGGGACCTGAGAAGAGAAGGAGACCTAGGCAGAGGCTAAGGGCCCTAACCAGGAGAAAATCACCTTGGCTCCCAGGCTCACTGAGGTTTCCACACACTCCCTGCATAAACCCCACATCCCCTTTGGAAAGGGAGTATCACCTGCCTTCTTCCCAGCAAAAGGCTGAGAGGAAATTTTTTTGACCTGCTCCAGGGGCTTGACCTTGACCCTGGGGGTCAAAGGGTACAGGAAGAACTGGCCTCCTGCATGCTTAGGGCCTGGCACCATAAAATTCTCTGAGGAGGGCAGGAGTGGCTTCTGGGAGAGGCTAGGCTGACAGAAACCAAACTACTCAGGGTCCCAGCCCTTCTATGGGAGGGGGCACCAGAAGGTAGCAGGCACCGAAGTCCAGCACCTCTCCAGGAATAATCTTCACAAGGTCGAAGGGCTTGTTCCCACTCTCTTCTCCATAGTGTGGGACAGAGAACACAGGTGCCCTCTGGCCCTAGCCTCGGGGTAAAGAAAACCAAGAGTTTCAGTCCCAGACCAGCAGTAGCACCCCACATTCCACAACTGCCAAGGGTAAAAGGGGACAATCTTTCTAGGGGCAGCAGCGGAGAAGCTGGGAGCTTTTGGAGCAGGACGCTGGGAGACGTCAAGAAGCGGGCGTCCATGACCCTTGTCTCGTAGAATTCCAGACATCAGACACCCCAGCCCTGCCCGTCTGAGCTAATAGAGGAAGCCCCGACAGCTCCCGGCATGGGTCTAGGTGTGCGGGATGAGGGAGGCCAGCGCTCAGCGCCCCACCGGATCCCTTCTCCGGACTAAGCGGGTTCTCGACGCTTGGCGGAACTGTCCCTCACACAGACAAACCCGGGGCAGAAGGGGGTGGAGCCGAAGAAGGGGCAAGAGATCGGAGGGCCCTCGCAGACCGGAGCGGCGCCGCAAGCCGCCCCGCCCCAGTGGGGATCCGGGATCGCCGGCTGCCGGCGCCGGTCCCCCACCCCGCTAGCTCACCTCCGGGTCCAGCGGCACCAGCTCCATGAGCGGCCAGGGCTCCTTGAGCTGAGCGAGCGGCATCGCGCCGCCCCCGGGCCGCTCGCGCTCCTCCGGCGGGCGGGGCCGGGACGCGCCGCCTCCGGGGTTCCCGGGTCCCCGGTTCTGCGCCCCCGCGCCCCTGCCTTTCCCTCCCTGAGACCCCCTCGCTCCGGCTGGGCCGTCCGCACCGACACAGCCACCACCGCCGCAGCCGCCGCGGCACTCGCACTTCGGCTCCGTCATCCGGCGCCGCCGCGCCCATTGGCTACCTGCGTGAGGGGCGGGGCCGCAGAAACCCCGCCCCAGTCCTCGAGGCAGGACATTCCCAGCGGGACCCCCGCCTGGGTAGAAGGGGATCACTGACGGGTACTTCACCTCAAACCCCTAGCCCTGCGTTCTGCTCCGCCTACAAGTCCTCCTGACTCCTCCCTCCCAAACCTCGTTTCCCCCCGCAACCCCACTTCACCACCACCCCCTCGCCCGGCCGCGCCAGGTCCACCGCTCTCTCCCCCACTCAGCTCATTTGGAATCGCTTTCTAGGTGTGCCTTGTCCCCAAAGTGGGAGAGAATCCCCCAGCTTCCCCCCCGCCCCCGCCCCCCCCACACACATCGAAAGTCCCAGGCCTGATTCTGGCTTGAAAGGAGCCTGGGCCCCACTCCCCTGAGGCCTTTCCTCAGGAGCCTTTAGGGATCCACCCTACGAAAGTCAACACTGGGATCCCGTGGGGATCTCATAGATCCATCCCCAGGTAAGTTCTAACACAGTTACCACCATCAGAAACCACAGTTTCCCCAAAGTGACTTCTTAATATGCATTTTTTTTGCAACCTGTGCTTGAGGGGAGCTCATTTCATGCCAAGTCTCTCCAGAATCTTTCAGCTGCAGGCACAGAGCTGGGCTGATTTGGACTCACAGCTCCTCTGAGCAGGGCAGGGACTAGGCTCCCAGGATAGACACACTTGGGCTGCTCTTGGAGTAAAAGGCCAGGGAGAGCCATTCTCCCTGCATAGATTCAGCCTCCACCTAAAGAGGTGTTAGGGGTCCAGGTGTGATAAGTTTTATTCACACATGGATGAATGGAGGGATGAGCTTGCAGGTTCATGGTGGGGAAGACTGGATGTTTACAAAGCTGTTCAGGGGGATGGAGAGGGTTGTTTATCAAAAGCCTTCTGTGAACCAGCCTCCACCAACGTGTAATTTCCTTGAATCCAAACCACCATTTAGTTGACAAATCATAAAACGGCCTCAGAAAGATGAGATGACCTACCCAAGGCCACACACAGAGCAGGTCAAGAACAGATTAGGACTTTAAAAAATTAAAGTGGATGAGGATTTCTCCTAAATCCAGAGTTCCCCTCATTCCTTGTTCCCAGGGCAGTACCTCAGCTGTTGAAGTGAATTGAGTTTTAGCAGAAAAGCCTTTGGAACCCAGTAAATCTGAACTTGAATCCCAGGTCTGTCACCTCCTTCACATTGGAAAACTCATTTTATGTCTCTAAACCTCAGTTCCTTCTCTGTAAAAGGGGAATTATAATCCCAAACTTTCAGGTATATGCTGAGGACTAAATTCATTTTAATTCAATAAATATTAATGACTACATATTACATGCCAGGCCCTCTTTCTGAGCGTATATCATAAGCCAGGCCTACTTGTAGATGCTGAGGAATAAACAAAACAAGGCCCCTGCTCTCATGGAGTTTACATTCAGTCTGGTGTGATTAAATAATTACAGCTAACACTAATATAGCACTTACTATGGACTAGGCACTGTTCTAAGCATTTGACCTGCATAACTTCATTTAACCCTCATAACACTATGAGGTCGGCGCTGTTATTATTGCCGACGTGCAAACAAAACTGAGGTAGAGAAATCAATCGTCTCTTTCTCTGGGGCCCTCCAAGGTTACACAGCTGGAAAATGGCAGAGCTGAGAGACAACCCTGCAGTCTGGGCCCAGATTTTGTTCTCTTGTTCACTCACTCTCCACCTTCCTGATGAAAAAGTGAGGAATAAACCCAAGGTGGCCTAGACTAGAGTTGGCAGCCACTATTAACATCAGTGTTGGTATCACCCAGTTCAGTTGCCCCAAACCACCTTGTGATGCCCCAACTGCCACTGCTCAGGGATAACATTGTAATATTTGGACATAATTGTTGTTTATCTAAAATTCAAAATTACCTGTGTACTCTGTATTTTGATTTACTGAATCTAGTAATCCTACTCAGGGCTCAGAACAGATTGCGGACAGGTACCAAATATCTGGCTGCAAGCCAGATTGAAATTAGATTTAGGAAGAGACACTGAAACCCAGAGAATAAGGCAAATGACTTGGCTAGGGAGATGAATGAGAGTGGAGAAAGTGAGGGAAAAGCAAGAGTGATTTTTACCTCCCGTCTGCCCCTACCCTGAGGCCTCTCTCTAGTCCTCTCTTTTCCATCTTACAGAAAAGGATTTTCTATCAAGTATCTCATCTCAATTTAAGGACTGAGTAGTGATTGTGTTTTCCTATGAATTACTTTCACTTCCTGTGGCCCCTCACCCAAGAGTATTGGAAAGACAGTGGGTCATGATGAAAAAAGGGGATCCAGAGCACATCCAAGCCCTGCCTGGGGAGCTTGTGTAGGTCAGCTTGCCCATCTGTGTTGTAGGGACAGCGGTTGCTCAGTAGAGAGCTATAGAGACCAAACCACAGTCTGCAATGTGCTGATCCTGCATCCTGAGCTCATAGTTTTTCCTCTATTTTTCTCTATGCTTCAACCACAGGGCCTTTGCACATGCTATTCCCTATACTTAAAACCATCTTCCCTCTTCCTCAGGCCAGCCTATCTTCACAATCACTTCCTCCAGGACACATTCCCTTACCTCCCTGTTGTACACACTCATAGCAATGGATACTTCTTAGCACTTTAGCATTCCTCTACCTGAAACCCTCCTATGGTTCCCCCATCACTCCTCAAACCTTTATGAGTGTTTACATGATTTGATTCACATCTGCCTCTTCAATTACATAGTAAATTCCGAGAGGGCAGCAGTCACATTTGTTTTCTTGACTCTTCATTGTCTTTCTGGCATCTGACACACTGCCTGGCACATAGTAGGTACTTAAATAAGCTAAGTCATATGTCCAACATCACCTAACTACAAAATGGTGCATTCAGGACTTAGACCCAGGCATTTTAACCTCATGCTCTGAAATGCTACACTCTGAGTAGTGGATAAATGCTAGCTATTATTATTATTAATAATAATGGGGTTAGTAAAACGGGCTGTTCTGGGCGGTCGCTTGAGGTGTTAAATGAGTGTGACTCATGAATGTGAAAGGGCTTTGCTGGACCCAACTGAGATTATTATTCTGTACCCAGTTGAAGAGATCATTCTGGCATGGAACAGGGTGCTGTACTGACAGGGGCTAAGGGCCAGGGCATATGCTTGCTATAATATTCAAGAATACAGGTTCTAGATGAGCCCTGCCCCAGGGAGAGAGGGGAGGGTCTACCATCATTCTTTCTTGACCTTTCATGTAGAGGAGGGTCTTAGCACATGTGTCTCCTTGGCAGTAGATGGCACAGAATGAGGGGAATAATCAGAATAGTAGCTACCTTTCACAAAGTGCCAGAACTTAGCACTTTATTTAAGTATTTAAATAATAAATAATCACCAACTATGAGGGCTTATCGAAAGAGAAATATGTGGCCTACCTGGAGCTGAGTGTTTTACAGGCAAGAACTCATGAAATCATCCCAATAATACCATGAGACAGAAATTATTGTCCCTATTTTCTGGATGAGAAAATTGAGGCTCCAAGATGAGTAGGATTGCCTATGATCAGACAGCTATAAAGTATCGCAGCTGGACTGGGAACCCAGTTCTCTCAGACTCAATTACTTCACCACACTGTAAGCCCAGAAGGGGGTGCAGAGCCATTCAGTGTGCAGACAGTGGGTAGTGGTAAATAGGGGAGGGGATGGAGTCTCTTGTTTGCTTCATCCAGGTCTGAGGGAGAAGGGTGACAGCAATCTCCTGCTTGAAACCCTCCTATAGCTCCCCCATCACACATCAGACAAAACCCAAAGACTACCAGCCTGCAAAGCCACAGGACCTGGTCCCCTGCCCCCTCTTGTACCTCCTCTCCTACCACTCACTCACTGCCCCTGGTTGCTCACTGACATGTCAGCTCCACTCTCACCTCTGGCTTTTACTCCTACTGTGTCCTCCACCTGGAACATTGTTTTCTTCAACTCTCCTGAGAGCTCACTCTCTCACTTCTGCTCAAATGTCACCTCTTGAGAGAAGATGCATGTTATCTAAAATAACTCCCAATCAATGGTATTACTTATTTCTTTTCATGGCATGCCTCTCTTCCAGCAATCATATTGTATATTTACCTATTTATTGTTTGCTTCTCCTACTAGAACAAAGCTCCATGAGGCAGGACTTATATATTTTGTTTACTGCTATATTCCTGGATACATCTGACATATTGTGAGCCCACAGTATACAACTGTGAATGGAGCCACACCAACTTGGGCTTTAATCCTAGCTCTGCCACTTCCTAGCTGTGTGACTCTGAACATTTTAGTTAGTCTTTCCAAGAATATGTAAACTAGGAATGGTTATATGAGTATAGTCATTTCTTGGTGTCTGCAGAGGGTTGGTTCCAGGACCCCCGCTGAAACCAAAATCTATAGCTTCTCAAGTAATTTATATAAAATAGAGTAATATTTGCATATAACTGGCATCCTCCTGCATGCTTAGAACTCTAGATTACTTATAATACCTAATACACTGTACGTGTTTGTTACATTGTATTGTTTAGGAATTGGGGCTTGCAGAGTTCACTGGGTGGGGTCTTCATTGGTGGGTGATGACAATATGAGAAGAGGCTTCAGTTTGAAGGAACTCCCATGATTGTGGTCATGAAGCTGGTAAGAATGAGACCAAAGATGGAGCAACGAGGAGGAACAGAAGCACACAGGTGCAACGGTCCCAGGGCTCCCAGGGAACTGACCAGTGGCCTCTTCTACTGACCTGGAGCCTGGTGGTGAGGCAGAACCTTGTTGCTACTGGTTAGAGAGGATGGGAGGTGGCCCTAGAGGTGGACACAGTAACAGCAAGAAAATGGAATGGAGTTGCAGGTAGAGAGACAGAAGAGGAAGCAGTTGGTCATCAACAGACACTTATTGGACACTGGCTATGTGCCAGGCACTGTTCTGGGCAGTGGGGATACAGCAGAGGAGTAGATAGAGAGAGTTTCTGTCCTTTAGGATAGAGGTGGGTGAACTATAGTCCATGGACCAAATCTGACCTACTAATTTTGTACACCTATGAGCTAAGAATGGTTTTTACATCTTTAAATGATTGAGAAAAATCAAGACTATTTCATGCTGTGAAAATTATATGAAATTCAAATTTCGGTATCCATAAATAAAGTTTTATTGGAACACTGCCATGCTCCGTTTACGTATGGTCTAGGGCTGCTTTCACACTACAGCAGCAGAGTTGAATAGTTGCAACAGAGACCATATGGCTTGGAAAGCCTAAAATGTTTACTAGCTGGCTCTTTAGAAAAAAATTATCAACCCTTACTCTAGGAACTTAGAATCTTTGGGGGGAGACAGTTAAACAAATGGGTAAGTGAATTTTAGGGTGCTTTGGAGGACAAGAGCCAGGTGGCATTAGCATTTCCTCACACCCTGCTTCTGCCTGAACCACCTCCCCCCAGAAAGGAAGCCCTCCGTCCAAGTGAGCTACAATACAGCAGCAGAGGAACTGGGGTCCTTGTGATCAGCCTCTGCCTCCCAAACCAAGAGGATGGATCTAGCCTTTTTCTAGAAGGGAAAAGTCACACATAGTGATTTGAAAAGTCTAGCACCCACTGGATTCCCCTTCCCCTCTCCCAGATCCTTAATCCAGGAATGACTTCTATTTGATTTCAGAGGAACATTATCACCTTTGTCATCAAGGCCTGTTTACCTGCCACCTGTGTAGCTCACTCTTTACAAAAAGTCTTCTTCCATGCTACCTCTTGGAGCTCTCAAGGCATGGATGGGTTGGGTTTATTGTTCCCATTTAGCAGATGAGGAAACTGAGACTTAGAGAAATGACCTGACTTACCCAGAATCACATAGCTTGAAATAGCTTGCAGAACACTGGCTGGGTAGCTCAGTTGGTTAGAGCATCATCCTGATAATACCAAGGTTGAGGTTTTGGTCCCTGGTCAGGGCACACACAAGAATCAGCCAATGAATGCATAAATAAGTGGAACAACAAATTGATGTTTTTCTCCCTCTCTCTTTTCCTCTCTCTAAAAATCAATTTTAAAAAATTGGCCCTGGCTGGCATAGCTCAGTGGATTGAGGGCGGGCTGCGAACCAAAGCATCGCAGTTTGATTTCTAGTCAGGGCACATGCCTGGGTTGCAGGCCACAGCCCCCAGCAACTGCACATTGATGTTTCTCTCTCTCTCTCTTTCTCCCTCCCTTCCCTCTCTAAAAATAAATAGATAAATAATTTAAAAAAAAAGAAAAAAAATTGAAAGAAAGAAAGAACTTGCAGAGCCAGAATTAGAATTAGAAAGTAATGGCATGTCAGCTTTGGAAAGAGGCCTTTGGGACTGTCTTAGCCAGGGATGGAAGAAAACTGGTGGCCTGAGGCAGAGGTGAATCAGGTAAGGGTGGTGGCATGGCGTATCCTCCATGTGCAAGAAATAAGGCTTCCATTGTCTGTAGAGAATTTAAAAACATTAGTGAAACTGGGCAGGTCTACTTTTTATTATCACCATGCCCTGACAATTCTAAACAATGTGGGTGATAAAATCCTCCTAAAGATATCTTTCTGTTGGTCTGAGTTCTAAATAACTGCTGGGATTATTGTCAGTTTTAAGAATATAATATATATGTAAGCTTCAAATGAGGACATTTTATCACCTAACTTTTAATAAACAATTTATCTAAATGGAAGCTAATTTGGAGAACTTCCCATTACACAACTGGCCCCCAATATATACCTTCAGTTGAAGAGTTCACAGCAGGTCAGAATCATTGGAGCTCACTTCAGGAGTGTTCTTGTCCTCATATCCCAGCATTTACACAGCAGACTTGAAGTTAACAATGATAGCACAGTGATTATGAAAGCAAAGGGGAACAAAATTTGAGTTACTGCAATTCTGTTGATCTCTGTGCAAATCATTCTTTCGACCCCGTCAAGTTGTTTCTTTTGGAGATGTTTCTCAATGTGTGTGTTCCTTTTTGCAAAAGAAATAAAATATGTAATAAAAACTATTAGTCCATTATTTTCTCTCTTTGTACTGTAATTTTTACTGTACTTTAAAAAACTGTATTGAGCCCTGGCTGGCGTAGCTCAGTGGATTGAGCGCGGGCTGGGAACCAAAGTGTCCCAGGTTCGATTCCCAGCCAGGGTACATTCCTGGGTTGCAGGCCATAACCCCCAGCAACCGCACATTGATGTTTCTCTCTCTCCCCCCCCCCCTTCCCTCTCTAAAAATAAATAAATAAAATATTTTTTAAAAAGAAATACTAATTAAAAAAAAGATAATTCTGTTATGTCAGGGTTAAAAAAAATGTTGTGTTAGAAAAGGACCCACAGACAATGACATCATCTTCTCAATCATAATCGTTGTTATTTTATTGAACGCCTACTTGGTGTCAGGCACTGTTCTAAGGTTTGACATGTATCATCTTTCTTTTTTTCATTCAACAAATACTTATTAAGATCCCACAGCCCTGACTATTGTGGCTCAGTGGACTGAGTGCTGGCCTGAGAACTGTAAAGGTTGCAGATTCAATTCCCAGTCAGAGTACGTGCCTGAGTTCTGGGCCAGGTCCCCAGTAGGGGGCATGCGGGAGGAAACCAATGCATATTTCTCTCACACATCAATGTTTCTCTCCTTCTCTTCCCTTCTCTCTAAAAATAAATAAATAAAATCTTTTAAAAAAAGATCCCACCATGTGTGAGGCACCATTGTAGGTGCTGGAGATATGGCAGTGAACAAAGTCAAATGCTTTCTCTCTCACCCTTTAACCACAGGGCCTGCAGGTAGGATGGGGTTCTCCTTATGTATTATTTCATTTTAAAATTCAGACAGAATCCACAGGGCCAGGATTAGGGTGAAGTTGTGAGGCCATGTCAGTGCAAGGTCAGATCCTGTTTTTATTTAAAACATTGATATTTTAGCCCTGGCTGGTGTAGCTCAGTGGATTGAGCGCGGGCTGGGAACCAAAGTGTCCCAGGTTCGATTCCCAGCCAGGGTACATTCCTGGGTTGCAGGCCATAACCCCCAGCAACCGCACATTGATGTTTCTCTCCCCGCCCCCCCCCCCGCCTCCCTTCCCTCTCTAAAAATAAATAAATAAAATCTTAAAAAAAAACATTGATATTTTGTCTCTCGTGGATTTTTTTTCTGCACTACTTTTGACTTTTTTAAAAAAAAAGATTTTATTTTTAGCCCTGGCTGGTATGGCTCAGTGTGGATTGAGTGCTGGCCTGTGAATCAAAAGGACACTGGTTCAATTCCTGGTCAGGGGACATGCCTGGGTTGCGGGCTAGGTCCCCAGTTGGGGCATGTGAGGGAGGCAACCGAACTGATGTATTTCTTGCACATTGCTGATTGTCTCCTCTTTCTCTTTCCCTTTCTCTAAAAGTAAGTAAATAAACTCTTTGGGAAAAAACCAAAGATTTATTTTTATTTTGTAGAGAGAGGGAAAGGTAGGGAAAGAGGGAGAGAAACATTGATGTGCAGGAGAAACATCAATAGGTTGCCTCTTGCACACCCCCAACTCAGGACCTGGCTTGCACCCCAGGCATGTGCCCTGACCAGGAATGGAACAGGGGACCTTCAGGTTCGCAGGCCAGTGCTCAACTTGCTAAGCCACATCAGCCAGGGCACTTTTGACTTTTTAAAAAGTATATTACATTAAAGTATTAGTTATCTTGATTGCTGTGATTTTTATTGGTGCCCTCTTAAATTTTGCACCCAAGATATGCCTTCAATAAACCTCACTCTAGTTTCATCCTTGCTCATTTAATCCTCACAACAATCCTGTGACGTAGGTACAATAACTATCCCCATTTTACAGATAAGAAAAGCAGCGAGGTGTCCTGGCTGCTTGGTGTGGCTCAGTGGATTGCACTCTGGCCTATGGACCAAAAGTTTGCTGGTTCAATTCCTGGACACACAAGATTATCAGATCACTGCCCCCCTCCCCACCATCCACCATCATCTCAACTCCTCACCCATTTCACTCACTTGTTATCTGCCTGCTCCTGGGAGCATTTGGATTTGGACCCCTTATCTGACCATTTCACAAATGGAGGAATCCAAGCCTCAGAGACGAAAAGGTTTACCCAGCTCAGGTAGCATTTGTATGACAAAGCTGGACTTCAAGCCAGGCCTCACACAGCCCCTCAGTGACGGGAGACAACTGTGAGTGACTTTACATGTGATGGGAGCTTTCAGTAACTAAGTTCCCTCAGATCAAGCTAACTCCCATTTCCCAAGCACCTTCCACTGGCTGCCACAAGATGGGCATTTCTATGGCCACATCTCATGTGATCCTTGCGGCAACTCTGGCAGGTTAATCTTGATGACCTCTGTCTTACAGGTAAGAAACTGTGGCTTGGGATGTTAAGTGACTTTCCAAGGATCTCACTGCAAGTTTGTGGCAGATCAGTCTAACTTCAGTTCACAAGCTCCTGACATAAGATCAGAGGAATCTACATCCTCCCTCCAACTCCCTCTCTCATTCTTCCTAGAACTTTCTTGGACTGAGGCTGGAGTCATCCTTGGCTACATTTGCACTCTTCCAGGAGGATGCTGACATAGGGCAGCCTGAGAGTCAAGCTGGAGTTATCAAAAACACCTACTATGTGTGAGGCACGTGCTAGATGCTTTTCACAAGGCTTATAGTCCATTTTTTGTTTTTATTTGCATCCTCTAAATTTCCCACAATGAACATACTTCCTGTAAAGTCAATTGCTTGATCTAGGCCTGGAAATGATTCTGTTCAACGTTTGGGAAAGTTTGCAAATCCCCAATTTGCAGTTAAGGAAACTGAGACTCAGAATAATTGCCTGGGGTCACACAGGTAACAAGTGATGGTCAGGATTCTGTCTGAGTCCAAGACCTGTGGTCTTTCCATTCTACTGCTCTGCCTGCCTTCCACTTCCCCCCCATCTTGTTTCAGAAAGGAGTTCAGACAAATTATAAAAAAAAAACATGAAAGGGTGCTGTCCTGTGTGGCTCTGTTGGTTGGAGCATCATTCTGTACACCAAGAATATACACCATTCTGTACATTCTGTACACAAGATTGGGGTTTTAATCCCCAGCCAGGGCACATGCTTAGGTTACAGGTTTAATTCCCCAGTCCAGGTACACATGGGATGCAACCAATCGATGTTTCTCTTTCACATTGATGTTTCTCTCTCTCTCTACCCCTTCCGTTCTCTCTAAAATCAATAAACATTATTTTTTAATTAAAACAAAGTAAAAGGAATCAAGTATTTATTCTGTCTTTCCTGTATTTCAGAAAAATCAAATAATTAATGAAGCAAAGTTTTTTATAGAATTCCAACTAATGAATGCAAAAAGAATGTGCTGGAATTAGAAAATTACCATTTTGTAACACCTAATGAAATAATGGATCATTAGTGGGTGCCAAAGACCAATACATAAAAAGCTGATGGCGAGTCTTATAATGAAGAGAGTGGCCAAGAGTTCTGAATTCATGGATCAACCAGTAAAAACGTTTCAATTAAATATTATGTGCCTCCAAATGTAACAATAATAAGCATACAGCACCATCTCCCATAAGGTATTCCTGCCAAAAACATTAAACCTGAGTCTAATCAAGTCTCAGATCCAACTTTCAGTTTATTGGAAATACAAGAAACAGAAAAACAAGTTAAACACCATCAGGAAGCAATCAGCCAAATCTTCTGGTATGTGGGAAACTTTACAGGACAAATGCTTTGATATCTTTTACAAATAAATAACCTGAAAAAAGAAATGAAAGAAAAATGGAACTGTTACCGATTAAGTTTCCTGAGCCACAGCAACTAAATGAAATGTATGAAACTTATTTGAATCCTGACTGGAACAAAGAAATTTGAACATGCACTAGGTATTAAATGATTTTAGAGAATTTGCATTAATTTTGTTGGGTATGGTAGTTATGACTGAAAAAGCCCTGTTAAAAATATATGATGAAATAATTTCGGTGAAATGATATAATGTCTGGGATTAGTGTTAGGATACTCCAGAAAAAGGGAAAAAATGGGGAGGTAGATGAAACAAGATTGGCAAATGATAATTATTGAAGATGGGTGATAGGTACAGGACAATGTGTTACATTCACTCTACTCTTATGTATGTTTGAAATTTTCCACAATCAGAAGTCTTTTTTAAGGCTGAAAATAACTAAGAAAACTGGGACAAAGAGAAAATGAATGCAAGAAACAGAAAACTTTCAGGCTTTTTAGTAGTCCAAGCAAAAGAGGAAAGCAAGAGTCATGCTAGCCTGGGGTTGAGAAGAGCAGTCTTGTGTCTGCCGTCTTTTGACCCCCACTCAGCTGCACTGGAATGGGCCCTGGACCTGTAGCACTTCCTAACCAAGAGATGAGGAGCCCACACAGCCTTTGCTGGGTCTGTCGCTTTGTGTAGGAATATCTTTCCTTGTTTTTTTCTAGATGCAATGGGTATTCTTTTGTCTTTGCTTAAAAGCATGTGCATCAGCCATTGGGTATCTGGCCAACCCTATTGCTGTGTTTCTTCTCTGGGAGGTGACAAGGTTGGTCTTTCCACTGTAGCAGGAGAAAAAGTTAAGTAAAAGCAAATTGTCCTGTGTTGGCCTATGGGAGAGAACTATGCCCAAGACTGAAGCTGATCTTGCTCTGTCTCTTCCCTATGTGGGTAAAGCAGTGATTTTCAACAGGTGTGCCACAAGAAATTTTAAAATATGCAATACCTGACTATTCAGTCAGGCACACTCTTTTCCCTTAAATTGTCCAATTAAAAAATGACAACAGCCAACACAACAAAGGCTGTCTGGGGTGAATGAATCAAAATTATACCTATTTTTTGTTGTCAGATTGGCAGAAAATAGTATTTTTTGGTGTGCCACAGAATTTTAATAGTTTATGTTTGTCATGAGATGAAAAAAGTTGAAAATCACTGGAGTAAAGCACTGTCCCATCCAGTGCTTGACTACCTGTTTTGTCCTTGATGACTCAGATACCAAGATGCAATGAATTAGGTTTCAGAGACCCCCCCTGGGATTGGTAACCAGTGCACAGTGCTCTGCTCTCTTGGGATTGATAACTGGTGCACAGTCCTCAGTGTGACACCAAGAGATTTGGAAAACCAACAAACCAGCATAGTTGCTTGTAATCAAAGAGATTTTGGTGATAAAATTTCCTCTTAATATGGCCTACCAGGTCATGAGTACATAGGCCAGTCACCTGTCCTGATTTGGGCCATAATAGGGAACTTGCAAAGAACTGGGGGCAACAGGAGGGATAAAAGGTGGAGCTTAGAGGATGGAGAAAATAGAGGGGAAGGCAGGGCATCTTAAGTGTAGGGTCTGAGTGAGCAAGGACAGAGGTTAGCTATATCATTTTCATAAAAGTAAACATATTATAGAAAATGTATGTGAACCCAAACAAAGCTGGTCTTTTTTTTTTTTTTCTCCCTTTTCCCCAGAAGAAATCTATCTAACTCCAGAAAGCACTGACAGGAAACAAAACCTTTATCAAAGGTCCCTGGAGGGCACTGCAAAGAGATACATAGCATACCTCACAGCAAGGCGTCCTTTCAAAATCCTCCTAAATCTCTCTTCCTCAAAGTTCCAGGCTATCAGAGTAACTTCCAAAACCTTGCTTTCCTTTCTTTCTCTTTTTTCCAAATTCCTGACCACCCAGACTGCCAGCTCACACCACTGCCTTCTCTCAGTAGTAGCTTTTCCTAGTGGGACCAGGAGGAAATTCTTCCAGGTCACTCCACTCTTTTGCTTAGATCTATTTCTCTCCCTGTGCCCTCCTTACAAAGACTCCTTAGAACTAAGTCTGGGAAGCAGGAAAAGCCATGAATATTTACATGTGAGTATTTTTGTTCTCTTGCATTAAAAAACAAAGATTGGAAGGAAATACACTGCAATGTTAACAGCAAGAGGCCAGCAGACCTTGAAATCAGATAAAGTTGGGGCCAGGTGCTGCCTCTGCCACTTTCTAGTTGTGCGACCTTGGACAAGCCTGGTTAGAGGTATTTCTCCAAACCTCACGTTGCTGTTCCGTGAATTACTTAGCATGGTATTTGGCATATACTAAGCACTACATAAAGTTTAGCTTAAAAAATAAAGGAGTTATCTCTACCTGATAGGAATATGGTGAATTTTATTTTGTATCAATATTTTTGCCTTTATCAAGATTTTACAGCCCTGGCTGGTGTTGCTCAGTGGATTGGGCCTGCGAATCAAAGGGTCCCTGGTTGACTCCCAGTCAGGGCACATGCCTCGGTTGCAGGCCACCTCCTCTCTCCCAGGGCATGTGAGAGGCAACCACACTGATGTCTCTCCCCCTCTTTCTCCTTCCCTTTCCCTCTCTCTAAAAACAAATAAATAAAATATTTTAAAGAGAGGAGAAAGTTTAAAGGGGGTGGGGGGGAACAGGTGGGGAGGGGTTTTCCAGGCCCTTTCCATGCTAGTTTCCAGAACATGCGTGGCCGAAGGCAAAAGACTCCAAGACCCCCAAGACTCGCCGCACCTCAGTCCTATCTATGCAGTTTGAGCTCCAGCCTAATGGATTGGGGTGCTGGGGTTAGCCGCACCCGTCTTCAACCCTCCAGGTCAGCCCCCTTGTCCTTTCTTGCAAAGACTGCGACATAAAGGAGCCAGTTGAGATTTCCTTTCTCCCATTTCCTTCCCTGTGGTGACACCTCTAATACCTCCGCTAAAGAGTCAGGTTTGCTGGAGCCACGAAGAGGGCTGGGGTTAGAGAAGGCCCCAGAGCCTGATTTTTCTAGATGTGACTTGTGGCTCCGGAGACTTCCCCTCCCCCAATCTTGTTGAAACTGAAGATGGAGGGCTCTGGACGAACTCAGTATGGGATCCGCCCTGCACCGTGTGGAGGGAACTGCTGAGTCCTTCAACACTTGGGGGACAAGCCTGAGCAGCTCCTGGAATGCGGAGAAAATGAGCTCGATGACACACTGGGGGCCCCTATCAGCCGTCTCTATAAAAACCATGGCATCCAGATCTAGCCCCCAGATTAAGTCCCAGGATTTCCTGGCTGGTTCCAAGAACCCTGCCCGGAAAGTGGGCGGGGTTCCTGCCTTCCCCTCCCCTTCCCCCTCCGGCCCTGCATGTATTTTGGCCCTAAATCCTAGTCTAACCCATTCAGCTCTCAGGTCTAGCCCGCCCCTCTCTCCTAAACCCCTCCCCGGTGCCCGCCGCTCTCCGGCAGACCGCTGTCCTGCGCCCCAGGCCTGGACCTCCCCCAGCCCAATTTCCGCACAGTTCCCGCTCCCAGCACACCGCGCGCGCGCCTCGCGTACCTCCTCGGCCCTCGGTAACCCGAGCCCGCCGCCGTACCCCAATGCCCCACCCCCTCCTAGGCCCTGCCCCAGCACGTGCTCGCGCGTGCTCCGTCAGCCTCTGGGGGCATGCAAGGCAACCCCCTCCCAATCTTTGGCCCTAAGCCAGCACCCCGTGACCCGCATTCCGAAGGGGAGGCCGAGTCACGGCGTTCCGGAAAGCCAGAAGGTGCAGAAGATAGGGCTTGAAGGATGAAGATCCCACGCCCACCTCCTTTCTCCCGGGCGGGCTCATTTGGGAGCGGGAGGAGACCACCAGCTTTGGCTGAGAGGGGACAAAACCCGAGTCTGAGAAGGAACAGGTCTAGTACCCGCCAGGTGCGCTGCTGGCTGCTGGGCGGGACGGCCCCAGGAGCGGTTGTAGCACGGGTGGAGGGCGTCACATGAGCTGGAAACGTCCGACCTAAAATAGGGAATCCAGAGCCCAGCCTAGGTGAGCTGAAGCCCCGCAGTTTTCTCGGACTGGATGCAGGTGACCTGTCCTGGCAGGGGTGGGGGCCTAGGAACTTATAGGGCGCTGCCTCCGCAGAGCCTCTCAGGTGGATCGCGGAGCTCAGCTCTACGCCGCCACCGTGTGGTCGGAAGGCGCAGCGCCTGCCTGGCCCCCGGAGCTCCTCAGGACTGGGGGTGGGGGGACTTGGCCCTGGAGACCAAGGGGAAGACTCGCTTTCGTGACCCTGTTGCTCTCTAACGCTGTTCAAGGACTGGGGTTGAGGTTGCCTTAGCGACGACGGAGGGGTCTCCGCACTTTTTTCTGGCCGCTTTGCATCTTGCTGAGGACTACGTGGAATTCTTAGCATCCGCCTCCCATCCTGCTCACAAAGTTACGTGGTGTGGATGAGCATGATCCCTCCCAAAGGCAACAAGGCCTCCAACAATCAAAACGCTTTAAGTACCTAGTATGTGAAAGCCATACAAAATAGAATAATTAAAATAAGTAGGGAAAGCTCTCTCATATTCTTGGCTCCCCATTCTCGTAAAAATAACAGGTAACAGAAAAAGGGCTTCCTCTATGCTAAGCATTTACTGAGTAGTATACATGATGACGTTAAATCCTAACAATTCTCTAAGGGTAGGCATTATTATTTTCTATCTAATAGATGAGGAAATTGAGGTTCATAGAGGTTAAGTAATGTTTCCAAAGTCACACAGCTAGCCGAGGATTGAATCCCTAAGCCATGGCTCTTAGTTTTTTAATAAACTTTATTTTATGAGCAGAAGGTGCAGAGAATTTCCATATACCCCTTTCCACCACACACTCAGAGCCTGCCATGCTGTCAACATCCCACAAAAGAGGGGTGCATTTATTATAATTAATGAATTTACATGGACATATTATCCCCCAAAGTCCAAACTTTACAGTTTCTTCACCTTGGCTTTTAACCACCGTGCCAATCTGATTGAAGGCCACTTTGCTGAAGGGGGACTCAGCTGGGACTTTGGAGGATGCAGAATTTCCAAAGCAGTGGGTGTGAAGGGCATTCTAGGCAGGAAAGTTGTATATACAGATAAGGACATGGAGGGATTTTCAAGGTACTTTGTGAGTTTGACTTGAGCAGGAGGCCCCAATTTTTAGTCAATAAATTGACTATCATCCTCATGAAGTTTGTCCTAAATATTAGTGGCCATGAAATCATGGGTTTAATATGCAAGTTTTATTTTTTGAAATAAATATGTAGCTTTAAAAAATATTTGGTCATATACCACAAAAATCATCACCACTAGAGCCCCCAGTGGTAGTCATATCCCATTCTGGAAAACTGCCATAGGGAATTAATGAAGGTGCCCTGAGAAGGTAAGATAAAGCCACTGTTTATTGAGCCAGGATCATCTATGTACCAAGGGGTTTGCTGCTTTTCATAATTCTCTTTGACCCCCAGACCTACCAATGTATCTAATCTTTTCTGGTTGGGAACACTTGTGACTCCCTATACTCTTCTGCATGGACAGTAAACGTCTTAATATGACTTACAAAGTCCTTTGGGATCCTGGGATAGGGCCACCATGGCCCTATCAGGCTGGTGAAGAGAGGAAGATCGGAGACAGGATCTTCTGGAAGAAGTCACATTTGAGCTGAAACCTATAGGATTTATAGAAGAGAGCCCAGCGATGGTGTTGAAGAGCTTTTTAGGTAGAAGAAATAGAACATGAAAAGTTCCTGGGGCAGAACAGTGTTCATGTGAGCACCTGAAAGAGGCATGAGGAAGAGTCAGGGAGAGGAGTTTGCCAGCTCTCACCTCTGTTGCCTTGGAGGCCTCACAAGATCTTAATTGTTTGCTATGCCCTATGGGGAGCCATTTAGAGTTTCAGGTAGGGGAATGACTTCTAGTCAATTACTCAAATAACATCCTTTTGAGCACCTACTTCATGCAGAGGGCTGGTAAGTGTATAGTAACAAGACTCTTCTGGTCCCTGTCATCAGGAAGCTTCTAGTCTTCTTTTATAAATAAAAGTTACACATACATATAGTTGAAAGAAATAACAAGTTTTGATATTATAAAGTTTTCTATGAAAACAGAAGGCAGTCCGCTACCCTCTTCCCCCATTTCCACTTTCCTAGAGATGCCTAATTTCAATTCTTTTAGCTGACTATATAGTTATCCCCATTATCTCTAAGTAACATGCTTACTTCGCTGCTTTTTAAAAAAAAATCCTCACCCAAGGATATATTTATTGATTTGAGAGAGAGGGAAGGGAAAGAGAAACATTGATCAGGTGCCTCCAGTTTGCACCCCGACCGGGGATCGAACCTGTAACCTAGGAATGTGTCCTGACCTGGAATCAAACCTACAATCTCTCGGTGCACAGAACTACCCTCCAACCAACCAAGCCACCCAGCCAGGGCATCACTTGCTTAGTTTTTATGTATTCCACTCTCCACCAGATATCTAAATCTCAAGATGTCCGTACCAATCAGGTGTCTCAGGTCGATGTCTTTGGAAGTAGACATAGAAATAGAGATGTTTATTAGGTAGGGATCAACACCTGTGAAAGGTAGTGGGTGAAAGCAGGGTTGAGCATGGAGAGAAGTCCAACTGCAATGAGGCCTGGCAAAGCCTCTGCCAATCTGCCAAGGAGCTCTGGAGCAAGTATTACCATCAGAGTGTCCTGAGCCCAGCTGAAATGGCCAGGCCTTTATACCCTGCCTGGCTCAGTTACCCAGTATGGGCTGCCCCAGGGGAGGATGTGATCTTGGCTGAGGCAGCTTTCTGCATCTGAGGCCAACCCTGATGGAGCTGACAGCTGGAGGCAGCCTGCTGTCCAAACTCCCGCAGCTGGGCAGCAATCCTTCCTGAAGGGGTCTCTAGGAGGTGCATCTCCATGACTACCACATCATGTATTCTGTCAATTTCATTTCCTTGAAAAAACATTTTTTTTTGCCTCTTCTTTCTGCTTCAGGCTGGAATGTTTGCTCTTTATTCTGAGCAAGGGAAAATCCAGATTTTGTAGGATTTGAAGTTTGTACAATCTGGGGGCCCTTAAAAAAGGTACAAAATTAGTTATAATTTATTTAGATTGATAAAAGAAATCACTAAATCCCTGGAGCTTCAGACCCCTTGGAGTCTCAGGACTTTTTCTTCTGAGATCTCATTAGGTAATATAGCAGAAATGCTTTCTGATTGGATTTTCCTGCTAGCCTAGAACTGCCTACAACCTCCAGCATTCACAGGGGGTGATAGAAGTAGAGGAACCTGAAGCTTAGGCTATAGGAACTCAGAAAACTTGCCTCTGATCCTAGAGTCTTTTTCACAATCATCCTAGGGATTCTCCTCACCTCACTCCTATGCAACATTTCCCTGGAATTGCTTTTTTCTTGATTTACTCCATCCTTTTGGGGAGTAGTTTCTTGGGAAAAAGGGTGTAGGAGGTGATATCTTTGAGACCTTGCATGTCTTCAAATATCTTCATTCTACTTTCATCCCTAATCATTTGGCTGGGTACAGAATACATGGAAAACTCTTAGAACTGTACCCAATAAGTGCTGTATGAGTTTAGCTAACATTATTGTAAAATTTTTCAGTGTGAGATTATTTTCTTTTAGTGTTGTCCATGAGAAGTCCAAAAGCATCCTGATTTGTAAGTGCTTTGTATGGAATCTCCTTTCTGCTTTGGAAGTTGTAGGATCTCTTTGTTCCTGAGGTTCTGACATTTCACCATGGTACCCTTGGTATAGGTCTAATTTCATGCATAGTGCTGAGCACTTGGAGATACCTTTCAATATGGAAACATATGTCCTTCAATTCTGGGAACTTTCTTCCATTTGTAATTGATTACTTCTCCTCTTTGTTTTCTATACTTTCTTTTTCTGTAGTTTTCTATTATTCAGACATTGAGTGTCCTGGGCCAGCCCTCAAATTTTCTTAAATTTTTTCTCTTTTTCCATCTCTTTTTCTCTTAGTTTTACTTTCTGGAAGATTTCCTCTAATTTATCTTCCAACCCTTCCACTGAATTTTTCATCTGCAAGGACTTTTTGTTCTTGTTGATGTTTGTTTCTTTTTAAAGTAATGTCCCATTCTTGCATCATGGATGCAATAAGTTCTCTTATCTCTGAAGATATTAACAGTAATAGTAGGCCCTTCCTCTTGGCCTGGTTACATTACCTCTGAGAAAACTTTTCCTGATCCCCTGCTTAGAGAGCAAAGCTATGGCTGCCAGCTTCCTGGGAGGCAAGTTGGGGAACAGGGTTGGGGGGATGGGGTCTCAGTATTCACAATATTCACGGTCACTTCATCACCCGATTTGGGGAGGATACCCCTGCCGTTCACTGTGCCTACTGTTTCACATTTCAATGCTCTTGTCATACCCTCTCTAGAGAATAAACCTTAGCCTTCTGCTGGAATTGGTGAAGGAATCCAGGGACATAACATTTCTGATCTTGAGACAGCTCGCAATCTCTTCTCCTTATTTCATTCCCCCCACCTCATTTAAACCTTTTGGGGAGTCTGTGATCTAAATTGGGTTGGTTCTTTTCCTTCCCCACATCCGTCTTGGGTTTGCTGTGCAGTTACCACCCGGCCATCTGTGCTCTGGCTTCCAAATGCTGTGCTCTTGTCTCTCCCTCATTCTCCTCATGTTAGTGGGTTTGAGCCTTAACAAAATCTCTTTACTGTAGTTTTAGTGGGGTTTTGGGATGGAGTGAAATTAGATGCATGTGTTCAATCTGTCATAATTTTCAGAGCTTCCATTTTTACTAGAGCAATAAACATTAATAATTACAGACTGTGAGAGTTACAGAGGAAACACACATGAGGCTAAGACAAGAACAATAGGCAGGAAGATTCAGATTTAAGAATGCAGATTTCCCTGGCTGGTGTGGCTCAATGGATTGAGTGCTGCCTTTCAAATCAGAAGGTGGCTGGTTTGATTCCCAGTCAGGGCGCATACCTGGGTTGCAGGCCAGGCCCCCAGTTGGGGGCACGTGAGAGGCAACTACACACTGATGTTTCCCCTCCTTCTCTTTCTCTAAAAACAAATAAAATCTAAAAAAAAAAAGATGAAAAACCTGAGGCTCCTAGAGATGAAGTGACTGCCCACAATCATATTGCTGATTAGGGAGTTAAATCTGGGTCTGCCAAGTATGAAGCCCACCTTCCCCACTGCACTCCAAAGGCTAAGCAGGAATACAGGGAACCTGGGGTTGGTGGGAGGGGGTGTTCATATTGTACTGACAACACAGGTGGGAGCAATATAGCACAGTGATGAGAAACACAGACCTAAGAGCCGGTGTGTTCAGGTTCAAGTCAGTTCTGATGCATCCTATACCTCAATTTTCTCTCCTATAAAATAAGATTGCGATAGTACTTACATTATAGGGTTGTTGCGGGGATTAAATGAGGCACATAGAAAATACTATGTATGTGTTGTTATTATTTCCCTTCCTAAAGCCCCCCTGCTCCATCAGGATCAGCTGCTTCTCTGACTCTACTCAGTAGTGGACACCAGGGAGTGGGGGTTCCTCTCTGGGGGCTGAAGACAGGAGGAAGTATAATTTCCTACTATCTCCATTTTATAGAGAAGGGAGCTGGGTCTCAGAGAGGGGAGGTCACTTGCCCAAGGTCGCAATCAGGGATAGAGCCCAGTTAGAACCTGGGCCTACCCAGACCCTGAGCCTGGCATCTTCCCACTGCACTAGCTGCCTTCCTAGCATGTTGTTGACCATCTGTAGGCAGGATAAGAATGCTTCCTTCACTAGGAAACCCAGAATTCTCTCTTTCCAGACCTAAGGTATGCATAAATCCCCTCACATCCAGCAGTGAGGCTCAACCTCTCTCCCTCATCTGCTGTGCTGGGCCAGAGTCCAGTCCACAACTGCAGCTCAGGAGATAGTGACATACCTGCCCCACCCCCACCCTAGTGGGCCCTAGGGACAGCCAGTGGTGGAGAGTCTGTGCACAGAAGTCTGGCCCAGGCTGGTAAGGAAAGTGGATCACAGGCTTGGAACCAGGAAACCCTGTGTTCAAATTCAGCTCTGCCACCAGTTTACCGAGTGACTTTGGCTATGTCACCTCACCTCCCTGAGCTCAGGTTATTCAGCTGTAAAATGGGTGTAATAAAACATTTCCTCAGGGCTCTTGCAAGCTTGTTGCTTTAAAGTTGGTGCCTGGTAGACACCCAGTACTTATTTGTTAAATGACCAGCTGAGGGGCTAGATACATGTAAAAGGTTTGTTAGTACAAGGCCTGGCTCAGGAATGGTGGCTTCTGAGGTATGGCTCCTTGTACTTGGCCCTGCCCTGTGCTGCTCCTTAAATGCAGTTTTCTCTCCAGTCCCATCCTGTCCTGCATGGGTCCTCAGCCTGCTAGGCCACCCCCTACCAGGCGCTGCTGCTCTCACCAACTCCAGTCTGTGGTCTCTTCAGTGCTTTCCAACCAAGCCCCACCCCCTAGCTTCTGAACATGTACCCCATTGTCCTACCTCTGGCCCTACTTATAACCTCAGACCTGAAGCTTTTCTCTTTTCAACATCATATATTCACTCTTAAACATGCTTTACTTGTTCTCATAAATTTTACTGTTTGGATCCTGTATAGCGTCCAACAGTAGAGGCCTGGCTGGATAAATTATGATACATAAATACCAAACAATATTGGATATTCACAGTTGCATGGCAGTTTCGAATTTAACTTTGATGAACTCAAAATGCTTGAAGTCAAATCTGAACTTGACCACTCACTAGCTCTGTGACTTTGGGAAAATTGTTTACTTTTCTGTGCCTGTTTTCTCATCTATAAAATAGGATGGCAATAGTACCTACCTGGTAAAGTTGTTAAAATAAACAGCCTAGAATGAAAGCTCTATAAAGGCAGGGATTTTGGTCTGTTTGTTTCATTGCTGTATCCCCAGTGCTTAGCTTAGTGCCTGCCTGACACATAAAAGCTATTCAGTAAATATTTGTTGAACAAATTTGTAGAATAATGAGGTAATGTATGTAAAGCAGTTTTGTTTAATAGAAATATAATGTAAGCCACATATATAATTTTAAGATTTCTGCCCTGGCTGGTGTGGCTCAGTGGATTGAGTTCCGGCCTATGAACCAAAGGGTTGACAGTTTGATTCCCAGCCAGGGCACATGACTGGGTTGTGGGCCAGGTTCCCAGTAGGGGGTGCTTGAGAGTCAACCATGCACTGCTGTTTCTCTCCCTTTCTTTCTCCCTCCCTTCCCCTCTAAAAATAAATAAGTAGAATCTTTAAAAAATTAATAAATAAATAACATCTTTAAAAAGAAAATAAAGTTGTAAAGAAATAAAGTATTTAACAAATCTTTCTATTTTTAAATTTAATTAAAATTAAGTAAAATTTAAAATTTAGTTCCCCAGTCATACCAACCACATTTCAAGGACTCAGTAGCTACATGTAGTTGGTAGCTGTCAGATTGGTACAGCACAGAAATAAAGTGCCTTGCATAAGTTCAGCTGTTATTACTGCTGATCTGGAAGATGTCTGCTTTAGGTTGAGTGAAATAAGCAAGTTGCTGAGCCCTGTGTACAACATGATTTTGCTTGTGCAAACAAAGAAAAACTCCACCCCTAAACTATTTATCTGTGTTAAATATGTAGTCCAGATGTCAGCAGAAGTCTCCTTGCCTTGTGAGAGCTCCAATCCCAATCCATAAGAGCAGCAGGAAAAAATAAAATGTACAGCCAGATGCCTGCTAAGGAGGGTGGGCCCAGGACGATGGAAGGCCTTTGTTAGCTCCATGAAGAGTGGGATAGAGGAGCTGGGAAGCTGAATTGCTTTGCTAAAGAAGGTAGGAGAATTTGAATTCCCTGAGTCAGGGACGGACAGGTGAAGGATAAGATGGTAGAATACAAAGAGCAAAGGGCCAGGGAGCACCTTGCATTGACAGGGGATGGCTGAAAGGACTTTGAACCTGTCACAGAAACGATGGTTAAAATTGTTTGCTGTGTGGGGTACAGTGTGAACCTTTCATGATGTGTACTTGATTGACCTATGTCTGTGTGCAAGAGTTTTAGGGTAGCATCTAGAAAGACCTGAGCTTTTCACCTGGATCAGAGGAAAGGTGGAGAGGGCAGAACCAAGAGTCAGACACAGAGGAGCCTGGGAGATCAAACACAGAAAGGCCCCCCTCTTTCTTCCCACACCCTTCTTGGGACTCAGAGAAATCTGGAGGTAACTTTCGACTTCCCATAGTTCATGGAGGTGGAGGTTTGAGCCCATCTTAGCATCTCAGGTACATCACAGAGTAAAGGGGGCCTCAGAAGATACCTGGACCCCTCGGGGTTTGTACATGCTCAGAAAAACCCTGAAAGACTCCACACCAAGCTTGACGGTGGCTGCCTCTGAGAGGACAGTGGGTTTGGAGGGGTGAAGGGGATCTTCACATTTGTTTTCTCTGTCTCTATTGCTTGAATTGTTTCAAAAATATTTTTACAGTGAGCAGGTAATACTTTTATGTTTAGAATTAAAAGAAAACAGCCCCTTCTGCACCTGCCTCTCAGCCCACCCAAGGAACACATGACTAATGTGGAAAGTTTAGAATGTACAGACAAGTGAGTAGGACTAAGAAACAAAAGCCATTATTTACTTATTACCCAGCTCTCTCCTCATTCACTGCTGAAACCCTGGGGAAATGCCCAGCCTCTGGGTTGACCCTCCATAGCAAACATCCTCATAGGGCCTCACAGTTTTTTTCCAGCTCTTGAGTAGACAAAGGTCAGAGTGAGCCAGAAAGGTTTGTTTAGGGCCCAAGGCTATGGGAGTCTTGGCCCCTGTGCCTGGAGTGCCTTGATGGAAAATGGGGACCTTGGTTTGACATGGGCCTGATACAGGCCTTGGGTATATCTGGGCTCAATTTAGGGGTAGTGCTGGGAGCATGGGAGACCTATCTGCGGCATTGAAGACACTGCCTTCTCGTGGCATAGAGGTCAGGAGTTTGGTTAACTTACTGTGAACAAGTTGCTTAAACTTCAGTGTTCTGCCCTGGCTGGCGTAGCTCAGTGGATTGAGTATGGGCCTGTGAATCAGAGGGTTGCCGGTTCAATTCACAGTCTAGGGTACATGCCTGGGTTGCAGGCCGGGTCCCCAGTTGGGGAACACATGAGAGGCAACTACACATTGATACTTCTATCCCTCTCTTTCTCCTTCCCTTTCCCTCTCTCTAAAAATAAAACCTTAAAAAAAAAAAAGACAGAAAAAATCCCCCCAAACCCCCTTCAGTGTTCTTTAACGTGTTGTAAAGGTTAAATGAGATAATGTACGTCATATATTTAGCACAGTAATCTTACTAAGAAGAAAAATGTACCAAGAACTAGTTTTTGCTCAGCTAAACCCTTCAGCCCTGGTGAAGGAGTTAAGAGGAGGTGACGTGTTTTTCTGTAAACAGTAGGGGTTAGGAGATGGGGTCCAAAAGGACAGTATTCTGTTTGGTAGGAGACAAAAAGAGACAGAGTTACAAGAGTCCCTGTCCTGGAAGAATGGGACCAGCAGGGAAGCTGGGCACTTCCAAGGGTTCATTGGTAGAAAATGGTGGATAGTGGGGCAGCAGTTGGCAGCTTTATGGGCTGGGGCATATCGCTAGGACCAGACCAGTGTGGAGGCAATTATTGATTCTAGTCCCCACTCTGCTGTGAGCATGGCCCAGGGTGCAGTACTGGGGACTCGCAGTAGTGTGGAGGTTTCTCATGGAGCCCTCCGGCTCAGACCACTCATGTCTAGTTAGCTGCCAACTGACTATGTGATTTTGAGCAAGTTACTGAACTCTGCTAGTGGTTCAATTCTACCATCTGTTAAATGGGAACCAGGATGTTACTAGGTTGTTGTGAGAACTGAATGAGATAATTCAAATAAAGCATTTAGAACAGTACCAGGCTATAGTGAGAGCTCAGGAAGGATGCAGTTCATTGGTGTTTCCAGTCTGCATCATGGGAGTGACTGATGACCCTAGGGTTCGTTCTGGTTTTAAAAATCATCATCTTTCAAGGGTCTGCCCCAGACTTTTTGAGTGCAATTTAAGGCCAATCCCACTTTTCAGTTCTACCTGTGGCCCTGAAGAATGACAAAGCTTTAGAGTAACTGAACAAAATGTTCCCTACCCCTGCCTTCTTCTGGGAAAACAAAGGATATGTTTCTACGATGGTCAGTTAGTAATGTTTCAACCTTCCAGTACAGAGTCCAGTCCAGGATCTGATAGTTTATATATTTTCAAGCCCAACTCATTATTCACACAGCAAATGCTAACTGAGCCAGTTTGCAGAACAGGGTGGGTTCTGGAGCCAGACGGGTCTAGGCTGGGCTCCTGGCTATGTCACTATAGCACATGTAAGCTTGGAAGACCTCACCCTCTCCAAGACCCAGTTCCTTCATGTGTAAAGTGGGAAATTAACTCCTACTTCTCAGGTCAGTGCGAGGATAAAGTGAAATCATCTATTGAATCAGAACTGTTTTCAGCTGCAAGTAGCAGATTATCTGACAAGAATAATAAAGGTATTTCATAGGTATTTGGAGTTTGGTAGCTATAAAGTTGGTGCTGCAGCTCAGTGATATCTCAGGCTCTTTCTGCTCTGCCATTTTCAGTGTATTGGCAATATTTGGCCTTATGGTCACAATGTGGTTGCTGCAGCTCCAAGCTATGCATTTTCATTCATCACCACCCAAGCAGGAATTAAGGGGGGGAGAGAGCAACAAGTTTTTCTCCTTTAGAAACTCTTTTTTTCTTTTTTAAAGATGTTTATTTATTTATTTTTAGAGAGGGAAGGGAGGGAGAAAGAGAGAGAGAGAGAAACATCAATGTGTGGTTGCTGGGGGCTGTGGCCTGAAACCCAGGCATGTGCCCTGACTGGGAATCGAACCTGCGACACTTTTGGTTCGCAGCCCACGCTCAATCCACTGAGCTACACCAGCCAGGGCAGAAACTCTTTTTTTCCCCACAAGAAAATCTTTTCTCAAACTTTAGCAGGCCCAAGAATCACCTGAACAGCTTTTAAAAATCACAAGAGTCTTGGGCTTTCTCCAGAAATTCTGACTCCCTGGATCTGTGGCAAGAACTACATTGCTAACAAGTCCACCGGTCTGCTAAGGCTTGGCGCCAGAGAGAATGAATGGTGGCTTGGACTGGGGTTGTGCCTTACTGTGGTGTTAACTTTGGTCCTTGAGAATGACAAGATTAAGGAAAGTGCTGATACTTTATTTGGAAGATGAGAGCCCTAGGTGATGTGGGTGAGGAAGAAGGAAAGATGTAAAGCAATGAGATGTGATGCATTATGTACTGCCTACTGCCTCCCAACCAGCTGCTAAGAGATACAGTAGGTCACTCAGCAGTTGTATTTATTTGGCACAAGACACTTTTCCAGAACAGCTGAAAGGAGGAACCTTGGAGAGAGGGAGGAGGAGATATTATCAACCCAGTTCCCTTCCTTTCCATCTCCTGTTCCGTATTTTTCTATGTTTATCTCTGGGGAACAAACGTCGACACAGTTCTGGACTGAATCAACTAGCCTTTTAGGAAGTCTTGGTAAGGTTGAAGAGACTAAGGATATTTATAAAAAGGCATTAGTATAAAGTTAACCATTGGCCCTGGCTGGTGTGGCTCAGTGGATTGAGCACTGGCCTGCGAACCAAGATGTCACCAGTTGGACTCCCAGTCAGGACACATGCCTGTGTTGCAGGCCAGGTCCTTGGTTGGGGGCATGGGAGAAGCAATCAATTGATATTTCTCTCACATTGGATGTTTCTCTCCCTCTCTTCTCTAAGAACTACAAGAAATTCTTAAAAATGGAAAAACAAAACAGCTTAACATATACGTGTATCCAGTTAGTAGCAAGCCACACAGAGAAGATCCATACATACTAAATAAGTTTAAATCACAGTAAATTGACCATATAGACCTACTAGGAAATACTCCCAAGAAGAACTGCAAACAAAACTTAAAAATTTTGTTGTATTTTTTTCCATTACCATTTATCCCTCTATAGCCTTTACCACCTCCACCAAACCTCCCCCTCCCCGCAGTCACCACTCTGTCGTCTGTGTCCATGATTTTTTCCTCTTTCTTCCTTTTTGGCTCTATCTCTCCACTCCTCTCCCTGCCCAGAACTGTCAGCCTGCTATCTATGTGTCTCCATTTGGCTCAGTTTGTTCATTAGATTCCACATATGAGTGAAATCGTATGTTGCTTGTCTTTCTCTGACTGGCTTATTTCACTTGGTATAATGTTTTCCAAGTCCATTCATGTTGTCTCAAAATGATAAATTTTCCTTTTTTTTTTTTAGATTTTATTTATTTTTAGAGAGAGAAGGGAAGGAGAGAGAGAGACAGAGAGACAGAGAGACAGAGACAGAGAGAGAAAGAAACATCAATGTGTGGTTGCTGGGGATCATGGCCTGCAACCCAGGCATGTACCCTGACTGGGAATTGAACCTGTGACACTTTGGTTCACAGCCCGCGCTCAATCCACTGACCTACGCCAGCCGGGGCTTAAATTTTCCTTCCTTTACAGTCAAGGAGTATTCCATTGTGTAATGCACTGTAGCTATTTTATCCACTCATCTGCTGCTGGACATCTGGGCTGCTTCCAAATCTTGGCTATTGTGAATAACACTGCCATGAATATAGGGGTGCATATATTCTTTTGAATTAGTGTGTCAAGTTTCTTTGGATAAATTCCCAGAGTGGAATCACTGGGTCATAAGGCAGTTTCATTTTTAATTTTTTTTAGGTAACTCCATACTACTTTCCATAGTGGCCATACCAATCTGCATCCCCACCAATAGTGTGCAAGGATTTTCCTTTCTCCACATCCTCACCAACACTTATTTGATGTATTGATAGCCATTCTGAACAGGTGTGAGGTGATAACTCATTGTGGTTTTAACTTCCATTTCTCTGACCATTAGTGATGTTGAGCACCTTTTCATATTTCTATGGGCCATCTATATGTCCTTTTGGGAGAAGTGTCTATTCAGGTCCTTTGCCCATTTGTTAATTGGATTGTTTCTTTGGTGTTGAGTTTTATAAGTTATTTATAAATTTTGAATATTAACTCCTTATCAGATGTATCACTGAATATGTTCTCCCAATAGACAACTCCCAGGGTTGTCTTTTCATTTTGTTGATGGTTTATTGTGCTGTGCAGATGCAAACAAAACTTTAACCTGCCTTTTGTTATTCTGATACTGTTGTGTAACATGAGATAAGATAATTGAGTCATTGTGATGTTCTCATTTTATAATTCAGGGTTTAAATGAGATTCTTGGCATTGAGGAAAATATACAGATGTAAGAAGAGTTAAGAAAAATCTGTGAAGTCTTGAATTTTAATTGAAAGCATCACTGTATTTTATCTTTAAAAAGATGTGTTTTATCTCAAAAGCATATCCCAGGTCTGTGCACCAAAAAGGCTGGAAACAGTGACCAAAAAAGCAGCCAGGGGTATTGTAGAGACTAGATTTAGGTTATTGCAATGCCATTCACCATTAAAAAGAACAAAGATTTTTGGTTTTTCTTAGAGAAAAACCAGGTCTGGGACAAGAAATGTACAAAATAAGTCTGGAATATCCTATCATACTAGATAGCAATGAGATTACCCAATACTACTAATTATCAAAAAAGTTGTTATCAAAGGGACTCAGGAGCTGGCTTGGAGAGGCCTCCACTAGACAAAAATAAGGACAATTTGAGCATCATTAAAGTTTAATAACTGCAATGAACTGAAAACCATAAGATATAGTTAATTCAGTGATCATATTATAAACACTAAAAAACTACCCACTGGTCACTTTGGGAGGATTTTAATAAATCAACTCTATTTTGAAAACTAGCAAAATATTTGGACATTTATCCTTTTTCCAATATAAACTGTAACTCTGCATAACCAAATAACAGATAAGTGAAATTTTCTCTTTATAGGTATTTCAGGTATTATAAGGAGAAGGAATGTTAGAATTAGCAAACCACCATTTTGCAAATTTTGGTCAATAGATCTAGGCATTGAGCTTCAATGGCTGCAACATACAGTCTTGCTCCCAAGTCTGAATCTAATCACATCTCTATACCTATTCGTTTTTTTAAAAAGATTTTATGTATTTAGAGAAGGGAAGGGAGGGATAGAGAGAGGGAGACAAACATCAGTGTGTGGTTGCCTCTCATGCACCCCCTACTGGGGACCTGGCCTGCAACCCAGGCACGTGCCCTGGCTGGAAATGGAACCGGCAACCCCTTGGTTCTCAGGCTGGCACTCAATCCACTGAACCACACTAGCCAATAGGTTCTCTATTTTTAATTAACAGCAATACAAAGGATAGATAAACCTGTTAAATGACATCATAGAGATATAACAGCAAAATCCACATTGGGAAACAGATGAAGCTGCTATAGATTCAAAGAGATTCGAAGGAACATGCTAACCATTTGCATTATTATTTTGAAAATTTTTATTGTATTGGGGTAACATTGATTAATAGCATTTGTAATATTTAGATCCTGTTCAGATTCTCAAATAAATTACTTAAAAAACACTTAGGCAATTAAATTTGACAACTTGAATATTTTATATTAAGGAGCTAGTATTAGCCCTGGCTGGTGTGGCTCAGTGGATTGAGTGCTGACCTGCAAACCAAAGGAACTAGTATTAATTTGGGGGGTATGTTAATATTATTATAATTATTTTTTAAAAGTCCATATATATACTAAAATATTTATGGATAAAATACAATGTCAGGTTATGGTAGTGGGCAAGAAGTAGGCAGTGGTATAAATTAAACAAGGTTGGCCACAAGTTGATAATTGCTGAGGCTATGTGATAGGAGCATAGCAATTTACTGTATTCTCTATTTGCACATATTTGAAATTTTCCATAAAAAGTATTTTTTTCCAAAGTCAAGTTTAGGCACTCACGAGAAATGTGTGATGATGAAAAACAAGATCTGGGGTATCCCTGGCTGGTGTAGCTCAGTGGATTGAGCATGGGCTGCGAACCAAAGTGTTGCAGGTTTGATTCCCAGTCAGGCCACATACCTGACTGGGAGGTATGCCAGGCCACAGCCCCCAGCAACCGCACATTGATGTTTCTCTCTCTTTCTCCCTCCCTTCCCTAAGTAAAATCTTTTTAAAAAATTATGATACTCATAGTATTGATAAATATTCAAAAAGTGGAAACAGCCCTGGCTGGTGTGGCTCAGTGGATTGAGCACAGGTCTGCAAACCAAACGTCTCCAGTTGATTCCCAGTCAGGGCACAAGCCTGGACTGTGGGCCAGGTTCCCATCTGTAGGTGTGTGAGGCACAACTGTTTCTCTCCCTGTCTCCTTCCCTTCCCCTCTCTCTAAAAATAAATAAATACAATCTTTAAAAAAAACAAAACAACAACAAAAAAAAAACCCCCAGCCCTGGCTGGTGTAGCTCAGTGGATTGAGTGCCAATTCCCAATCAGGGCACATGCCTAGGTTGCAGGCCATGGACCCCAGCAACCACACATTGATGTTTCTCTTCCTCCCTCCCTTCCCTCTCTAAAAATAAAATAAAATCTTAAAAAAAAAACCCAAAACCGGAAATGGCCCAAATGTCCAACTGAACAATGAATAAAATATATCCATATAACGGGTATTTGGCAATAAAAGGAATACATGCTCTGACATGGATGAAAAAACATTGGAAGTAGTCAAAGAAAACAGTCACAAATCTGCATATTGTGATTCCATTTAGATGAAATGTCCAGAAAAAGCCAATCTGTACAGAAGGATTATTGTTTAGTTGCCTTAGGCTAGGGAAGGAGACTAGAAGAGCATGTTTTCTTTTTGTGTGGGGCTTTTTTGGAGCAATGAAAATATCCTGAAATTAGAGAATGGTGATGCTAAAAACCACTAAACTGTATGCTTTAAAATAAGTGAATTTTATGGTGTGAATTATAGCTCAATCTTTTAAAAGGTAGGCAGGCTTGTGCTAGCAGTATAAATGCTACAGTGAAAGCAGGCAAAGTGAGGCCTGGAGAAGAGCATGGGGTCAAGTATAGCATGGCCATCCACTTTGCTAGGGTTAGGGTACACTTTTTCCTCTTGGCACCATCTGTCCCTACCCTATTTAATTCCAATTAATTCTGTCTGAGTCCTAACCATTCCGTGGTTCCATCATTCCTGCATGATTCATTTAAGAGTGTGCAGGTGACTCAGTTCTGCCCAGTGAAACTCAGGCTGAGAAGCTTCTGGGAAACAAGAGAAAAAAATCACAGGTCTTCTGCCTCCAGACTGTATGTGTCAAGTTGAGGCTTGAAGCAGCAGACTTAGTGAGGTAGTGGGACAATATATTGAGGGACAGAGAGAACAAAAAGGTTGTAAAGGACTATTTGGGTCCTTAGAACCAACCTACCTCAGGACTTCAGATAAACCCTTAATTTTTTTAAGAGCCAAATGTATCCTAATGTCGGTTACTGTTGACTGTTTCCAAGATGGGTAAGAAGGGGCTTGAGACAGGGCTGAGGGGAAGGGAATCCATTTTTATAATTTTCTCACTATGACCAGATGGTTCAGGCCAGGGCTGGCACTGAGCATACTATTCTGGCTCTTAAATGTCCCTACGATATTTTCATATCTCGATCTTTTCATATCTGGTTTCTTGTTTTTTAAGCCAGGTACTATCATGGTCCACAGCCAATAAAATCAGGAAACATTTTCCAAGAAGTAAAAAATAAAAAACCAACTAAGTTCATCCCACCCATCCTAATTTCTAGGTAACAGAAAGAGGGTTACTGAGTTTAACCTCAACCAATTAACGAGTTTGTTTCTTAACTATAAAATGAGGATAACCTACATAGGACTGACCCAAACATTAAATGAGCACATGGCAGAACTTCTAGCATAGCCCACAGGCTCAACACATTTTACTGAATATAAACTCACACAGATATTGATAAAGTTAACTGCAACTGTGGCTTTCTCAGATTCTGCAACTTCTGCTCAAATACCAAGTTGCTATACCCCTTTCTCTTAACACTTGTAATGGTTTCCACTCTGGAAGATAATACCTCCCCCCCCCGAAAAAAACTAATAATCTATGATCTATAACTATTTCAGCAACAATGAAAGCAAATGGCTGGAAATTGCCTAAGCTCACAAATTTTTACTAAAGTTGGGGGTTTGAATCCTGAGTACTCATGAGATGTACACATAACCCTGAACAAGTTACTTCATCTGAACCTGTTTCCTCATCCATAAAATTGGTGTTAACTTGCATTACACAATTGTCCCAAGAGTGAAAATCAGACATAATAAAGAAAACTGGCCAAGGAAGAGCTTAACTGTATCCTATCTTTTTAACTAAAGAGATAAAGCAATGTAAGGTATTTTCTGGTAGTCTCCAATTTACTCAATTCCCCTCAAATAGAGATGCCTTGTAAAAGTAAATTTGAATTGCATGTATTACAAATTCTATTTAACAGATTAACTTCTTGCTATATCCCTGGAGGAAAGGGCTCTCTCTGCAGGGTCTCCATGGCTTTATTTTTGGAGCTTGAGCTCAGCAAGGACAAGAATTTAATTCACAGAAGACTTGCAGGTTTGCTTAAAAGCAGTGTCATCTGCCTTCATCTTACGGTCAAATGTATACAGAAAGATGTACTTTCTCCTGACACAAGAACTATAATTGGATCTATTAACTTTCTAGTTTTATGTAACTTTTAAATGTGAACTGACGGGGCTTTTTGCTGTCACTTCCCAGGCTGAAATCTCAGACCCACCAAAGTACTCTGTAGATAATGCTGCACAACCAAGTACAGAAACCACTTCTCCACTCCCAGCCACTCATTAGTCTACTTACTACCCTGGGATTTGTTCTAACTCCATCTTGCACTGTGTTCTGTGCTGGTAATACCTCTTTTTTTAATTAACAGGACAGAACTGTTTATTATGGATTGCACACGGAACCTTAATACCTCACAACAGAATGCACCCTGTCCCTAGAGACTTGGAGAAACTGGGTTGGCTCACCCACTGCTGGGAAAAATTAGAGGCAGCATTCCAAGCCAAACTGTATCCAGCTTTATTAAAGATACTTTTCATAAACAATCATGGTATTTCAGGCAGGACATGGGCAGACAACCGTTAACAGTATACAACAACTTTCAAACTCCCTTCTTCAATGGACTACCAAAATCAGAAAGCCACTATAAAACCCAATGAAGTCTTCATTTGATGCTCTGAACAGGGAAAGTTTAGAGTGAGGGTTGACATTTCACATTAGGCATGTTGTCTAACAACTTTTCACAAGCCGACCCTGACTTTCAGGAAATGAAATGAAAATGGCAGAATTATCAACCTGTAGATCCACAATCTAAAAAGGGAACTGCTGCTCTTTTGAGGGATGCCATCTCAATGGTGACAACCAGAAAGTCCAGATTGCCCAACATACTGGTAACCAATTTTTGGGGGGTGGGGGTGGGGAGGGAGGGTCAGGTCCCAACAGGTCTCTGGGCTTTAGGGAGTCAAGTCTATGCTTAAAGTGGAGAGGGAGAAAAGGACATAAAAATGAATTTTAGTTTTCCCACACCACAAGGTGTCTGTGCCAAGGTGGCTAATGTGTCAACATCAAGGGATCCCTCCTCCCTGGAACCAAGAGGAAGTCTCTCAAAACTAGAAGGGAAAGGTGTTTTTTTTCCTATGACAGTCCAGCTTTGGAGACATTCTATTAGTACTATATGTCCTTCCCCCAAAAAACAACAATGAAGTGTTCTGTGTGCTAACAACATAGCTTAAAAAAAAAAGTAAAACAAAATTCTGCATTTTTATAAAACTTGATAAAAAATAGTATTTCAAACTGTACAGTCACCAGAAATACACAGTTATCAAAAATGCACACACTTCACTTGGCATCTCCAGCACCTTCAGCTTTCTGTGCCTGAAAGAAAAACAGACCAATTAATACAACGTGTAGAATTTGAAACTATCTTCATCCATAACATTACTCTGCTCCTGGGCCAAAATTCAGGAACAAAGTTCAGGTTTTAGGTACTATGACATGGAAACTCAGTACTTCTTTTAAGAATGACTTGGTAGGAAACTTTGCTAAAGTTGGGGAAGGGGACACATCACCATTAGAAGATCCGAGATTATTTTCAGCTCTGTGTAGCACAAATATGGCAGGACAAAGATCAACACTACAGGGCCCTTTATCAAATGACAAGTGACTTCAAGACCCCAGGATTTAAGCTAACAGGAAATCTCAAGCAAATTCTGGACTAAAAGATACACTTGTAGTGACATAGATGCAGGAAAAAGGCAACTAAGATCTTTTGTCACTAAGTCAAACAAGCAGGCTTTATAGAAAATGAAGAAGCAGCTGTACCTGGTCTGTTTTGGCATCTCCATTCTCTGCAGGGTTATTCCCATCCTTGCCAGCATCAGCTTTCCCCTTCTTCCCTTTGGGTACCTTCTCTCCCTTCTAAAAGAGGAGAGAGAGAAAAGGTGTTTCTCCTAATCTGTATCACCAACATGTGGTCCACAAAGTTATGTACAAGGCAGGATTGTTTACTACTAATAAAACATATACATACTAACTACATATATACTTTTTCTCACTGATAGAACAATTGCTCAAAACAAAGCCAAATTATCTTTAATTTTCTGGGGTCACCAGTATACAAAATTTTTATCTCAGTGTAAATAATACAATTAAGACAGCTTAAAACTTGGATGTTTAATACTCAAGTGCAGTTTTCTCAAAACTGGTGATAGAGTTCTTGATACACAAATTTCAGGGATAAGGCAAGCTATCAAAACAATTTAGAATATCCATTAATTGAGTCACCAGTGTGCTAAACTAAGATACTGAAGTCCTCACTCTGTGAACGTGACAAATAAGAACAAATTATAAGGTCCAGATCTATTAACTGTCATATTTTAACTATGCCAACAGATGAAGTTGTTATACAGCAGGTCTCCTGTAAGCAAGAAGGAACCCTGCTCAGCCTTATGTGACTCCTAGAAACACCCTGTGTCCCAGTCCCACTCACCTTTGCAGGGGCCTTTTTAGGCTTGGGCTCTGGCTTTGGAGGAGCAGGTTTCTTTTATTTGGAGGAAAAGGGAAAAGAACATTAGATGGACCAAAGACGACACACACACAACCAAATCACAGTACCAGCAACACAAGTATTTCCTACTTTGTAAAGATTCTGTGGCTGACCTCCCATTCAAGTTTCCTATTTTCAGAAACCCACTCAAATAACACTCAGAAGTGTTCTACTTTGGCATGAGAATTTCAGAACCAGCAAATCTCAAATGGGTTCAAGTTCACGGTGGAGCAGTTCACTAAAACCAGCCACTGCCCATCACTCATGGGAAGCGGGAGGGATTGTTTCTCAATGCTTTTTAGTTTCAGGAATTAAGTGTGAAAATCAAAAGCAGATACACTTACAGCCGATAACCTGGCGGATCTTCTCTGTGGCTATTAAAAAAATTGAGAAAGTTAGAATTAGGATAGTCAAAGCACTTAAAGACAAAACCACATTTTAGTGCCAATCTGTTCTAAACTATAGGAAGTGAACAAAACCTTACTTAAGCAAATTCAGGTTATGCAGTTATGGTTTATTACCACCAAAAGGACCCAAGCTTTGTAAAGCGACAAAAGAGAAAAAATAAGACTTACTTCATCCTTCACCTTGGCTTTATCTCCTTTAGCATCCCCTTCAGCCTATATAAAAAAAAAAAGCAACAAAAACTAAGAAACCCATAGCTCCTGCGGCAATGTGTAATGGTTTACTAAACTTAATACAGTCCTAAGAAAAACTCAAAGGAAGTCTTGCACCCAACTTCTCTAGGACTTACAAATCCTTAGTGTTTAGCACCTCCCACCTCTTATACAAATACCCTAAGTGCTTAGAAACCTGTGGGAGTGCTTATTTGTGTATGTATCTCTCCTTATCCAGGCCAAAGCGCACAGGTTGTCAGAGCCCAAGCCTTTTTTGGAGTCTCCGCCAAGAGGCCCCGTGGAAGCGCGCACTAAGCAGGGGTGAAGAGTGCCGCGCAGCCCATGCCACTGCACCACACAGAAGCAACAGCTGCAGCTGGTGCAAACAAACCCCTCCAGAGGCGGGGCCCCAAGTGCCGTTGCTATGGCAGCCATCGAGGGCGGGAGACGTGAGGCGCGCGCAGCCGGGGAACTCGTGGGCGGCAGCAGCGCGAGTCTCGTGTGCCCCGGTCGTGGGCAGAGGCGGGGCCAGACATCGATGCCCCGCCCCTCACGGCGGCGGTTTTTTGGCGGCAGCGCGTTACCCCGCCCGCCAACCCCAAGCACCTCCTTCCCGCCCTTTCGGGTTTGAATCGCCCGCCCGCGGAGGGGGGGGCTACCGATGGGGGAGGGGGCGCGGGGCGGGCACGTCTAGCCCGAGGGGAACGGGATAAACAGCCACCAACATGGCTCCTCCCGCCGCGGCCGCCGCTCCTCCAATATGGCCTCTGGCGCCCGCGGACAGCCGAGCCACGCAGGGTTAGCTCGGGGCCGCCTGACACCGTCTCGAGTTCCTGCGCCTGGTGGCACAGCCTGCTCCAAACCGGCGCCAATTCTCGTGCTCCAAAGCCGGGGAAGCGGCAGTGGCGGTGGAGACGGTGGTAGTGGCGGCCCAGTGCCGGGGGCCCTCGCGCCACGTACCTTTCTCTTGGGCATGATGGCGACGGTGGCAGGGCGTTAGGGCTGGACGCGGGGATGCAGCAGCGTGCAGGCTTTGGCCGGTCCAGGGGTCGTTCTCGCCTCCTCTTCACACTGCTAGGGCTCCGGGGGGTTTATAAAGTTTTTATAGCGCTGGGAGCCCCGGACCGGTTAGAACCGGATTTCACCTCCCGCCGCCGCTCATTGGCCCAGCTGGGGTCACGTGGGCGGGGTTTAAACTCACCTCCTCTGGAGGGAGTGAGGAGGGGGTATGGGGGGGAGGGCGCGCGAGACGGCGACGCGCCTAGGGGGTGGGGGCGCAGTGGGGGGAGGTGCACGTTGAAGGCAATAAATGAGGGGGGTGGGGGGTGGGAGTCAGCGGGTTCTGGATTTCGGCTACCGCTAAGAGCCAGCTTTTGCAAACTACCAAGTTCCTTCCACCTTATGCAACCGAGCTACCCACTTCTCCAAGCCGTGCGACACTTAGAGCCATCTCAGCCGCTTTCCTTCCTGTTCCCACTGGGGGCCCCAGAAGAAGGGTTTGCAAGGCCTGGACACACCATCTTTCTCCGCCAGAGGCGGGAGAAAGCGCGCGGCTTGGAGGCACAGGCTGCAGTTGCCAAGGCCAAGGCCAATGCTTAAGTCGGAAAGAGCGGGGAAGCCAGCTTGGCGCAGCCGGACGTGCATCGTTCCAAGCTGCCACTCCGAGGAAGCTTTTCTTGCACCTCACCTGGAAGGCGGTCCACTCGAGGTGGAGTGGGAGTTCGAGGGGGAGACTTGAAGCACAGAGGTTACTTTCGGGTGCAGTGGGGCAGGTAGGAGCTGTCCTTTCAGCACCCGTTGCTCAGCCGCCTCCCCAAATAACAAGCCCCCCGCCAAAGCCTCGGGTAGCGTCCTGAGGTCCCTATATTCCAGGACTTCAGGACCTTGCCATTGAATGATGGAGATCGGCCGCCAGGCCTACCAGCACTCCCCTCCCCCTACACTCCACCCGCTTCAGAGACAGCTAGCTCAGCTGCCCCCAACCCGACTCGGTCACCAAGCCTGGGCGCTGCAAACGCAGCTGGCGAAATCTCTCCTTCCACACTGGCAGGCTGGCTTCCTTTTACATGCGCGAGGGAAAGGAAGGTGGAGGAAAGCGTCCAGGAATTAGGAAACAAGTAGAGAAACAGGTGTTGTGATGGCAAAAGGGCCCTTCCATTGGCTCTTCCCACCCCACACGCCCCAAAGCTAGGGATCCTGGAGATAGCCAGGTGCATCTGAAGGAGGTAGACAATTGCAGCAGCAAAACAAGCTGTTCTTCCGCCGCACTGTTAGTAAACAAGTTTTATATCTAAGAGTTCTTAAGTTTCTATTTGACACCCAGGAGAACGCGATAAATATCCTCAAGTGGGGGCTTGGCTCACAGGTGGGAGGACAGTTAAATAGGTCCATCTAGTTTATTGAGGCAAGGGTTGAAGCTGGTTGGTACAAATTATACCTGTAGAAAACCACACTGAGTTCAAATCAACTACTTGCAGCCCCTGCTCCTGGGCAGCAGAGGCCCCTCAGCCTCTTCTTTTTCACCTCCACAGTGCGCCTGGGGCAGCCTCTCCCCAGCCCACCCAGCGCACCTTCCCGAGAATAGAGGACCTCAGGCCAAAGAGAGATACCGGCCCCCTTAATAACTCCTCTGCTCTACCCCAGTCATATCAAGGGAAACCCAGAACGGAGACAAGGCTCGGTCATACTCACAGAGCAGATTCCGTTTGCTGCCTCCGGCCCCTCACTGCCTTCTTAATTGTAGGGCTCTGCATTATAGTCTCATAATTCATGCCTTCCTAATTAAGGCTGTCAACAATTCCATTGTAAAGCTGGAAAATGTACAGCACCTGCTCCCTGGGAACTCTGTGCCAGGTGTGTGTGGGGGACTTGCCAAAGGGTGCATTGATCTGCTGCTCAATCGCAGTGTCTGGCATTTAAGCCTGATTTTCTTGTGCCAGGTAACTAGCTAGGCAGGAAGGTGGGGAGGAGACTAGAGCATGCTCGGGTCTGCTCGCAAGACCCCACCCCTCCCTTAGAGGGAGGTGCTGGGGAAACAGTTTTCAGAAAGTAAAATGGAAAAACTAGAGTAGCCATTGGTTGGTATTACTGGCTGGTGTTTGCTGCTCTGGGACACCTGAAGCAGAGTTGCTCAGGCAGATAACTCTTCCAAGGCACTAATCCTCTCAGCAGCTCTGCAGTGAGGCCTGGCAGGGAGAGGTAAGGGAAAGGACACAGCCCTTGACTGGACCCTCTTTTTCCTGCTGGGCAGCCCTGGCCCTCACAAGCTGACACTCTGACGTGCTGGGAATAAATTATCTCAGGGCCTACTTAAGGGACCAGGTCAAAAAGCTGGGAGAAGCCTCAAAGACTGAGGAGGTGGGAGGCAGTCAGTTAGAAAGTGCTTCTTTCTGTGTTCTTGGTCCTGATGTGTTTCAGGGAAAGAGGCATGTGCTGGACTAGATTCACCAGGGCCTATAGGCCCTCCTGTTACCCTGGAGCCATAGAGGGGGCCTGTCTCACTGGGGAGTGGAGCCTGGCCCCATGCCCTGCAAGAGGAGGATGAAAGCTTGTGTGGGCTGAGTCGACAATATGTAATTGGATTGTAATCACCCGCCTGGCTTCTGCACCGCTGGGGGCGCTGAGCCTTTCAGTGAGCAATCAGCACTGCATGGTGGGAGGGGGTACAGATTCAATAGCAAATCCCAGGTGGAGAGCAGAAGGGGGGAGGATCAGCAGATGGGCAAATTTTCTGTCTCTCCCTCTCCTTCCTTGCCCAAATGATGCTGGCTGCCTATTAGTTATTTACCAGCAGATTGGAGGTGGAGCCAAATCTTTTGTGAAAGTCACATGGAAGGCTAAGATGGATGGGTAAACGGTGAGGGTTTTGGGGAGACTTCTTCCCTACAATTGTACTGAAGGGTGTGCTGGTGAAAAAAAAAAGTGCATCTGGAAGCACAGGTAGAGATGACAAAGGGGAAAGGAGAGGCAGCAGAAGAGCTGGGGCTCCCTGCTCTCCAAACCTATTGGTGACCAGAGCTGCGTTTAGTGTACTTGTGGGAGACTTTCAACCTCAATCTTCCCAAAGGGGCCATTGTCCCAGGCAAACCAAAGGTATCTACGGACAGCATAAACTGGCCTCTGGGACTCCCCCTGCAAGCAAAGGGAACACAATTCATCATCAGGAGAGAGGTACCCTTCAAGAAAAGAAAGAGAAGTGGGGCCCTGGAGGTAGAGGGCAGGGCAAAGTAGTAGGAGGCCAGCCTCACTCAGGCTGATGCAGTGCCCAGACGTGCCAACCAGTCAGCCCGCTTAAGTTCCAAGGCCTGCAGGAAGCCTTGGACTCTCTCTTCCCGTCTGGCTGAGAGTTTGTGCAAGAGTGTCCGTCGGAGCTGGGCGTCCCCACTGGCCTGGAGCCCCTCTCGCAGCAGCTGCTCTGTCACTGCAGCCTGGTCCCTCTCCAGCTGCTGTCTCTTCCGCTCCTCTGCATACATGTCTCGGGCCTTCTGCTAAAGAAAAGTGGGGATTGGGGATGATCACTGGGTGTGGTTGGAACTGGGATGGAGGAAGTAGGGGGCAGGGTACCGGGCGGGCCAGGTTAAGTGGAACAGTAGGGTGTTTGTACCAGATTTGGAAAGGTTTGGTGCCTAGGTTGTAAAGGGAAGGCAGTGGAAGTTTTGAGTCTATCTTGGTTTGTCTTGTCTGGAAGCATCTGTCTTTCTTGAAATTCTCAGGTTTGCACTTAGAAGGGAACCAGCAAATATGAATTTGACTTCTGGTTCCTCCAACTAGCTTTATGGCTTTGGATAAATCCTCTCCTAACCTCATTTCTTCATCTGTAAAGTGGGGGTTGTGCCTACTTTGAAGAGTGGTTTTAAGGATTAGAGATAATACTGTATATGTAAAACCCTCTTTAGCATATTAGCAGACTCTCAAACAGACAGCAATTTTGTAAGTTACTACTGTCTATTTCGTGCTGCAAGGAAGGTTCTATTTCCTGCCTGGTACACATCTGTGGCGTCATTTCTTTTGGTTTTCCAGGTCACCCTAAGGGTGCCATCCTCTCAACTCTTTAAGCTGTTTTTCAGAGTTGGGCTCCAGTCTTGCCTGCCTTATGGGTACCAGCCTAACTCTTCCAGCAAATACCCCTCTGTGAAAACTGTAAGAAGCAGGTTTAGCACTCAAGCCACTTTACTACTTTCTGCCTAGTAGGCTAGTATTAATGTCCCTAGTCCTAAGTCCACTTTTTCAGTTGGAAAATAAGACCTTGAAGGCTCCATTGAACCCCGCCAGAGCTCCTGGAACTAGCTCTGATGCCAGGTAGGTAATCATACTCCCTGGCAGCACTTCTTATACCCTGTATGTGTCTCCAAACAAATCATAAACTCCTACAGGGCAGAGACTATGGCTTCTCCTCTGGCACTTGGGGTGCCCTGTATACTCAACTGACTGACCATGTGATCCCAGGAGGGTAGGGAGGATGCTTGTGGGGAGAGGAAATCCCTTTGGAGCAGAACCAAGGCCCTGCTCTTCCTCAATGATGCACCTTGCCCCTCCCACTCTAACTGGCGGCAGAGCCACTGCACCAGAGCTCCTCCTGCCAAACCCACTCCATGTGTGAGAGACTGCTTTGCTGTGGACTTGGCATCCTATACCCTGATGATCCTTACCACATAATTGCACCTTATATTACAGCATTTGTGTACGTGTCTCTGTCCTACTCAGCCTGTAAATGCCTGGATGACTCTGTTTATCCTTGAAGGAAAACCTTCCAAGTGCACAAGCACTTGACCCTTGCAACAGAGCTGGGAAGGTACTTCCTGTAGGAGATAGACATGGAGGCTGAGAATAAGAAATTGATTTGCTAAGGTCTCTCAGCAATAAAGACTCACTGAATAAATGAAAATTCTGGAATATTCCCCCTCTAGGCATTCAAGGGTACTCTTTTGTTATGATAATGAGCTTATACATGGAGCTATGAAGACTTAAATGGGCTTAAGAAGTTGCCTCGGTCAGGAGGAACCCCGAGTCCTATGTACAGGACCTTACTGGGGGATATAGAGATGTTCAGGATATAGTCTAAGCAACTCTCATGTTTAAAGGCTGATTAGGACACAGATCTCTATACAGAGTCCCATCATATAAGGTAGAATGTGATAAGTGTCATCATGGAGGCAAGAGAAATAGCCATGCAGCCTAGAGGAGAGAAAAATATGGTTATGAGGGTCAAGGAGCAGTGAAACCTCATGGACAGGCAACATTTGAGCTGGGCTTTCACCAATGGGAAGAAATTGCATAAAGGTGGAGTGTGTATGGAAACGGGGGGAATATCAGGTAGTGGGAATAATGGGCAAAGATACATGAAATTGATTGAAGAGCTTGATCAGGCCAGTGTGATTCCTCCTGCAGCACAAGGGGTCTAGAAGTTCCTGTCCAAAGAACTCTTACCTGTCTAATCCTAATTCTTTTTTCTTTTTTTAAATAAGAGTTTATTTTAGCCAAATTGATGACATACACCAGCAGTAGGATCTTAAATGCTTCAGTCCAAGCCTAATTCTTAATTTGCAAAATGGGGATAACAGTATCTACCTCAATGGGTTCACTATTCTTTTATGAGCACCATTTGTGGGTATGGCTAAATAGGCTATATTCTGGCCAGACAGAAAGGATGGGGGCCACACGGGGGAAATACAGAGCTAGTTAAAGTCACTCCGTGAAGCTAAGGCTTCTTCCAGAAGTGCCAGGCAAGAAGGCTACAGACAAGGCAGAGCCTGGCCCCTATTTGCCAGGAATTGGCAACTCACTGTTAGGATGATGGAGTGAGGGGAGAATCCTAAACACCATCTGCTCTAGCCTCCTCACTTTAGACAAGGACACTTGAGGCAGGAGGCAGGAAGGGACCTGGCCTCAGTCACACAGTGGGTTGAAGTTCCCTTGGTGTCTCCACTAAGGTGACTTCTTGAGAAGGGTTAAGCAAGAAAACTTACATGAAAACACTGAAGTTCTTTAGCAGACCCTCAATATAAGCTGCCACTGTCACACACACACACACACACACACACACACCCACCCATCATTATTATGAATCCTAATCAGATGCAGGTGACTCTGCCTCTTAATGAAACTTTAAGATCTGGTGCTCAATGTTGATACCTTCAGAGAATAATGGTCAACCTCTCTGAGAATCCTTTCCTGAATTTCCATGGTAAAAAGATTAGAGACTTGTAACTTGAATCCCAGTTCTTTCTATTCTAGTTGTGTCCTTAATTAAATAATTTTTTTTCATTTGCACAAGTGGGTCTAATAATACCTACCTCATTGGGTTCTTGGGAACATTAAATGAGATAGTGCATATAAAATATTCACAGTGCCTGACACATGGTAAATATACAGTCAGTAATAGCTACTATTAGTATTAACATGCTTATTAGCAAGTGTCTGGTATATATATAGTAGGTGGTTAATCAATGCTCACCTTTTCTTTCATCCCATCCAGTGAGGCCAGCCCTGAAGCATGCTATGGTTCATCTAGAGCCACACCTGATGAATGTTATGGTTCATCTAGAACCACACCTGATGAATGTTATGGTTCACTTGGAACTAACCTGAAGCATGCTATAGTTCATCTGGAATTGCAGGATGGCTTCACAGAGGTTCCAAAACATGTATTCTGGCCACAGAATGGGCTGGAACACCAGGCAGGAGTGGGAGGTCTGGGAAAGGGCAGGAGGAAGAGAGTTTAGTTTAGTAACATGTTGCTGGAAACATCCCTGGGCAGGGTTCCAAAGAAGGAGCAGGCTGAGCAGGACCCAGAAGCCCACAGATGAGATCACACAGGCATCCTGAGCTGTAGTTGCTGCCACCAGCCCTGATTCACTGACTAATATGGGGCGGGGTCTTCTGAGGGAGTGAGATCACCTGCCTGCAGCAAGGCAAAACTAAAACAAGACTAGACCAACATTTCCACCAGGATTTTTCTAAGAGCCAGATTTAGGGCTATGTAATAACATCTGGATTATGTTATTGGCTCTTGGCCCTTAGAGGTCATCTGGGAGACACACTGTCTGATAAAAGTCAGCAATGAACAAATGGTAGCTGCCATTGTTATTTTTAAGTAGCAGAATGTCTGACAGTGGTTAAGAGCATGGACTCTGGGGCTAGACTGCTTGGCTTTGAATTCCCCTATTCACCATCTATTTAACTTGAGACAAGCTACTTAATCTCTTTGGGCCTCAGTTTCCTCAACTGTAAAACTGGGAAATAAAAATACCTAGTTTTTAAAGTACTGTGAAAATTAAACAAGTTAATATACATAAAGCAGTCAGAGCACAGAGCTGGGTGGACTTTAATAATAACCACTTGTGGGCTCTCTTTAAAGCATACCCACACCCTTCTTCCCTCTCAAGTGTGCATCTTTAGTTTTCCCTCCTAAACTCTTACGGTCCCCATGAGACCTGCAGCCAGGGGAGCAACAGGCAGTGGCAGCTCGTCCTGGGCTCAGCCCTGAACTGTCTCCAAAGCCTCCTCTTCTTTGACTTCCCAGTGAGCTGACAGCAACCCTACTGTGGCTCACTGCTTTCCTATAACTTTTCTAGGGAGCCAAAGCAGAGCACTGCCTGGGCTCTCCCCTGTTGCTTCTTCTACCCTAAACCCTTCCTTTGTTTCACTGTCCCCGGCTTTAATAAATGTGGTTTCGATATAAATAATAATAATAGCCAATGATGTGAGATTCCCTTTGGAACATTCTTGACAGCCACTGCTGGATACCTTTAGGGGCAAGGGAGGGATTCAGTGCCTCAAGGAGGATAACTCTTGTTGCTGGATAGCTTGTCATGCTAAAGCAATGTCACCTTCTCTGGAACTTCTACCATGCTCTCAGGTCTTTTCTCTGGATTAAGTTTGTTTCGTCCTCAAAGTGACAATCTTTCAAATGAAGGCTAGATTAGAGCCGCCTGTTATCTGTTTCCAAGGTTGTAATGACTTGTTCACTTTGACTTTGCAAACAAGCTATACATTTGAAGATAGTAGGGATTATTTCTGACTCAGTCATTGCAATTTTCCCAGGACAAAAGAGGAGCTCAATATATTGCCCAGGGGAAAAAAACAGTCACTATGCTTCCCTTTTCCAGACCACTATCCTTTACTAATTTCTTATAAGACGTGAGTTCCAGATTTCTTGCCATCCAGGTTGGCCTCTTCTGTTAAGTCCTCTAGTTTACCATGTAGTAGTTTCTTAACACTCAGTGCCCAGAAATAAACTTTCCAGATGTGATATGACCAGCAGAACCGTAAGATGCACATTATACTTCTTTCAATATAGCCATATACTGAAAGTATTTTCACTAGCTAAATCTTGTTAGTTTACTTTTAAGACTATGGTCCATTAGAATTTCTAGAACTTTATCATGTGAATTGCTTCCAAGCTGAATCTTTCCCTCCAACCTCTCCTTGAACAAAGACTTGCCCCTGTTGTGTGTACCCAGGGGCCAGGTCAACAGGTGACTTTCAAGCAAAGACGAACTTATTTGACTAGAAGCTTTTGGGGGGACCACTACACTGCGGGAACTGAGCTGAGAGACAATGGCCACTAAGAAAGAGTTTGCATTGTGTTTATATCCCTTGTGGACTGTGCTTATATCGATGCAACCCTTTATTCTGAAGGACAGAGACTAGCAACTGAGAAGCAAGGTTCTAGCCAAGAGGGGCTGGGGTACCTGGCAGGTCACCAGAGCAGATTATACTCAGGAACAAAAGTCAGAAGTCCAGTTCCTTGAACAAGGGCACAGGAGACATTTTCAACACAGACAGATATCCTTGATCTTTTTTTTCCTCTAGGAACTTTAGAGAGCAAGAACCAGACAGGTTCACATAGGCAGGGAGAAATGAGACAGGGACAGCAAATGTTACCAGGCACAGCCCAGAGACACTTCTCTAGATTTTTGGTCCCTTCCCCCACAAGGTTCTCTGGTGCCAGCATAACTGGGAGTGAGGATGAGCCCCTCTGTGGGTGCAATAGCAGTTTTCAGCTGACACAAAACAGAACAGTAGTTCAAAACTACTTACTTGCCAGAGCAGGAAGTCGCTGAGCCTCACCTCCCCGGAAGTCCGTATCAAGATGTCCGGGTTAGGAGAGTGGTAGGTATAGAGGCACTTATCAAGCAGAGACTCGGAGACATCACTAAGGTGGGGAAGAGACAAAGATAAGCACACATCTCTTTTTAGATTATTCCTTACATAAGGCTTCCCAGATTATAGAATACCATCAAATATATGAGTAAATACTACCTGATACACAGAAGGCCCTCAAACAACGTCTGATAAAGTAATTAATGTTTTTAATCCTCTCCACTACACAAGGTATTTCTGTCCTCATTTTACAGACAAGGAAACAGGCTCAGAGAAGATGACTAGTTGGCCAAAAGTCTAAATAGCCACAGGCCTAAAACCAGACAGACCCACTAGACTGTATTGTCCTTCATGTAAAACATCATTTTTTACAATGCCTATACCTTATGACCCTACAATTTGATGAAATACTCTGTGACTATTTTTAATACAGAGAAATCTAAATGCATTGATTGGAAAGATGTATAAACCTAACATTAAATGAGAAAAGTAAGTTTTAGAAAAATTACAGTGTGGAAAATACACTCAAATACACACGTGAATATATGTATACATAAACAAAGAACAAAGTCTATAAAGGCACATACCATACTATCAACAGTAATTACCTTTGGAAGGTTGGATAAGGAAGGAAAGATATGTCTCTTTACTTTATGTACCTTTGTTGTTACTTGAATTTATTGTGAAAAAATTTTTAAACCTTAAATTTAAGTCATATGAACCTTGAAACACTGCAAAAAATCCCCATTACTTAGGATTTGAAAAACAAAACAAAAAAACAAAACAGCAAAATGACCAGGCCTCTTGTGTTTAATTAGAGCTACTTTCCCAGACACTTACAAGGAAAATGGAATAAAGGAGAATGGGGACTGGCATTATTTATCTTAAGTAAAATTTTGTGTCCCTGGAAAGAGAATATTTGCAAGCCTGGTGTCTATTGGTTCCAAGAACACTGTTTACCTTCCCTTCCAAGTACCTAGAGGTAGAATTTGAAATCTCCAAGACTTGCATCTTGTGAAGGCAAAATTTGCATCTCTAGAAGATAAAATTTCTTGGTAGAAACACTGCTCTGGGAATATAGCAGAGAGATCTAGGCTGAGTGTTCAAAACAAGATTCTATATACTTACTAGCTGTGTGCCTTTGGTTAAGTTACTCCATCTCTCAGTCATTTTTTTTGTGCAAACCACACAGGGAGCTTTATTTTCTGTACCATCGCAAGGGAAACAATATTCACTTATGACCAGGCAATCAGAAGGGCTCTGGTTCAGATTTCCCTGATAATCTGACAGTCTGTCTTGGCAACATGGTCTTAATTCTCTAATTAAGAAATGTGAGACTCTCCTGGCTGGTGTGGCTCAGTGGATTGGCTACTGGCCTGCAAACCAGAGTCACCGGTTCAATTCCCAGTCAGGGCACACGCCTGGGTTACGGGCCAGGTCCCCAGTTGAGGGCATGCAAAAGGCAACCGATTGATATGTCTCTCACATATTGATGTTTCTCTCCCTCTTTTTTCCCCCTCCTTTCCTCTCTTTCTAAAAATAAATAAATAAAATCTTTAAAAAAATGTGAGACTCTGTAAAATCAACATCATTTCTCAGCTCTCTTGTCTTTGAAATGGATACATTTATCCTATTATAGATTATTGTGAGGGTCAAACTGAATAAGCTACAGATTTGAGTAACCTTGGGAACTATAAAGTGCTCTATAAAGAAAGAATAAACATTACTTCCAGTCCCACCACTTTGCTGTGTGACTCTGGATACCCACTTTACCTCTTTGAGTTTCAAATGTGCCAGGCAGTAAGCAGAATCCTTATCAAAACAATGGTAACTCGAAGTGGGGGAAGATAAAGCTGACAAAGTGAAAACAGGACATCTGCGCTTTGGCCAACAAAAATCCACCACTAAACAGCCTTAGCTGTCTGCATAAAGACTTTTAAGAAATAATGTCTGTTAAATAGAAGTAAAAGACCAGTTTTACCTATAAAATTAGAATAGCTTATATTTTTAAAAATCTTGGCAAGAATAAGGTGAAATGAACACATCCAGACCCAGATCTTGAGGAAACAATCCAAAAGGTAGACAAGAGTTAAGTCCATAGATTTAATTTTAGCATTATTTATAATAATGAAAAACTGGAAACAACCTGCACAACCAACAAATAGCTGAATGCTTAAGTAAATTAAAGCAAGATATATTCTGCAGCTATTAAAAATAATATGAACAAATTAAAAATATAGGACACATGGAGCCCTGACCAGTGTGGCTCAGCTGATTGGTTGTCATCCCACAAAGCAAAAGGTCGCTGGTTCAATTCCCAGTCAGGGCACATGCCTAGGTTGTGGGTTTGGTCTGTGGCTGGGGTGAGAGGCAACCTAGAGATGTTTCTCTCACATCGATGTTTCTCTCCCTCTCTTTCTCCCTTCCTTCCCCTCTCTCTAAAAATAAATTAAAAATCTTAAAAAAAAATACATAGGACATGGAAGAGCATTCATATTACAACATTAAGTCGACAAGCATGGTTCAGGTTATAAACTGTTCACAATGTGATTTCTTCTGCTATATTTGTCATAATTGGACTTGTATGTAAAAAGATGACTCTGGCTGAACTCCCAATTATGGTTATCACTGATTTTGTCAAGAGTATTTCTGTTTGGGATAATGAAATTGTGCTGGAAATAGTTGTGATGATTATACAACACTGAATATACTTTATGCCACTTAACTGTATGCTTAAAAATTGTTAAACTATGCCCTGGCTGGGTAGCTTAGCTGGTTAGAGTGTCATCCCAATGGATCAAGGGTTGTGGGTTTTATCCCTGGTCAGGGCACATACAAGAATCAGCCAATGAATGCATAAATAAGTGGAACAACAAACTATGTTTCCATCTCTCTCTTTCTTCCTTCTCTTGCTAAAAATCAATTTAAAAGAATTTAAAAACCATTGTTAAAATAGTAAAATGTATGTTATATGTATGTTATCACAATTTTTAAAAGATTTTATTTATTTTTAGAGAGAGGGGAAGGAAGGGAAGGAAAAGGGAGAGAAACCACCAATGTGTGGTTGCCTCTCATGCGCCCCTTCACTGGGGACCTGGCCCGCAACCCAGGCATGTGCCCCGACTGGGAACTGAACCAGCTCGGCCCTTTGGTTCACAGGTATGCACTCAATCCACTGAGCCACACCAGCCAGGTGTTATCACAATTTTTTAAAGTAGAACATCTTCTGGAAGAATATGAGCACATGTAATCATCAAGATAATGGCTCTTTCCTAATAAATTATGTGTTTCAGGAAATGCCCAATCTCAAATAAAATCAGTTTAAAACCTGTAATGGAAATATGGCAATAGCCTCTGGAAGGGAGGCCTGGTAGCAGTGAATATTAACAAGACAGTGAACGGCCTAGCATCGGGAAAAAGGAAGAATAAGAATGTGTTAGTGTGTTCCCAGTATGTTCTGGAAAGGTAGACCCTTTCTAGAAGATACAAAGGATACATGGAAATGTGCCCTGTTATAACAACCCAGTACATTTCTCTAGCATTTAATTTATAAAGAAGATGGTGAAAAGCAGGCTTTGGAGGCAAATAGACCTGAGGTGGAGTCCAGGCTGTTCCATGTTGTTACTAGCATACATTGTTACTTTGGGTAGGTCAAATAACCTTATTAAAACATTAGTTAACAGATCTTATAAAATGGAGCAGATAATAGTCACTACCTTATATGAAAATTAAATGAGAACACGTGTATTAAATGATAAACACTTAGCTTAGTGCCTGCCTCATAAGATCCAATAAATATTAATAACTTTGATTTTTATACTGTTTCTGTTCATTTCAACCACCCTCTATGGCACTCAGTATACCATAGTGAGTACGAGAGCAAGCTTCTGGAGCCAGGCTGAAATCCTGGCCCCAACCTTTGCCAACTATGTGAACTTGAATAAGTTACTTAACTTCCCTGTGTCTCAATATTCTCATCTTTAAAATGGGGATAGAAGCAGTCTAACTCATAGCCTTTAAGGAGTGACTGAAATAACATGTGGAGTACTTGGCAGATGTCTGGCAAAGAGCAATGCTCAGTAAATGTTAACAATTATTAGTATTATTAACACACTTATTTTAAGAGGAAGACAGAGGTCTACAGGGGGGTCAAGTGTCCTGCTCAAGATAACTCAGTGAAAAAGAGTTTATTAACTATCCTATATATCATTACTAAACCTAATCCCTTTCCTATAATTCCAGACTCAAAAAAATATATCTGGAAGAAAGGAAAGTGAGGATTTGGATGGTGGTAATGAGAGAATACAAAAATTACAGCTATTGGAAGAGTAGAGCCTAATTGTAATCAAATCATTGACTCTTTTAAATTGACGGTTATAAATGCAGATTTGTCTAAATTTGAATAATGTGAAGAGCACAGCCTCAGGACCTGATTAGCCCAGTCTGAGCAGAACACCAAGTTTCCAGAGCTTGTGGGTGGAGACATCAGCCTCCTCATGCTGGTGACCCAGCCCAGCCCAACCCTGTCTGCATGACTAACCCCGCACAGGCAAGTTACTAAGCCGTGCAGGGCAGAGAAAATGGATCCGGGAAAACGAGCTGGACATGGCGCAGAAAGATAAAGGTCTGTGCTCTCCTTTCAGGAGCTCTCCCAGGCCTTACCCTCCCCTGTCTTCTCCCCCGGCCCCAGGCACATTACCTTTGCCCTTCTCTCTTCTAAGTTCCAAGGGCCCTTTCTTGCCTCTGCAACTTGTTTCCTGAGCCTACACAGCCCAGCTGGCTCACTTCGACTACATTCTAAATAAACTTTTTGTTCTATCTTTTTAAAAAGATAATCAGTGGTTACTGGGATATGGTATGAGTATAAAGTATGCTGAACTAGGCAGGAGTCAAGATCAGAGTTCTAGTCCTAGGCATGAATGCACATTACATCTGCTTGCTAAATAGCTTTCCTTCTAGCATAAACATTTGTCCCTTACTATTTTTTATATATCCCTTATTATTTTTAATATACAGTTGATGGATTCCACATATAAGTAGACCTGCACGGTTCAAGCCCATGTTGTGCAAGGGTCAACTGTATTTTCAACCCATGGTTAGGAACCCAAGGCTGCAGTGCCGACTGTAGTTATGTATGGATTTTCAACTATGTGGGCGGCAGATGCCCCTAACCCCCACATTGTTCAAGGATCAGCTGTATTATTTCATTCATACCAAAAGACTGTATGAAACATTCATTATAAAGCACAATATTGTAATGAACAATTATGAAATTACCCCGAAGCCAAGAATTAGAAAAGTTACCAATAACTTGTTTCTACTTACACAGCCTTCATCTACTTACATTATTTCATCTTCCTGCCTGGTCCCCACCCTGCCAACTCACTATCTCAGTTTTTCCTCCCGATAGCTAATTTCAATCCACATCCTAATTTACCTCCTTACAGCATTTGACAGTGTTGTTCCCATCAGTGCCCAGGCCCCTCCTGACCCACAACAGCAAATTTTCTGTTTTCTTGGCTTCTGTAATACTGATTGCCTCATTTTCCTCATACCTTTCTGGTTGTTCATTCTTTTTTCCTTGAGGCTCATTCTCCTCGACTCAGACAGTGCAACTTTAGAGTTTCTCAAGCCCTGGCTGGTGTGGCTCATTGCATTGAGTGCAGGCCTGTGAACCAAAAGGTCATTGGCTCAATTTCCAGTCAGGGCACAGGCCAGGGTTGAGGGCCAGTCCAAGAGGCAACCAATTGGATGTTTCTCTTGCACACTGATGTTTTTCTCCCCCTCTTTCTCCTTCTCTTCCCCCCTCTCTGAAAATAAATAAAACCTTAAAAAAAGTTTCTCAGAACCCCATCCTAGGCTGTCTCTTCATCTCTTTGTAGCCTCTCCTTGGCTTCCTCATACCCTCTCTTTGCTTCAGTACCACCTACACAGATGGTCTCCTCTCGACTGTTGACCTGACATCTATGTTCAATATCCATAGCATATCCCACATCAAACCCCTGACCTTAAGGATCCTCAAACTGGATCCTTTCTAAAGGATCCACAGTGAAGGGCACCATCATCCACTGTTTTGTAAGTCAAAACCCCTTAACACATCCTTTTCTCTTGTAGCTCTCGAGGTAGTCTCTTCGATCTATTCCACCACCACCACAATCCAAACTCCCTTCCAGGTATTTTGTACGTGAATGATCATAAGAGCCTTCCAACAGTCTTTCTGCAACCAGTAAGCTGCTCACACTACTGCCTCTTTCCCCAGTTACTGCTTATTCTTCCTTCTTAGATCACTCATCATCTCCTTGGGGGTGCCCTCCCTACCAGATCTATTTCTTTTATTACAAATGCCTTTATAGAATTTATCACCATTATAACATTATGCTAACTTGTATAATCTTGATTAATACCTGTTTCCCTTACCAGAACTCCACAAGGGCAGGAAATATATATTTTTATTCTTACCCCTCTATCCTCTGTGTAGGGCAATGTGCCTGGCCTTTAGCTGGCACTTAAAAGATATTTGTTGAATGAATAAATAATTGACTGAATGAATAAACTATGTGACATGGAAAGATCACCTAGCTGTTGGAAAAGAGAGGGATTCATAAAATAGCCTTAAAATTGTCTCCTTTCCTTATCTAATTCCATTCTCACCAAGCAACTTCTTGATTTTTAATTTCATCTCCCAGGTAAATCAAATTATACCTGAGAAGGGAATCACAAAAATCCCTGGCTCCTAAGATCCTATATAACAGAGGTGAAGGACAAGAACTCTGGAATCAGACAACTTTAGATACAAGTTCCAGCTCTGGCTAGCAGAATGACCTTGAGAAAGTAACTTCAACGCTGAGCTCAATGTTCTCATCTATGAAATGGAGAAAAGACTCTCACACATAAGATTAATGACTTAATAAAATACAAAACATAACAGATTGCCTGGGTTATTTTTACTACTATTACTTTATTATTGCTTTCATTAGTTTACCAGTATTATTACCAAAGGTTACAACAATAATAATATGACAGGAACTAAGTAGACAGAAGGCTTCTAAAATCTCTTCTAGCTCCAATAATTAGGATTCCATTATGTTGCTAAAGATAAATAATTTTCATTTTGAAAAATAACCGAATCTTACATAAAACTGTGACATAGGAGACCTAAAGGATTATACCCCAAACAAACTGCATTTCTGAAAAAATATTTTTTAAAGATTTATTTATTTATTTTTAGAGAGGGAAGAGAGGGAGAGGGAGAGAGAGAGAGAAACATGAATGTGCAGTTGCTGGGGCCATGGCCTGCAACCCTGGCATGTGCCCTGGCTGGCAATCGAACCTGCGATGCTTTGGTTTGCAGCCCACGCTTAATCCACTGAGTTATGCCAGCCAAGGCACAAAAGAGGGCATTTAAAAAAAAGAATATTAGCCCTGGCTGGCGTAGCTCAGTGGATTGAGCGTGGGCTGTGAATCAAAGCATCGCAGGTTCGATTCCCAGCCAGGGCACATGCCAGGGTTGCAGGCCATGGCCCCAGCAACTGCACATTCATGTTTCTCTCTCCCTCTCTCCCTCCCTCCCTCTCTCTCCCCCCGCTTCCCTCTCTAAAAATAAATAAAATCTTGAGAGAAAGGAAGGGAGGGAAAAACAGAGGGAGAGAAACATCGACTGGGTGCCTCTCACATGCACCCAACCAGGGACCTGGCCTATAACCCAGGCATGTGCCCTGACTAGGAATCAAAATGGTGACCTTTTGGTTTGCGGTAGGATGTCCAACCCACTGAGTCACACAAGTCAGGGCCTGAAAAACATTCTTGGGCCAGAAGGGTATCATTTTTATTGAAAACTACAGAGTTGCTACCTGTTACATCATTTTTCTGGGGCTTCTTCATGTGCAGTGAACACAGAGAAATTCAAAAGAAGGTTATAATAAGCCAATCCTAAGCTCTTAAATGTGGGGGATTCCCCATCCTGAAGTTTCCACATGCATGCCTGATTTGACTTCTGACCCAAGAACATGGCTTAGAGATTTCATGGTTTGGTGCATGTCTGTTTTCCCTATCAGTTACCATGCTAAACAACCAGGGATACCTGGGATCCAGCAGGCCCTGCTCCACTCCCCAGGCCATCTCTCTCACAGCATTGCTGATCTCGTGACGGGACGTATATGCAAAACAGACATTCAGGAAACACCTGAGAAGGAAGAACAGAAGAATTTACCAAAGAAGGACACGGACTAAGGATTGGAACCACTGATTCCAGAGCACCCCTTCCCTGGAAGAAAACACACAACAAATGTTAACCACAGACAGCCTGAAAAGTCAGATTTTGAATTTTTTGCATTTCCCAAGTTTTCTTGGAATAACCATGTTACTAGTTTTGTAATAAGTACTAAATGACCCTTATTACCCTTCCAACCCTCTCCCCTTCTACTACCAACCAGCTTTCAGAGGAAAGGAATCCATTGTGATTTTAGCACAAAGGAGAACAGAGAGGAAATCTGATGCAAAATGAATCCATTGCCAAACATACACAGTATTCCAAAGCCACACAAAATGGAGTTTGGATTATTGAACTCTGTTCTCTGCACCTGCATTGCATCCCACGTTCATCTGAACCGTGGTTAAAGAAATGGGACAGAAAAAGAGTTTCTCGAAGGAACTGTCTTCAGAGGCAGGGGTAAGGCCTGTTGCATTCCCACCCCATCCTTTGATGGGGGGTGGTGAGGTACATGAAATGAAGAAGGAAGATGAGAAGCTGTATGTGTTGGGTATACACACATATAACATGGCACTGCAGAACCATCTCTGGTCTGCCCTGAAGATGGAGGAGGAGGTCTCTAAGCATCCAAAACCACCCCCCCCCCCATTGCCTCTGTATCAAATACAGAGCAAGAATGTCTCCCTAAAACTAGCAGGGAATCAAAGGCCGACACAGGTCCCCGAGGGGAAATCTGAACACTTACTGGTTGTAGTTCTTGGTGGCCTGCACAGCTTGTGCAATCAGCTCCTGGAGATCCAAGGGCAACAAGTACAGATCACCCAGGACCCGGATACATACCCCATGCTTCTGCAGTTTCTCCCTGGTTGGGGAAAAGGAGGCAGGGTTGGGACATAGCACCTGCCGAGCTGGAGAGAGCAGGGTGCTCAGATAATACTCAGTTATCAGTGTTTGAGTGCGTTCCTGTGTCAGGCACTGTTCTACCTGTATTATTTCACTGTACCCCTCAACAATTCTGAAAGGAGTTCACCACATTCCCCATTCTACAGTGGGAAACTGAGGCTCGGATAGCTTAGTCAGGCTGGGATTGTCCAAGATCAAACAGACATTAAGTGCTATGTCAAGACTGAAATCCAAGTCTGAGCTCAAAATCCAAACTCATTACTACACATGACACCACCTCATGTGTTCCTATCAGCAAGTTGCATTTTACATACTCCATGCTGTGTTTTTCCCATTGACAGCATGTGAATAAGAATACCTATATTCAGGTCCTAATGCCACCACTTACTAGCTGACTTTGCATAACCACAGCCTCCCTGAGCCCAAGTTTCCCTCACACTGTAGACTAGGGTTACCATCCGCCACACTCGCTGCATTGGTTTGTGTTGAATGAGAAAAAGTATGCAAATGTGCTTATTCTCAGGCATCAGGAGCATGACTTGAGAGAGGTCTATAAAGTAGAAATGGCTTCAAAAGTCCTAGTGAGGAGCCTGGAGCCCTGGGTTCCCAATCTAGCTCTGCCACTAGCTTGCTGTGTGACCATGGGTGAGCCTTTTTCTTTTCACTAGGGTTTAGCTTCCCAACTGATGAAAGTGAACTAGGCCAGTGCTTTTCCAACCTTCTTTTAGACTAAGTACTCTTTCTTCAAATCATCATAAACAGAAGCCCAATATATACAATAGATATATGCAAACCAGCACCCTATACCCCACTTCCTCTGGGTTCTTTGCACCCTGACGCCTAGAACTCTGGGGTTCTACAGCACATTGTTGGAAAACCACCACCAGGGTTTCTTTATTTCTTCTGCTCTGTCTAGGACTTCATAACCTAAGGCTGTCTTTTTCTACTACCTACTGATTACAGCTATCCCAATAGCACCTCTACTGCCAAGCATTTGGTCTGTCAGGAACTGTTAGACGGCCTCCTGACTCTCAGAGTGCAGACTAGCAGATAACAGCTCAGAGATGGAGTCAGAAAGATCCTGTCTGTCTTGACTCTGCCTGTCTGGTACAACAGCTGTGTGTCTCCGGATACACAACTAAACTTTTCAATTTTTGCTTGTTTGTTTGTTTGTTTGTTTGACTTTTCTCCTCTCTGCAATTGGGATGATAATATCTTTCTCACAGGATAATGTGAATATTAAATGAGCATACATGTTAGGTTCAGACCCTGGCACAAACTACTTAAGTACTTTACAAAGGTAAGATTGGTGTGAAGTACAGAAGAATTTGCACACATGGAATATGCCCCCTTGTCTCCATCCCCAGACCCATGAATGTGAACTCTGAGCCACAGGGACTCTGCCGACCCAAACACTGGGAGGACTGTCTGTGGTCCAGAGCCTCGCCAGAAGCCTGGCTACCTCTCCACCACACTGGCCCACACAGGCACAGAAAAGACACAATTGTTCTTGGCCTAGTTCCACTGCAGCTCTAGGTTTTCTGTTCTCTCACCATCCTGGTCCTGGTGTGGGGAGGAGCTGGGCAGAGAATTATTGTAATGAAGACTTTTGGGCAGTCTGGTTGGACAGGGTTCCATACTTTAAGGCAAACAAATTCTATCATTTCTCTTCTGTGTCCCCTTCTGGCTCTACTCCCTAAGTTAAGCCCAAACTTAACAACAGCTAACAGTGGTACTGACTCTTCTCCATAAAGGCCTCTTGTGCATCATCCCATCCCTTCCAAAAAAACATGCAGGAGAATACGGTAACTTTTTAGGGGTGACTGCAGAGCAGAAAAAGACTTTTTCAGTGTTTCTCTCACTCTACTCTCCTGGCCGCAGTTTATTGGTCCTGGTGTGTACATCTGATCTAAGGTGGCTAATGCGCAGATTTAGTTCATTCTGGGCTGTTCTCATGAGGCAGGGAAAGCAGGCCCGCAGAGAGAAGGAAGTAGAACAAGAGGTTCTAATGGATCTCCATCCTGGTTTCAGTTTTGCTTGAGGTTTTTTGTACGTATCCTTGACTTCTGTGAAATACCTCTATATTCTCAGATAAATGCCCCCTTTGGAAACAACAATAGCAACAACAAAGCTAGCTTGTCATATTTGCCACTGTAGAGATCTGACTAACATTAAAAGGATACAAAATTCCTCAAATAAGCCTCAGGTAAGAGAGTTGAGGGTTAGGGTAAGGCTGCAAGTGCTGAAAGAATACAGTCTCCCCTTCTGACAGCATCTTACTGTTCTTCCAGCAAGCGGCTGAATTTCTGCCGGGCCAAATCCATTAGCCCATCTACTTCACTCTTAGAGCGTTTGAAGTTCTCAATGCTGAACGCATACACCGTCACCTCTCGGATGCCCAGGTTCAAGCACCAGCGCAGAGTCTGAGAAGGGAAAAAACAAGAGACTTGGGTACAACGGAGAGTGGGAAGGGAAATAAGAGATGCCTCAGCCCTGACTCAGTGCTGGTAAAGCTAGGATAACACCAGTGCTTCTGTCAGAATAATGAACCAAATATGTACAGAACCACCACTTGAGAAACTGAAAAATGAGAACTTAAGGAGTACTACTATGCTGATGCCACTGTGATCTACCAGAAAGAGCTCTTCACTGAGAGAGTACAAAACCAGGTTCTGGTCCTTGATTCCATCATGCACCCTTTATGTGACCAAAGGCAAATCATTTAACCTCTCTAGGCCTGTCTCTTTATCGATAAAAAGAGATCACAATCCATCCCTCACAAAGTGGCTAAAGAACAATATATAAACACAAGGCATTATCACTCACAGCATAACTTTATTATTCTGGTAGACTGAGAGGTTGATGGGTTATAAGAATGAAATCAATAATTGTACAGCTGTGCAGCATTTGAGCCTGTAGAGGGTGTTCACACACGCTATTGCAACGGATTCTTCAAACAACTTCTTGAGACTGGCATTATTGTTCCGTACCTACTTTATAATAAAACTGAGGCTAAGAGAGTTGAAGAAATGTGTCAAAAGTCTACAATGAATCCATACTATGAAGTTCCAGAATGACAAAAACTAATCTATAGCGATAGCCCTTCAGCTTCGTTTCTTCAGTTATTTGAATGTCTTCTGCCCCTTACCTTTAACCCCCCGGGTTCCTGTCTTAACACTAATCCCTTCACAGATATACATACAAACCAATTCATTGCCACTTTAGGAAAACTGTCAGTGAAAACCTCACACTTGAATAGGCTCAAGGCTACAGACCTTACAGGGAACTACTGGCTGGCACACATGAGTTGGAACCCACCACTGACCTCAGTCAAAACAGATGCCAATAACACAGCTTCAATTTAAAAATATATATATTTTGCTTATTTATTTATTTTTAGAGAGAGGGGGAAAGGAGAGAGAGAAACATCAATCAGTTGCCTCTCGCACGCCCCCAACCAGGGACCTGGTCTGCAACCCAAGCATGTGCCCCAGCTGGGGATCAAACCAATGATCCTTTGGATCGCAGGCTGGTGCTCATTCCACTGAGCCACAGCAGCCAGGGCCATACCTTCAATTTTTTGAGCACTTTCTTTATGCCAGGTCCTGTGCCACATGCTTTTCATCGGGCCATTTTGTTTAATTCTCACATAATCTCCGGAGATAGAGATTATTGCGATCTCTCTTTTACAGATGAAGAAACCAGGGTAAGACAAAGGGAAGCTAAGTAACTGACTGCAGGTCACAGATCCAGGAAGTGGCACAGCAGGGGTTTCAGTGAGTCCTGAGTGACTCCAGAGCTTAAGTTCCTCAGCACCAGGCAAAACTGCCTCTACGTTAGTCACAAAAGAGGAGCCGGGGCCAACAAATCCAAAGACCTCCACGTAGTATTAAAGAGAACCCAACAACCACTTGCTCAAGGTAAAAAATATCCCCACTCTAGCATCAGGCCATGCTCTCATGCCAGAAACCCACAGGCCACACAGTTCTATTCTTCTTAAAGTTAGATTCAGCCCCAGCCGGGTAGCCCCGTTGATTAGGGTGTCGTCCTGATACACCAAGGTTGTGGGTTCAATCTCCAGTCAGGACACTTGCAAGGATCAACCAATAAACACATTAAGTAGAACAACAAACCAATGTTTATCTCTCTCCCCCCAAAATAAATAAAAAAATTTAAATAATAAATAAATAAATAAATAGTTTTACAAGGATTGCCCTAGGTATTCCATTCCTACTGTTAGACTTAATGTTTTCCAGTCTGCAATATACATGAAAAACCATAAAATATTCGGCTGCTCCATCTGTGGAAGAGCCCACTCTCTGTCTCACTGCTTCCTTAATAAACTCTTTCACTTTAAACTGTAAAACAAAAAAAGCAAAAAAAAAAATCCTCATAAAATGTTTATGACCTTTGCTTAGAGTGATGTCTCTGTGTGTATGGCACTTTTCCCAGTTTAAGCACTGAAAGACTTGTGTCCTGACAAACCCTCAGACTCAGCCAAAACAGTAAGGGTAGCCACCTTCCCTTTACTCCAGGAATGTCACTTCTTAGACTCTATAATGTCTAATAACAGTGGAGCAGCTAAACAAATTATATCAAATCTTTATGATGATAAAATGTTCTAGTCATTAAAACATATAGTCAGACAGGCTATATATCAATCTAGAAAAATACTTGACAAAATGTCAAGTAAAAATAAGGTAATTGAAGCTACAGATGTAAAATTTTATAGCGACGGTTCCCATCCATTAAGTCATGTTAGAACATGTTACAAGGTTGGGATGGGGCACAGAAAAAATTTAACTGTTGACTGGTTAAAGGTGGTAAGAGGAGGCAATTTTGTTTTTATTTCTAATATTTTGTAATGAATCACTAGATGATTTAATTTTTAAGACCTATAGCTAGCAAGCAAGCAATAAAGTAAACAGCAATAGCCCCAGCCAGGTGGCTTAGTTGGTTGGAGCACTGTCCCGTACACCAAAAGTTTGCAAGTTTGATTCTCAGTCAAGGGTGCACATGTAGGTTGCAGGTTCAATCCCCAGTTGGGGTGTGTACAGGAGGCAACCGATCAATATTTCTCTCTCACACTGGTATTTCTCTTTCTCTTTTCCTCACTTTTTAAAAATCAATAAGCATATCCTTGGATGAGGATTAATTAAAAAAAAAACAGCTATAAAAAACTCTCAAACCATAGCAAACTCAGGCTTTCTAGCTACCATCCAATTTTCCATGGACAGTTCACCTTGGGTTCTGCCACCCACACCCACCTCAGCCAGTTTGTTGAAGCCCTGCGAGTGGCCCTCCTGCCGCTCCACCTGGCACTTCTTAGCATAGCGACGGTTCCCATCCATTATAAATGCAATGTGTTTGGGTATTGGGCCTGCCTGTGAAGTAAGAAGACAAAAGATGAACACATCACATACTCTCCAAAGATAAAGGGAGACATTACACCCCAAGCTGACAGGCTTCAGCTAGTTGATAAAAGCCCCAAGGAAGGGAATTGGGTATTTTGTGCTTTTAGTTTTATAACTGAGTACTAAGTAACTTTATTTATATGTTTATTAAGCACTTATTCATGTCAAGCACTCTTCTAGTTTTTTTTATACCTCACCTTAGTATCATACAAATCTATAAAGTATATAGTATTATCTTCATTTTATAGGTGAAAAAACTGAGGCTGAGAGGGAAAGTGACTAGCAGAAGTCACATAGCTAAGAGGCAAAGTGGGGGGTCTGAACTAAGGTCTGTGTGTGATCAGAGACTATTTTTAACCATATGTCATTAACCAGCACTTTGGTTTCATTAGTGTCCAACTGGAAGGTCCAGGAAGGAAAATGACAGTGTGGGGGATGGAGAGAGCATCCTCCACATATGAGAGGCATCCACTCTTCAGCAATATCTGATCGCTGACACACAGAAGTGGGGCCTACCCTTGCTGGATCTTGTTATTTTACAAGAGATGCCATATATCAGGATTTTTTTAATAAAAATGTAAATGCCAGAAGCCATTCAAAGCAAACAAAAGACATTATGGGGGCCAAACAAAACTTGTCATCTGGCCTAAAGCAGCCTTTTGTTGTCAACCACAGCAAAACTTCACTCCATGGCCTACTTTCCTCACTGGAGGGGCTCTTCACAGACTGCTTCCCCCGCACCTGTTCATCATTTTCTACTTTTGTTTCCATGTGCAGCCTTTAAAAAAAAATTCCAAAGAAGTCATGTAGCTTGTTCTTCACAACACATGACTGCAGCAGTTGCCTGAGGAGATATTCCCATATCTTGGCCTGCATGAGTAACCTTGGCATTTGTGTTAGTGTGTGAGAGGGTATAAGGCTTACTGACCCATAGAGGCACTGCTACCCACCACTTGACAGACTGTGGCTGAAAAACAAACCCAAGTTCACTGGCTTCAATCTCAAACCTATCACATGCAGAGGATAGAACACTGTCGTGAATCTTAGAGAAAAAGCTGAGTGGAGATTTGGGAAAGCAAGGGAGAGTACAGAAAATAGAGTGACTGTAGTCTTCAAATGGCTAAAGACAACCCCAGTAATAGTAGTAATTAAGAACTGCTAGAGAAGGTCTTAATTCCCCCATCGCTTTCCCGTCCCCCTCGTCATCCCCCCAGGCGTGTTACCTTTATTCTTCTCTCTCCGAAGCTCCAAGGGTGCTTTTGCCTCTGTAACTTGCCTCTGTAACTTGTTTCCTGAGCCCATTTTTTCTACCGCTCACTTCTTCTATCTCTGTGACTTCCTAAATAAACTTTCTCTTATAGTTTGGGAAAGAAAAAAACTCAACTCCTAGACACTAAGCTAAATGCTTTCTATGTATGTTTCTTTCAATCCTCAAAAAGCTACGCAAAGTCACATGGTTAGTAAATGAGAGAACAGGACTTCTGTTCATGTTTGTCCCCAAAGCCCAAACTCAGCCATTATGCTTTACCACACTGAAGGGAGATCAATTAATTAATTTAACTCCAGAGGACAGCACTAGGAATAATACCTCAATATTTCAGGGAAATAAATTTCAGTTCTCCATAAGGAAGACCTAACAGTCTTATGCTGCTCAATGATATTAGGAGGTCCTGGCTTCCTGAAAATGTGAGAGTTGGGACAATAATCTCGCAGGAATATAAAACGTGGAAGTTACCTTGCACTGCTAAATTCCACTCACCATGGTGGATTACTCAATTTGAATAACAGGTTTTGATACAAGATTACCCAACTGACAAGGTCAACTGGTGCTGTGAGCTCACCTTTATGATGTTGGCACAGAACCGCTCCCACAGCGACAACTGTCCTTCCTTGATCCATGACATAGTTCTTGCCCAAGTGGAAGATAAGCTGAGCGATCTTGGATAAACAATAAAGAGAATCAGAAGTCACCAGGGCTTGCAAACAGCTACAGCTGACTTGTAAGGGATTCACCTAGGCTGTGGAGAGTAGCCAGCATTAGAAATCAAAGACACTAGTCTAAACCTCCAATCTCCCACCACCCAGAGTTTATATATAAGCCAATGGGACCTTTGGGGCTGAGGCCTTTCCCTGGCTCCCCTGGCTTGATGGACCTTGCTCTTATCCCCTTTTCTCCCGTATCTGCATTGGCTTTTTCTGAACCTCTAAGTCTGCTTCCAGCCATCTCATACTGCCTACACCCCGATCCTTCCTTCTCCATCTCTCCCCAGGCCGTTTCCCACTCTCTGAGCTCCCAGTTACTGAGTCCTTCAGTTGTCACCTCCGTTACCTCCTACCTCAGTGGTCTCCCAATTATTTATCTCCTCACTTGTCTGTCCCATTGTCCCCTCTGTCATTCCCAGGGTTGTCTCCCCATCCAGTCACCTCTCTCCTCTCGTTGACCGATTGAACAGAAAAGCTGCCGCCTCCGTGCAACTGCTGCTTGGGACGGACGCTTTCCCATGACGTGGCGCTTGGAGATTGCGTCATTCTTCGGCGCCCGGACACGCTCCTCCCGGGCCCTTAATGGGCGTGGCCCTGACCCGAGGTGGAAGACTCGGAAGAGGCGCAAGAGGGTGCCTGACCGCAATTCTTGCTCCCGGGGTCCGGGAGGGAAGTGCGCTCACGTGACCGAGGGGTGGGCGCCTGGCTGGTAGGCAAGTCGTGGGGAAGGCGGGGCCGAGGCCTCCTGGAGGAGTGGAGGTCATTAAACCCGAGGATTGGAAAGCCTTGAGCGGGCTATGCTGCAGGGCAAGAATTCAGGGATAACGTCAAAAACGGAAGGGCGTTTCAGCTGCTGGTGGCGTTTTAGGTCTGCTGCAAATGGCCTAAGGCAGCATCCTGCTCTTGGGAAGGCCGCAGACCTGGGCTTTAGAGCCCTTGTACAGGTCTTAGTGCATTTAATATTTTGGTACGTTCCTAGCCCTAGTTAATCGCACAAAGCACTTGATAGCAACCCATTTGTGCTTATGTAAGGCAGTGAGATTTCAGGATTTGCAGATTTTCAGGACCTACCCAAAGGAAAACCTTTGAAGCTAGAAAGAGCTCTACTCCAAGAATGACTTCTAATATTAAATAACAGGCAGGCCATCAACTTACCCTGGTAAGGGCATTAGCTCCTTACCAAACCTTGGCAGAAAACTGTTACAGGAATTTGAAGCACTAACAAATTTGAGTTTCAGCCCTGGTTGGTGTGGTTTAGTGGGTTGTGTGCCAGCTTGTGAACCAGTCACTGGTTTGATTCTGAGTCTAGGGCACATGCCTGGTTTGCGGGCCAGGTCCCTAGTAGGGGGCGCAGGAGAGGCAACAACACATTGATGTTTCTCTCCCTCTCTTCCCCTCTAAAAAATAAAATCTTTAATGGGGCAAGAAGAATGATACCAAAAAACTTAAAAAAAATTTGGAGTTCAATTTCCTCAAAATTTAGAAAACAGCAAAAAGAAGCCCCGGCTGGCGTAGCTCAGTGGATTGAGCGCGGGCTGGGAACCAAAGTGTCCCAGGTTTGATTCCCAGCCAGGGTACATTCCTAGGTTGCAGGCCATAACCCCCAGCAACCGCACATTGATGACTCACTCTCTCTCTATCTCTCTCTCTCTCTCTCCCTCCCTCCCTCCCTTCCCTCTCTAAAAATAAATAAATAAAATCTTAAAAAAAAATAAAAAAAAAAACAGCAAAAAGAAACCTTTGCAATTTTCAAAGAACCTTAGTCTCACCAAGGAAAGAGATACTGTGCTAGTAACCCCCAGTCCACAGTCATTCACTCGTTCTGATGAAAGGAGTACTTTTACCAGGCGTTTTCAATGCCCTGGCAGTGAATAACCCACGCACGAAGTCCTTTCCATCCTTCCTGCTTTGCATCTGGGAAGCAAGCTTCAGCCTAGCTGGCTTCCATGGTCAGCTTGAAGACATTTGGTACAAAGTCCCTGGAGTGGATGTATGAAACTTCTTACCCTTGTCCTGCTAATGCTTCTGTGCACTTTCTGTAATAGATGGTATACCTCTACGCAAGTTTTTCTTCTTTTAAAATTCTTCCTTTAGGGGGAAAGCTAGATGTTTAAAATCCAATGTTTATTAGTGGGCTAGCTAATAAACGTTTTTATAGAGTATCTCCTATGGCCTCAATTCCCCCAGTTCTACATATTTGCCTCCCTGGGATGCTGCAGGGGGTTAATTAAGATTTGTATAGGGATTGGAAGAGCAGGAGACAAAGTATTATAAGGGTCTCAACCCCCAAGGCATGGCCCCATCCTTTCATCCCAGCCAGTGGCACAGGCAAACCTATTCTTATGCATGCCAAACTCCTAATCCCCTCTTGAATGTGGCAGTTTGCAAGGAAAGGACAAGAGGCCTTAACTAGAAACAAAAATCCACTGTAATGAGGTGCTAAGAGGACTCACTTTCATGATTGGTTCCCAACAAAATAGCTGAACAGAAAACTTAATGGTTCTTCTGTGACTTCTGAGTCCCAATCCAAGTAGATGGGAACTATGGGAGGAGAAAAGCACCCTGAATTTCTAACAAGAAGATGACAGTTTCAGTATGAATAAGCCTTTATTCTTTCATTTTATTTTCCCAGGGAAATGAGGAGAAGGAAAAAGTCAGCATGTGTTTTACAAAATGATAGATAGCAAGTGGAAGTACCCGGCACAGCAAAACCAATCATCAAATAAACAGCCCCCAGTAATGGAGGTCACCAAAGCCCAAGGGGGCTCAGTCTCCTGTAGTTCAGAAATAAGAAGGAATCAGGGAAAGAACAGACAGGTACATGCTTTCCTACCCTCCCTCCCTCCCGCCCCATAAATTCAAAATTACACACAAAGCTTTGGTTTCTAGCAGTAAACATGAGTTACATTCGTCCGTCTCCTATTAAACAATCTTGTGGCTACTTTGACATAAGTTTTTTGCACCTGCATAAAAGTTCCTGAGTGACTTGGATATACATTCATTTTCCCTTCTTGGTCTCTCAACCCCACTTTCAAAATGCAAGGCCCCCTCATTGCTTTTCTGCCCTAGGGATTAAAACACAGCAATCTAAGTGTTTGGCATGAATCAAATATCAAGGAATGGTCTGGACTCAGGGTATTGGGGGGAAAGGGATGGAATATTTTTAGCTTCTTCAGATGGGGTGATACCCCACACATTTAATGTGTATGTGTGTGGGTATGTGCACTTTTGTGGCGGGGTGAGGATAAAAGAGGAGACAGGGTAGGAGTCAAGTTTTTAGGACAGAAGATCTGGTCCAAAATAGAAAATAGAAGAAAAGGAAACAAAAGAAAGGATGATTCAAGACCCCCACTTCAAGAGGGGTTTCAGATCCTTTTTGCCTGGTGCAGAAGCTTTTGTCAAAGATGCTTTGGCTATTTTTCTCAATACGAAAAGAAGTTTGTAAACAATAAAGCCCCAAAAGAATATGGAGAAAGACCAACACATTTACACAAACTAGGCCACCTAGCAATCACCAAATCAGCTACTGTGAAGTCCCACAAAGCCCAGACAAATACAACAACAAGAGGGGGCAGCAATTGGGGGAGACAAGAACCCAGGATCAGACACACATAACCCAATGCATTCTATTGCATTTGCCCCGTCTCAACACAGTGAGGTAAGGTTTTGGTGATCTCACAGTATGTAAATGAAACCTGCTTTTCTCCTTTAGGTACTATGATACTAGTCACTGCTGCAGCAGGGCAGGACACTGGCTCTGGGCATCACAAAGAAGCCATCACTTATGGTCTCTCTGGAGGCCAAGAGGAAAAGCAAAGAATTTTTAAAGGTTGAAAAATTTAGTTGTTGCTTCAAATATCCATCCCCAGACAGCTCAAAGTGGGTAGAGAGGTATTGTTTTTAAAACCTATCTTTATTAACTCATTTTTTTGTTTTTAAGACACACACAGACACGCACACAAACACCCCTTGTTGTGCATGGTAAACCTAGCCCGATCTAGTGAGGTATGCATCTGGTATGTAATGTGAATCCCAAATCCTGGAATTAGAGGTCTGGAACAGGAATCCTTGGTTACACACATATAGACAACCTCACCTAATCTTGGCTCCCCCTCTGTGCCTTTCACCTAGCCCCATCTCTCCTAACCTCTGTGCCAACCACTTATTCCTGTTCAGACCAATCTGCAATCTTCTGATAGAAGGGGATCAAGTAATGGGGCCACCCAGTTAAAATCTAGTCTTCCACAAAACATTGAAGATGGAGGGGTTTCAAGAGGACACTATGGCAGAAAACCCAGCTCTAACTGGCAAAAAGGAGGTAGTTCAATAGGCTATACACTCCAAATAGTTGTTCTCCCTGATGATAAAACAACAAAAAGTATTCCTGCTGTGCAGACCCGGAGCTGCTGCCCACTTATCCCTGAGATTGCTCATGTACCTGAGAACACAGTGCAGGAACGAGGGCCTTAGATTAAAATACACAAAAATACAAAACCAGCATATTTATATTACGAAAAAAAAAAAAAAAAGTTAAAATGCACAAGATACGTCGTTCGCACACAGCTAGTGCAGTTGGCATCCTGGAGAAAGTGGGACCCAAGGTGCAGTTATCCAAGGGACCAAATAAAATTGTATTGGCCCAGAAATGGGGTGGGAGGCAGCTTAGGAGCAGTGGGTCTGCAGCTGTTCCCCAACCATCCCTTTTGCCTATAGTCACAACCCATTGCTTCGGGCAATTTTCAGCACCCTCTCCCAAGAGTGGGGGATAAGGAAAAACCCTGCTGTACCCCTGAGAGATTCCCTCCCACAGAATGTAATCATTTGTGGGCTGGGTTCATCAATCTGGTCTCATACTAATCTTTTCACTCCGGCAGGGGAAATATCATTACATATCCTTCTTTAAAAAGAAAACAACTCCCTATCCAGGTCACTTTCAGAAGCTGGAGACTCAATAAAGCCTGCACAGAGGTATTTTCCCCAAAGCCCTCACATGCATTGGATAGTGTGGTTGGGTTCCTTTGCCTCCCCGCTCCCCCTGACAGAGAAGGAAGAGGGGGTGAGTCTGTGGAACCCAACCTGAGATATATGGCAGTGCCAGCTGCCCCTTACCCACCCTGTCCCCACTTTCTCCATTCTGCCGATTGATGCCTGCTCCTTGAAACTTCCTGATCACAAAAGGACAGCCTCCAACACACTGTAGCTCAATTCTGGGCATCTGGGAGCAGGGCAGGGCTATGGATCTCTTCCTCTTCATCCCGAAAGTAGGCTGGCTTTCCCTGTGAGCTGGGGGCCTGCTGGGCCTTCAATGGACATGAGGCCACCATATGGCTGATGCTTTGGCAGAAGTGGCACTTCTTGGGCTGGGGTGGCAGCTTGCATTCCTTGGCATGATGGTCTAGACCTCCACAGTTGTAGCACCTGGTACAAAGCAGGATGTAAAATTGAGAAAGGAGTGAGAAGAGATCAGAAACTTTTTTTTCTGAGGATATTCGGGCTCTTTCCTTCCTGGAGACCAATTTTCCCACTTATAAAAAAAGACATGTGACTAGGTATCTTGAAGTCTTTTCCAAACCTGAATCTAGACGATCTTCAGATTCATGTCACCTTGAAAACACTGAAATACCAAGAATAGAAACCATGGACCCCAAGTGAACACTATGATTTGGGGGGGGCGGGTAGGTAAAACTCTACCATACCCTTAAAAATACTGTACCTGCCCTGGCTGGTGTGGCTCAAAGGATTAAGCACTGGCCTGTGAACTAAAAGGTCACTGGTTCAGTTCCCAGTCAGAGCACATGCCTGGGTTTCAGGCCAGGCCCTAGGTTGGGGGCATGGGAGGGGCAACCAATTGATGTCTCTCTCACACATTGATGTTTCTCTCCCTTTCTTTCTCTCTCCCTTACCCTCTCTCTAAATAAAATAAAATAAAATAAAAATAAAATAAAATATTAAAAAGACTGAATCTGCCTTTCATTAACAATACAGAAGAAATTAAAGGAGTCAGATTATACATCTGTTTGAGCACAGAGCTACGATGAATGAAATCAGCCATTTGAAGACCTGGCGAAGGAGCAACAAGTACAGACACACCATTTCACAGCCAGTCTCCTTCGTTCTGATGTAATCACGTGAGGTTAGTATCACTATTCCCACTTAGCAAGTGAGGCTACAGCTCACAGAGAAAAACTGTGTGTCAAGTACCCTCCTAATACACTACCTTCTCCTTGTCTCCCACATCTATGGTAGGTACCCTCACCATCCAGATGTTACCAGGGACCATAGGCTTCATTTTATCTATGGCAACCTGGTCCAAGAAATGAGGCAAGAAGATTGAGAGAACTCTCCCCATCCTCAGCATGTACCTACCGATCCACATAAGCCACCTTCCAATCCATACCTGTCTCCTTTTGATCTGCGCTTCTGCATGTTCTTCCCTTTTGGCCGCCTCTCACTTCCAATACAGAAGACCCCACCGGGGCCAGTGACTCGAATAGACTCCAGGCCCTTGGCGGACTTCTTAAAGGTGAACTCTACTGCCTCGCCCTCCTTCAGGCTCCGGAAGCCCTCCATGTGCAGCTTACTCTGGGGAAGGGAAACACGGTAGATTTTAAAGCTAGCATCCATCACTACACATCAAGTCCCCCTAACAAAAACCTGCACACATGTATTCTTGTAATGCAGGAATAACAAGTGTAATAACACTCCCATTTTATCAGTAAAGAAAAGGAGTCACCACAGTTAAGAACAAGCAATTTACATTATATTAACAAAGAACAATCATGTTATAACAGGTGCCATGACATTTTTTATAAAGCTAATCTCATTTAAAGTTCCAAGTAAAACGGAAGAAAAAATTTTAAACATAGAATTTAAGGAAAAGACAGAATGACCCAAGCAGATGCATATATAAGGGGCAAGTCTACTAGGAGAACCAAGCATATGAGGGGAAATCAATAGGTGACGAAAACAATTCAATAAATACCGTTGAGAACATTCACTCTATATTTGGAAATGAAGCCAGAATTCTACACTTTGTATCCTATGCATATAAAATATATTCCAGAACTTAAAATATGTATATGCTAAAAAGACTAAAACTATAAAATCAAGACAGATAATTAGACTGATAAAACTACCAAAAGCTACTATAAATTTTTAAAAAGAGAGAGGGAGAATCATAAAACAGAATATAACTAGGTAATTTGCAGGACAGCACAATAATCTCATTGGTCGACAGCCCATTCTACCTTGCTACTTACTGCTTCACAACAACACCTGGCTGGGGGCGACAGTCCCTCCCAGACCCTACCATGCAGTCGGTTAATAAAAGAATGTCACGTCCCTGTTTTGTCCACTGCTGCATTTTGCACCTGAATAATGCCTCACACATTTTTGGATTAATGAATAAGGAGTAGATTTTAATTACTTGACTTAGAAAAATGACCACATATATTTAAAGGGAAAAAAAGATTTAGAACAATGTATGGAGCAACCATTAAAATACTGCATATTTGTACCGAAGTTTAAAAACTTTGCAGGGAGCACTGGAGATCTTGCTTCCTGGCATATGTCATTAGTTTGGCTCAAATAAACTCATAAAAATTCTCTAAAAAAAAAAATACCGACACTTGCAAAGAAGAGCCTAGCAGCCTTCAGATAAACAGAGTTATTCACACAGCTAGTTGAGCGGCAAAGCCAGTGTCAAAAGAACCCAGGATTCCTGATTTGAAGCTCACAGCCCACTCCACCTTGCCCCTTACCGCTTAACAACAGCACCTTACTAGAAGTGACAGCCCCTCCTATACCCTACCCAGGATAGACTTCCTTATAGCTTCCTTGATTACTTGGACAAATGTCAACAAGGTGTAGTCACCATAGAAAGTGGGGTTCAGAGAAGCAAGGGTCCTGGGGGCTGAAGGGAACACGAGGAAGTAGCATGAGTGTTTTATAACTGGTGTGGGCGGAGGGGAGGGACGGGACACTATTTCAAACTGGGTGTTAGATGAAATGTGCTCTTTAGCCACATGGGGTCCCCAATTCATCAATCACATTTTTGTTTTAACCTAAATGGTGTTGCTTAAGACAATATTTCCACTGAGATAATTCATTAGGAGCACAGGCTCAGGTGCCAGATACATCCTGGGTCATGAAATGCTGGTTCTACCAATATCTGGCAGAGTAACCACGGTCAGCCATTCACCTTTGGGCCTCAGATCCCCCAGAGACAAGGGCTAACTACCAGCAGGGTATCTACGTAAGGCTCCACTGCAGAAAGAAAGGTGCTAGCCCCCTTTCCTGTCACACAGTAACGATCCTGAATTTGAAGTTAGATGTGATTTGTCTCTTGTTGAGCTGGACAAGCCATGGAATCAGGAGGTACTGGAGGAGCTGAATCATGACCCAGGCAATAACTTCTCCCAGGAAAACAGCTTCTCCTGTTTTCCTAGAGGGCTCATAGGCTGGGACGCCCCCAGGTCTAGCTATAATTCAGCAGATGAGTGATTAAGAACAAGTCTGGAGACTGAGGGCCTGTTCCCTCCTTTCTAACCTACAAAATGGAAGTAAATACTAACTTTATGGTGGTACTGTGAGGTTTTAAGCATGAAAAAGTAATTAACACATCACCTGCCACACATAAATCCCCACTGAGTGGCAATTATCATCAACCTCTTCAAACTGGATCAAGGTAGAGAAACAGAGGGAACCAAGTGTCAAGAGACTGGGAATTTTAACTCTGGTTTTTATCATTAATTAGCAGTGGAAACTCAGAAAACTATTCCCTCTTTGAGCTCCAATTTACTGAGGAAACACCCTCCTTATCTACATCTTACAGACTTACTGTAAGACCAAGAGGGTAATATAAATGGGGCCAATATGAAACTGACTAGTCCTCTCAGGCCACCCACTCCATCATTGGAGGATCTGAGGTCTGTTTAAGACGTTCAAATAGTTAAAAAAACAACTGCAGGCATCTCACCATAACAGGTCAAGATTTAGACTGGATGTCTCTAGGGGTGGCTCCCTGCCCCCTGCTTGGCCCCTTCCTAAAACACATACTTTGAATTCCTCTCTTATCAGATAGGTAATCAGCATGCAGCCCCACTGAGCCAGGCTCACAGGGCCCAAATCAGAAAGGAGCCAGAAATTCTTGTTACAACCCCCACCCCACCCCCAACCACACACAAAGCAGGGCCCGCCCCTCTCCCCATCCCCTCCAAAAAAAGAAAAGGCTTGGGGCGGGGAGGGGCAAGGCTTGAGTTCCCCCAATAGAGCCCAGCCCCTGGAAACAAAGAGTTGACACTGGTTGGTTCTGGTGGTCAGATTCCTGGAGTTCCAGAGGCTGAGATTACACACACACACACACACACACACACACACTCACTCACCATTCATTGGTTCCTTCCTTCCTCTTCTCCTTGAGGTTATGGTCCCCGTGTGAGAAATGGAGACAGAGACACCTTTCTTCCCTAGTTAAGCATGGTGGGTCTGCCAGAGTCACCACCAGCAGCAGCCATCTTTCCTTCTCTCTGACCTGCCGCCCCTCGCTTCCAGGGCTGGAACTAAACAGGATCTGATCCCCTCCCCTCCAGTGCCTTCAGTCAAATCCTTTACACAGGAACATGAATTAGGGTTACTTACTCAGAAAAATTATTTTACGTATTTTTATTTTTATTTTATTTTTCGAGAGAGGGGAAGGGAGGGAGGGAGGGAGGGAGGGAGAGAGAAACATGGATTGATGGCCTCTCACGTGTCTCCGACTAGGGACCTGGCCTACAACCCAAGCATGGGCCCTGACTGGGAATCAAACCAGCGACCTTTCAGTTCACAGGCCAGCGCTCAAACCACCCAGCCACACCAACCAAGGCTCAGATAAATTACTTTATAGGAGATGTAGGAGGCAGGTCTCCATTCTTCCTTTCCTAATGTGTTTAAGAAAGGAGGGCAAGCAGGCTACAGGGCAGCCCACTGCTTAGGGGAAGGTAGCATTTAATCAGACAGAAAAGTTTCAAAAGGCTTTTTTTGGGGATGGCAGGGGATGAATGACTCGGGCCAGTTATGCCTTCTGCTCCCTTCATACCTCACCACTGCCTACCGCAACCTCCCCCTGCGTCAAGCATCCCCATCCCAGCACCAACCTATGCCCTTTAAGTTTAAAGAATGAAGAGACCAGACCTTAGGGGTCACTCAGAGAGTGTGAAGTAAAAAAGCTTGCAGGAATTTGAGATTCCTTCATCCTGTTCAATGGAGGCTGGATAGCTTTGGTTCTTTAATCATCTGTAAAAGCAGGGATCAGACTTAGAGCCCTACCAGCTCTGACATATCTCTCCTGTGTGCTCCTCCCCACCTTTATCATATCGTTCTTTTCTACCTAAGGGGCAGAGTCAGGATTTCAGAATACTTACTCATCTTGCCCACAGGAATCAAAGCTGGCGTTCCCAGCTTTTCGGTAACACCCACGGCCATTCTCAAGACTACCTAGGGGCCCAGTATTGCACACAATTTGTGGAACAAACTATAGCCTGACTCTATAGCCAGCACTATGCAATGTAATGCAAATCACACAGACATTTTAAAACTTTCTAATAGCCTTATTTACAAAGTAAAAAGCAGGTAAAACTAATTTGAATGACTCAGTCCTTAAGTGTCCCATGTTCGGATCTGAGCTTCATTCCTGAAAGTAGAGGTTTGGTGGGGCTGGGACAAACCAGCCAGTTTTCCCAGAAGCAGTTTATTTGATAGTTTATTTGTTAGGGAGGGTGGGGAAAGAGATCTGTGCAGAACCACCTCCGTATCACCTCTGCTCAGACAGAGCCAGGACCACCAGCTCCTGCCTAGAGTCCTCCACCAGATGGTGCTGCTCATCAGCCCACTGGCACTAGGCTGCCAACCGGCAGAAGGAAGGAGCTGCCTGTGAAGACAAGTGTTCACCTAGACTTCTCTCCCCAGTGACTTGGGGCAGACATCTCTTCTGTCCTCAGGAAGATGGAGTTTCAAGGGGACTGAACTCTGATGAGGGAGAGTCCCCTGTAAGGATGGGACGCTTACTCCTCACCTTGCCCCATCTTCCCACTCAGGGTACAAGAGAGGATCCTGGAATTTTAAGCCGGTTAACTCTGTGCTTATGCAATTTATAAAAGCCATTTATTTGGATTTCGGTTTCCTGTCTAAATTAAATGAACCCCAAACTGAGATAATTTAAACTTAATCTGTACTAATTATGTACTATTCTTTCAATTTTTCTTTTCCTCCTCCCTCACCTTCTTTGACCTCCCAGACTTAACACATAATAATTAGGCAATTACTATTCATACCCACAGAAGGAGGGGTAGATGTTTGCCTGGGGTAGTTCCTCCTTCCACCCCAACCTAAAATTGAAAACAACCCATGGAATTACAGAAGGATGATGTTCTCATTTGATTAGGAATGTTCTAGAAACCACACGCCCTGGGAGACACTGAAAACCACTTACAGGGCAAGCAGTAGTGTCACCAAATGCAAGTTATTAGTTTCTCATAGTGGAAGCTTTGCTCAGGATGGTGGTACAGCCCTTATTTGGGTCCTTTTCTAGAAACCACGTCTCCTCAGAAACAAAAGGACCCAAGAAGACACCTTAATGCTCAAATTAACCCAGGCACTTCTCTACCAACTTCCTTGAAAGTCAGTGATTCACTCATTTTTTAAAATATGCTTTATCCTATTAAGACGGAAATGAGGTAACCAATGACCGCCAATCCCGTGGCTTCCAATCAATCGGTCCAGAAAGAGAGCAGCTATCAGTTACCTTCTCTCCCCATCTCCAGTCTTTTGTTCTGAAGGAAGACCTGTACTAACAAGGACTCCAAACTGTTCGTGTGCTCCTGATTCTCCAGGGAGCCCCTTGCTTCTTCACATTCATTGCTTCAGCCTACCAACTGGGAACCAGAAAACTAACCCTGCAGCTAGTCCTTCCCTCTGAAGAGCTTACAGATTAGTTAGGGGAGGGGATAAGACTAAGTACATCACTGACTGGAGACGTGAGGTGAGCAATCAGAGGCATCACTAATGCTATAAACCAGGTGAAAGATCTCTTTACACACACCACCCCCAGCAGGTTCCAACAGTTTATCAGTACTAAAAACTTCTTCTAACACAAACTCGATCGGGCTCTTCTTTGTCCTCCAAGCCTTCTAATACAGTCTTTCAGCCAGAAAGCTGTTTTTAAAATATTTGGGTTCTGATTAGTGCCAGGAGAAAGCAGGGCACCTTTTCTCATTTTTAATTTTGGGGGGGTTTGGGAGTTAAGCCACAGGAAACATATTAAGCTAAAACGCTTCCAAAGGCCATGGAGATGTCAGAATCTCAGGAAATCGAGACTGTGTAGCTTTCTCACTCCAGCTTTCCCTGTATACCTGTGTTTCTTAACTGGGGGTGATTTTGCCTCTGAGGGGCATTTGATAATGTCTGGAGACATTTTTTTGTTGTCACAACTGAAGGATGTTCATAAAGAGGAATTATCCTGCTCAAATTACGTCCTTAGTGGTTGAGAAACCTGGACTTAAGGGCTGGCCATCTGCCATTATTATGATTTTTAAATTCCTCTAACCCTAGGGACAGGCTAAGAGTTCTAGATCCAAAGACCTGTAGCTGAATAAAAGAAAAGAACTGTTAATCTCTTTGCTTCATTTTTTTTTTTAAAGGCTAAGGGTTTGTTGCATTTACTACTCATTCACACCCTGGGGGCATAAAGTGAGAGGGAGCAAAAGAACAGTAATGAACAATGTTAAGCACCAAGTAGACCCACCTGGGAAGGGAAAAGAAAATGTTAAATTGCTTTCCCCCCTTCCTCTCTCCTTAGGAAGGGGCTCCCAGATCACCTCTCCTGGACCCTATCTAACTCCAAGGTGCCCACCACCAGCAGTTAAAGAAGGGGAGATTTCTTCTTAAAGAGAAATGTCTTACCCTCGCCCTCCACTTCGGGAACACTTTCCTCTCCCAGGACAATTTTTAAGGATCACCCTGATTCTACTTAATTCCTCTACATGAGATTTCCAGAGAAATATTTCTCAAGTGCAGGGATTGGATCACTAGTCTAACTTACTGCTGTGGTAGGGTTTGAGGATTAATTCAAGCCCAGGCAGTGTGTTATCAAGACCTAATGCCCTGGCTCAGTTGGTTGGGCATCGTTCTGCAAAGCGAAAGGTAGCTGGCTCGCTTGCCCATCAGAGCACATGCCTGGGTTGCGGGTTTGAGTATTGGTTGAGTTGCCGATGGATGTTTCTCTCCTTCTTTCTCCTCACTTCCCCTTTCTCCAAAAATAAATAAATTAAAAAAAAAAAAAAAAAAACTTCGGTGGGGGTGGGGAATGCTGTCAAGTAAGGCTTAGTCACTGTCCTGTGGCTGTTTAGTCATAACAAATTTTAGATTCCTTCTCCCAGCTCAACTCCCTCTTGATAACTTATTCAATGGTGGAATGTTCCTGGAAATTCCAAGACTCTGAGGTCAATATTACCTCCTAACTAACCCATTTGAAACTGATGGTGTGGGCTTCACCCCCCACACCTGAAAGTTCCTGCTTTTCTCTCTGCCATCCAATATTTCCAATTGCTTTTGATCCTAAGGTTAAGTGCCCTGAGGCACAGATCCGCTTGCTCAGGAAAACCTTCCCCTGCACCTGGTTGTCCTGTGGGAGTTCAGAACTCGTCACACCAAGATGTGCCTTTGTGATATGTGGATTTTTCCAAGGAAAAGCTGCAGGATTAAGAAAGACTTCTTCTGCCCCTCCCTTACCTACCTATAAGAAGTTGAATTAGGGGCCTTGTCCATAGTAAGAATTTATCAGAAATAACCTCTTCTAACCAGTCTATAGGGTAGAGCAGGCCAAACTTCTTTTACTTCTTATGGTCCTACAGTAACCCTTCAAAGCCCCCAAGGCATCTTACCTCATCCCTAGCTCAGAATGTCTACAGAGGAACACCCAGGTTTCCTTTGTATCTTCAAATCTCTTGTGCATGTGGAGTTCCTGACTCATATATGCAGGGTTCCTATGCACGAGTATTAAATTTGGTTACTCTCTCTTGCTAATCTGTCTAATGCCCACTTGATCAGACCAGCCAAAAGAACCTTGAGGGTAGAGGAAAGTGTCTTCCTCCCCCGCATCACCAAGGATCCCAAGATGATGAGGGGGTTACACCCCCCTATTCAGCAGCCTTAGGAATGAAGGCAAGGAAATGTTGATTCTGACCCTTATTCAAAGCCTCCCAAAGTTGGGGTAGTTGTCTAGTCCCTCTCCAGACCCAGAAGGGTTTTAATCTCTTTGTGATCAGATAAGTGGTAGAGTGGGGAACTGGCTACCCTGCGGAGGACGGCCATTCAAAGTTGGTTCCTGTAATAAAGTGATCTAAAGAGACTAATTTCCTTGTTTCTCCCACAATTACTTCCTGTGAATTATCATTCACATATGTAAATGAGACAGGGAAGGGGCAACGTCACTAACTAGAACTACCCGTAGTTGTCTGATACGGGTAAGAATCCGTGCTACAAGGGCGTAGCGTAAGCATCCCGCTGCAGACCCTCCTGGCCGATGTTCAAGCAGCCCAGTGACCCCAAGTCACCAACATTAACTGGCAGACCTCCATCTCTTTGGGTCCCCAATCTCCATTGTTGCTCCTCCCACACTTTACTTCCTCTGAGAGCCTCCAACCAGTCCACCCAGCATCTCCCTTCTCCACCCCTCCCCCTCCAGAATACCATCCCTCAGGCTCCAACTCTTAATCCCCACATCCTCCTTTCCCCTCCCCCATGGCTCCAAAGCCAGCCTCCCCAAAGTAACCCCTCCCTGCCCGGCCTGGGTGCCCACCTCCTTGGCCTGGGATTAGTAGTTTCTTCTCAGGCCCAGCCCCAAACCTCCATAAAGGTGGAAGGGACACAGGCAACAACTTCCTTTACACAGTCCTTATGGGTGGCTAGTGTCCCAGGACCACCCAAAGGCTTCTAACATATTTAGGGAGGGGTGAGAGGGAGGCCAGGGAGGAGGAAAACCTGAAGTCTCTGGCTCCTTGTTTGAGGCTGGGAATGTTAGGACAGCAATGAATGGCTCTCTGGGGCCATAAATGCCAAGCTGAGAATAGGTCCAGAGGCTAGCCTCCCTCGACCCTTGCCCTGCGACACTGAATTTCACCCCCACTGTTCTGCCCTGCGGTAACTGAGAACTTGGGGTTGCGACCTAACTCCTCCCAACCTGGCCCAGGAATCTAACGCCTGGGCTCCTTAGATTTTCCTTTACGGTAGGAACCGGACAGCAAAAGCCCAGCCAGTAAACTGTATGTCTGAGACTGGTCACTTGGGCGGAGCGTCCAAGCCCCCAAATAGACCCTTTAAAGATCTGCCAAATCCGCCTCGGTAGGCCCCAGGGACTGAGTTTTGTGTGACCACCTGGCTGGTGAGGAGACCTGGCTGACTGTAGCCTTATCCTTGTTGGATCCTACAGCAGTTTCCCTTCCTCTCCCTGCCCCGGAGCTCCATTCACTTGTTAGTGAAACGCGCTTGGCACTCAGGGGCCTTGGTATGGCCGGGCATGTGCTTCCCTGGCCGGCATGCTGGCCCTCCCCCCACCCGCAAGCACAATACAACCTTAGTTTCTGCCACATGGGGTCACATCCCTGCCCCTGCCCCCTTCCCAGGGGAAAGAGGTAACAAACACGCGGTAAGCCAGAAGGGTTCCCGGAAGGGAGTGGGAGGTGCTGATAATCCACTCTGCCTCTCACTCTCGTCCTGTTGGAGTTAACCAGGAATCAGATCTGGGGTACCATCGCAAAGATGGGAACGCACAATGGGGGCCCTTGATCGCCCTCAATCCAACAGCGGAGCGTGTTCGCCCACCCTTGAATACTCGCACCAACATCCCCTTCCGCGCTAAAGTTACCAGAATCGGTCTCACCTGGTGCACAAAGACATCCACCGGTGGGTCGAGCGCGACCCCGGCGCGGGCGGTCATGGACAGGAAACCGAACCCCATGCGCACGTTGAACCACTTACAGATGCCGGCACCGTGCAGCAACTGCGGCTCCTCTCCCGACGGGGCCGCGTCCGCCGGCGCCTCCTCCGGCGCCTTGGCGCAGCCACCTGGAGATTGAGAAAGCACTCAGCTCGCGGGCCACGGAATTGGAGGGCCCTCCCAGAGGCCCGGCAGGGAGACCCGGGCTAGCCCCCGGTGGACACCCAGGAGGCTGCAGCCAGTATAAAAGACCTGTCCCGGCTGCCTCCCGAACTCCCCAACCTTATGCTGAGGCCAGTGGCGGGTGTCCCTGAAAGTTTTGCTTCTTTCCCCACAACACGTTGCCCTGGGATCGACCACCGGACAGGCCCTTCCTCTTCTCCCCCCTGCCCCGGTAGCCTCTGTGTGCACGCCACTGGGACACCAGCGTTCTTTGCTCCACAGATGATCCCCTGAAGCAGGAGACCGCAGACTTGGGTTCTTCTGGCCAGCCTGGGGAACACTTTCCCACCTCCCTTTTAAGTGGCTTCTGGGAGCCCCTGAAGCCCGGGGTGTCCCCAGGAAGTCCCGAGCTCGAACCTGCAAACTGCTGGTTTGACACGGAGCCCATGGTAGTCAGCTAAGCCCGTGGCCCCGGGCCCCAGGTCCGGCGGCTGTTGGCCCCAGAGAAGTCCGGAGGCAAAGGGGTGGCTCAGAGAAGAGGCAGCTACATCTTCCCCAGCACAATAGCGGTGGGAGGGCCCACGGCTTTTCAAAGGCTCCCAAATTCTAATAGACAATGACCCAACCCCCCGCGGGCAGCCCCCTCCTCTCTCCTCCCTCTCCTTTCCCCTCCCTTTTCCTTCGGCTCCAGCTCCTGCCCTCCCCCACACTGCGTTCTCTGACACCTCTGGGGTGTCCCTTCTCAGAACCCTGAGGTTTGACACCTCCTGTCCATACACACATCTGGAAATAGGGGCCGTCAGCCCTAAAAGTCTTGAGTACCCCAGAATTTGGAACCCTTCACTTTAATGACTCGTTGGGGGTCCCAAAGCAACATACAGGTGGGGGGACTCTGTGTGCGTGTGAGGGGTAGTTTCAAAACCATGTGACTTCTCCCCCACACACTCGCACACCACCCCCGCCCCCCGCGCAGATAATTATACATTCCAGAGAGTTGGGGGAGGGAGGTGTGAGCCTGGCGGCGCTGGCCAATCAGAGACACAAACCACCTGTCAAGGGAGAAATGGATGAGCCCTCCCCCTCCCCCAGCACTTTAGCGCCCCTCCCCCTCCCTTCCCCTTCAGGCCTCCGAGCTGACCCGGCTGCTCGGCGCTGACCCGCTCTCACCCCCCACCCCGTGTGCTTAGATAGACCTGGAGTTCAGGATACTGGGAAGCCGAGATGGGGGAGCGCGGGGGGAGGCCGGAGACCCGGCAGGACGGATCTCAAGTCCGCACCAGGCCACTGCCTCCCAAGTCTGTTGGTCTCCTCAGTTTCCCTGCCTCCCTGAGTTACCGACTGAGTTTCTTCGGATCTCTCAAAGCGCTCCTAATTGATTGTGTAAAGAATCCTTCCCTTTTGCCTTCCAAATCTGCCTAAAATTGACCCCACGTGGAGCTTTCTGGGAAACCAGGAGGAACCCAAAACTTGAAGTGTGTTCCTGCCCCTGGCAGCTGCCTCCTCTCACCCCAGCCCCACGCGGGCCCTGCGCGACGCTGGGAGAGGGGCTGGGTGGGTGCGTGGGTCCAGGCACTGGCTCCCGTGCTCTGGGCACTGGTAGGTTCCTCGTTTCGGGGTCCACCCTGAAGCGTCCCACTCTGCCCACAGGGGGGCTGGTAGGAGAACCAGAGTTGGGGGTCTCCTCCTTGTAAGAGGCAGCTCCCCTTCTAGGAGATAAAGAGGGTTGGCCAGGGGGGTGGCCTAGTGCCCTGGTCGGAGATGGACAATGGCCCGGGGCTCAGTGCACGGCCCTGGCCCTGCCCCTTCACTTCCGGTGCTCAGTTCAAACTGGACAATGCCAGCTCCGGCCAGTTCCCCTCCCCCACTGCTACAACCCATTTAAAGGGACAGAGCCTGCTTTCAGAGGCTTCCGCTTGCTCTGAATTCAATTTTCTCCACCAAGTGCTTTTCACCCTGCGCCAGTGTGCTCGCACGCGCCTGTGTATTTGAGAAAGAAAAAGGGGATGCGTGGCGGTAGGGAAGGGGAAGGTGGTGAGGAGAGCAAGGGAGTGCGGAGAGATTATTTCTCTTTCCTACATGGAGTGCTGTCCAAGAGACTAAAACTTGAGTGTAAGGGGTGAGGGATAGGACTTTTGGTGATAAAAAGGACAACGATGGACCTTTGCTACTCAGCCTAAAAAAATACACATCATTAACAAATAGCATTAGCAATTCCCCGCTCCCAGCTGAGGACCCTAATTTAGGTTTTACAAGAGTTCTGAGAATATCAGCCAAATCAGTTTTTATTTATATGCTCCTCCCCACCTCAGAGTCTTTTCTCCTTCGGTTACTAGCGCCCTTAAAAATATATTTACTCCCTTCATCTCTGTCCTTAAGATTCAGAAATGACTGAGTTCAGGTGAGTGAGGTCTGGCTGAAGAAAAGAGAGAAGGGAGTTGAGCGTTCCGGCTTCGCTTAATCCACTCTGAATTGAGATTTGTTCTCTCAGCAGTCCCGACCACGTTCTCTGTCCAGGGTCCTGAGAGTTCCGGGAGCTCTGTCCACGGTGCTGAATTAAGCCTCGCTCTGCTCTCCGGCTCCCAGCTTTGAGAGTGCCTTCTTGAGTCTCTACCTCTAAATCCTTCCCAGAAAACCTGATTCTTCTCATATCCCCAGTGACCCTGATAGACTTGAAACAAATTAAGTGATTCGCTTGAACACTAAAGAGGGCATTTCCATCAATACATGACTCTGCAAGAGCGGTACAGGTATCTCATGGTCCCCTCCACAGAAATGGGTGTAACTGCACATGACCATGAGGGTGAAAAAAGAGGAGATAATATTTTCTGACTCAAAGTAAACCACAGCAAAATTTTTTTAAAAAGCACTAAAAACAAACAAACAAAAAGTAAACCTGAGCAGAAGAGAGACTAATTTCTGTTTTCAAGTTTTTTTCCCTAATTATTAGCACTTTTCATAGGGGCACAGGCATTGAAGTCACTTTGCCCATGTTTGGCTATTAGCTCTATTACTTACGGCTCTGTGACCCGGGGCAACTTCTTTTTTTAAAATTTTATTTTAATCATTGTTCAAGTACAGTTTTCCCCCTTTTACTCCCATTCCAGCCCACCCACCCAACCCTCCCCATGGGGCAACTTCTTTAACTTCTACATGCCTCCATTTCCTCCTCTGTCCAGTGGGGATAATGAAAATATTTTACTCTCAGAATTATTATGAGGATAAAGATAGATCATGTGGGTAAAGCTTTTTAAATAGTGCCTGACATATAGTTATATTTTAATAATGTAAATTATTACTGTTATTATAGCTATTGTACACACACTTGTCTCTGTAACCTAGGACCTGCTGGCTCATTTGCTCCCTGAGGACTGGGACCATGCACATGTTATTTCTTTCTGCATCTTCTCCCACATCATAACCAGTACATAGTGCCTAGCCCACAGAAGGCACCCACGGAGTGTTTCCTGAATAGGCTTTAACTGAAACATTAAACATTATTTTACAGTAGTCATAATACTTATTTTTATAGGCTGCTTTCTTAAGTCTGAACACTACAAGCCCAGAATGGGGTCAGGATCTCATCAAGTTGCATATGTAGAGCCCTGGCTAGGTGGCTCAGTTGCTTGGAGCACCCTCACATTCACTGAAAGGTTACAGGTTCCATCCCCTGTCAGGGCACATACCTGAGTTGTGGGTTTGATTCCCAGTCATGGCACGTACAGGAAGCAACCAATCAATATTTCTCTCTCACATCAATGCTTCTTAATCTCTCCCTCTCTTTCTCTGTCACTCTTTGTCTCTCTCTCTCTTCCTCATTCTGTAAAATCAATAAACATATCCTCAGGTGAGGATTTTTTTTTTAATGGTTGCATATGTAAAGGCAGAGGATTCTTTAGGAAGGAGACATGATTCCCAACATAATTGATTCTTCATCCCCAGTGGAGTCCTTCCATGTGGAAGATGAGAACTCCTGTCCAAACCTTTTTCCTTTCTTGGGTCCCTGTCTCAGTGAATAGTGCTGAGTTGTTAGGTACCCTCTGTAACCCAGTCATTGTGCTAGCTCACAAGTTTGGTGGAGAAATCAGGTAAACAAAATGCACTAAGCCCTGGCTGGTGTGGCTTAGTGGGTTGGGTGTCACCCTGCAAACCTAAAGGTCACTGGTTGAATTCCCAGTTAGGGCGCATTCCTGGGTTGAGGGCCAGATTCCTGGTTGGAGGTGTGTGAGAGGCAACCGATGGATGTTTTTCTCTCATCACATCAATGTCTCTCTCCTTCTCTTTCTCCCATGCTTCCCTTCTCTCCAAAAATAAAGAAAATCATTTAAAAAGTAATATGCATGAAGTAAAATGATGTCAAAATGTACCCCCACCACAAAAGTAAAGAAGAAATATTCTCCCACTTCTAAGAAGTTACTGTATAGTTAGGAAGACAAGATGTGGTGTAGTCAAATATTGCAAGTTTCTTATGTATGGGTTTCTAAAAGTAATAATATCTAGGTAAAAGGGAAAAGGGGGAGCTCTTTAGACAAGACAAAGGTGTTTAGTATTAACACAAAGAATATTGGCCTTTAAATCACTTGGCCAGTCATGGCCCAATAGCTCAGTTGTTAGAGCATCATCCTGATATGCCAGTGTTTCCGGTTAGATCTTCAGTCAGGGCACATACAAGAATCAACCAATGAATATGTCAATAAGTGAAACAACAAATCTCTCTCAAATCAATCAGTAAAATTTTTTAAAAAGTGCTTGCCAAGTTCCTCTTGTGTAGGTTTATTTTTTCATAAAAGAAAGAGCTGTAAGAGGTGCTAGTAATAATAATTACTTATTCAACATTTAAAAAATATTTATTGAACACTTTCTCTGTGGAAGACACTGTTATAAATGTTGAGAATACATCAATAAACAATACAAGCAAAAATCTTACATTTGTGAAGTTTATGTTCTGATAGGTAATGATAATAACTATTATTTGTTGAGAATACAGGTACTTTTCTTATCTCATTCAAGGTTGTCAATAATTCTGAGTAATAGGTATTAATATTCCCACCTTACAGTAGAGGAATCTGAAGCTTAATGAATCAATCTAGCTTGCCTGGTATAGCTTAGCTAATATATGACTGAGGCAGATTTGAACCCACATGTCGTACTCACATTGTTTTCATAGTTTGAGTATGTTGTTATTATGACTGGTGTTGACCCTGTTTTACCAATAAGGAATAAGATATGTTCAAGCAAAAGGACTATAGAGGGAGACTATATATTCAATATGGTTAGTAAATAGGACCTAAGCTTGTGATTCCTCTTCCCTGGGCCAGAGATCTAGTCTGGCTTTTCTACTGATCACCTTCTCCCAAACTCCTTGGCTTTCTAAATCAAAGAGCAAGCTGGCCAGAACCATAGCAGGTGCTCTTTTGGGCAGTCATCCATATCCAACTCTCATTTATGAAGTGTTTTGAGAACTCTGTGGTGGGGTCCAGGGTAGTTGTTTGGAGTTTAAACCCTGACTATCTACTAGCATGAATGATGGTGTGCATTTGATAAAGGTATTTCCCACAATGTGTCCCTCAGAATACTAGTTTCACGGGAAAGTTAAATATCTCACCATTTTTAAAAAGTTTCTATAGTGAAATCATATGGAAAATGGTATGTTAACTAGGTTTCCTCTGCAGGACTTTTGAAAGCCTTTAGTATGCTCTGAGATTCATCAGGAAGGAAATACGGTGTTTGCAGTGTTTCCATTCTTTCATTCATCTGTTTATTCACTCACTCACCTAACAAATATTCATTGAGCATATATTATGTGTCATGTGGCACTGTTTGAAGAACTGGGAATATATCAGTGAACAAAATATGAAATTCCTGCCCTCATTGAGCTTATATTCTAGAGAAGAAGGACAGACAATAAACAAATAAATAAAATGTATAGTATATAGTTTCAGTTTGTTCATTTGCTCTGTGATCTCAAGAAAGGCGCCTGGTTTTACCCTTTAAGGGAAAAATGAGGGATTTGGATTAGTGGTTAGACAAATGTTTCTTGCAGTTATGACATTCTAAAGCTATAGTGTGTGTGTGTGTGTGTGTGTGTGTGCATGTGCGTGTGCGTGAAAGAGAGAGAGAGAGAGAGAGAGAGCCCATTCCTAATTACACGGAGAAACAATCTGATTTTGCCCCATGCTGTCAACTTCATCCCTCTTTAAGGACTAGGGCTTCCTACATCAAGCAGGATTGTGCACCTCTCACCTCTTAGGCCTGTTGAATTGGCAGAAGGAGGATGAGCCAAGGGAGTCCCCTTCCTTCTTTCAGTTCTTCTCCCCATGCGGGCCTTGCTTCACAGAGCAAGACGCCAGGCACTTGCTTTCACCAATAATGGCTTCATTACATTGAAAGGAGAAGAGAGTGACCTCAGTGAAATAGACTTCCTGACCCCAGCTGACCTCTGACCCTCACCCTGACAGCCTCTAAATCTTTTCCTTCTGACACATCCCCCACAAGGTACAGCCAAGAGGAGAAAATGATGAGCCTGCTATAGAACACTGTCCAGCGACTGTAACTCTCCAAGTGTCCTCTTGTAGTGGAACTTGTCATGCCCAACTGTAATTTCCCTCATGGTTGCTGATCCTTTTCATGATCCTCACTGTGACTCTACTGTGGCCTATGGGTCACAACTTATCCAGCTGTCATTCACCTGGTGTCCTTTTGTGTGTGCCCAATGATTGTCATGTATCATGGATGCAGGAGGCAGGGTGTCTAACCAAATGCTGTCATTTCCCAAATGCTGCTTTAGGCTAGGTCTTTAACGTGTTCTTCCCTGACTGGGCACTTAACTGTTTATTGAGAGCAGATTATATACCAGGCATGTACTAAGTGCTTTGCGTGTCTTGTCATTTTCTGTCCTCAATTAATATGACCTCTACTGGAGAGGAAACTGAGACTTAGTGGTTAACTGATTTGTCTTGACTCATAAATCACAAAGGGTACATCCCAGTCTAGCTCACTCTGATATTCTTCACTTTTTTTTACAGTTAAAGTAATTAATGCATGTGGTTTAAAAAAATCAATCAGTATTGAAAGAATTATAATGAAGAACAACAGTCTCCTGACCACCCTACCCCCTCCACTCCCATGGGGTAACCGCTCTTTGAGTCATTTCTTCTGGAGGATATTTCCATATCTCTAAAAAGTAGGCATGTACCTATGTTTCTTGATTTATCAATTTTAGATATTGTCTGTTGATTTCCTGTTATAGCAGATGAGGGCCTACCTCCCCTTTCCTCTTCCTGCCAGTACAGTTAAGTCGCCATTTTCAGCTAAAGTGATAAGTGGCATTTACACTGTCACGATTACGGAAATGTTCACTGCATTGGCAAGAAGGATCCTAGCACAAAATTTCTTTCATACTATGTTTTATTTTCTTTTCCCACAATATTTGTCATTGAAATATCCTCAATTATTTTCAAGAGCTTTATCATATTATCTTCTCCACTAAGCCCTCTTTGTCCCAGAGCCTCTGTCCTGGGACCCTCGAGGCCTCCTGGTTGCCCTCTAGGGCTTGCTTTCAGCTGTCACCTCGGGGCTTCCTCTCACTGCGGTGGTTAGAGCCACTGTTTCCTGGACCCCAAGTCAACCTCTTTCTTGGTTCATACTTGAGGAGCACATCCTAAGAAAGGATGCTGGAGAGGGAAATTTTCTGAATCTTACAAGTCTGATCATTTTTTTTTTACTCTTTTAATGGTTTCAAAGCCATACTCTTCACCATTCTGCTCTGCTGACTCCTAGCAAGTTGAAGAAAGACACTTGACTTGCTTTGGGGGCATTGAAGTAGAGATACCTTTTCCAAATTCTGAGGTGTGAACACAGATTTATCAGTGTAATAAAAATTACAATAGTTCATGCCTTTTGAAGGTTCATCATGTGCCAGGCACTGTTCTGAGTGCTTTACATAAATTATCTCAATCCCCACACCAAACTTTTGAGCTAGGCATGGTTATCGTTCTCATCTGACAGTTGAAGCTGAGCACAGAGGGGTTAAGTAACTTGGTGAAGGTCACAAAGTAATAGAATCAGTATTCAAACTCTGGTAGAACAAGCATTCATATTCAGTAATGTACACTTCTTCCATTAGAAGAGGATTAGTTAGAAGTTAGTATCTTCAGACTTTATCTTCCTCTTGCCCCATTTTGTAAATTCAGAAATAAGACCTAAAATCAAGGCAATTTATGCTGTGGCTGGTATGACTCAGTGGAATGAGCACTGGCCTGTGAACCAAATGGTTGCTGGTTTGATTTCTGGTAAGAGCACATGCCTGGGTTGTGGGCCAGGTTCCCAGTTGGGGGTGGTGTGAGAAGCAACCACACATTGATGTTTCTCTCCCTCTTTTTTTCCTTCCCTTCCCCTCTCTCTAAAATAAATAAATAAATAAAATCTTTAAAATAAGATAAAATTTAGGCAATTTGTTCAAGGTTCCATTGCTAGTTAACAACTGGAAACCCAGGTTTCCCAGTACCCCCTTCCAATCAGAGAATAGGGATTCCAATTCAGAATTGACTTCTGAATCTTCGCTTCCCTATCTGTTTAGTGAAAAGGACAGATATAAAAAGATATACGTCCCATCAGATTGTGGCTGGAACATATAACAGAGGCATATATAATGCACTATGAAACAAGGAAAGCTAACTCATATATTATGGAAGGCTTCACAGGGGAGGTGGCATTGCATTGGACCTTGCATAAGATTTTAAAGGCCAACGAGGGCAGGGCATTCCAGAAAAGAAAAAAAAAAAAGAGGAACAGCAGAATGAAAGCAAGGAGGCCTGAAAGTGAACAGCTTGTTTGAGGAAAAAACTACAAAGTTTGGTTCTCATATCGGCAAGTCCTCCATGTCTCTGTGGAGGAATACAGAGAAAACTGTACTCTTTTCATTGAATTTTGTTTTAATTTTTAAAGAACTTTTATTATTTGATTGATTTGAGAAAGAAAGAGAGAAAAACATTAATTTGTTTTTCTACTTATTTATGCATTCATTGGTTGATTCATATATGTTTCCTGACTAGGGATCAAACCTGCAACCTTGGTGCATCGAGATGATGTTCTCACCGACTGAGCTACCTGGCCAGGACTCATTCAGTCTTCAACCACACATTCACTCAACATTTTGTCAATAATTGAGGAAGAATAACACGGCAAGAAAGTTCTTGCCCTGGCCAGTATTGCTCAGTGGATTGAGTGCCAGCCTGTGAAATGAAAGGTTGCTGGTTCAATTCCCAGTCAGGGTACATGCCTGGGTTGCAGGCCAGGTTCTCAGTTGGGGGTAGGCAAGAGGGAGCCAACTGATGTTTCTCTCCCTCTTTTTCTCCCTTCCTTCCCTTGTCTCTAAAAACAAACAAACAAACAAACAAACAAATAAGTAAGTAAGTTAGTTCTCAGTTCTAGTCCTAGATCTATCACCGTGTGACCTTGAGCAAATCTGTTCTCTGGGCCTCAGTTTCCCCATCTATCAAGTGGGAGAGTAGATTTATGACCTCTCAGATCTCCTCCTGCTTGATGCCTTTGTGAAAATTGCAGAGAGAGAATAAAACAAAAGGTGTTGAGTTATCCTTGACTCCCCTCTGTTAGAGTAAGGAGGGAAATAACATTTGTTACTTCTTCTATGTGCTGGACATGATCTCCTCCAACCATTCTATGAGGGAGGTGTTTTCTCCCCATTTAACAGAAGAGTAAACTACAGCACAGACTGTTGGAATAACATCCTCAAATTCTCCCAGCAAGTAACAACAACAAAAACAAAAACACATATGCACATTTACTGTATGCCAGACACATTGCCAAGCCCCTAAATTAGCTCATGTTCCTTTATTATGTGGGAACTCTTATTCCATTTTTAAGACGAGGACACAGGAAATGTCTGACGCTGTAGTCTGTGCTCCTAACTACTAAGCTACACTGCATCTCTGTGATGCCTTCCTAGACAGCACCAAACTCCATATAAGCCACTCCAGAAGACAGGGGACCGCCCCTTTCTTTTCCTCACCACTGGGGCCCTGTGGTTTGGCCATGGTGGATGAAGAATGACAGGACAGAGGCATAGAAGCTGTCCCTTTTCCCCTTCAGCCTCTCCTAAAAGCAAGCAGCACTTTGAGCTTCTGAGAAGAGATGCCTCCACTGCTATTCTTTTAAAGGAGGGATTATAGAATGAGGAAAAGGGAGACCTGGGATCTTGGATTCCAAGACTATAAGAGCCAAAAGAGATCTTGCAGCCCTGATTGGTATAGCTCAGCGGATTGAGCATGGGCCTGCGAAGCAAAGAGATCTTGCAGATCAGCTAATTCCCTCCCAGACCCCAGGCATTATGTCAATCATTTTCTAGGCTCAGCCTACAAATCTCTAGCAACTGGGAGTTTATTGCTTCTGAAGCCTTACCCATACCTTGATAGATGCGACTGTTAGAAAAGTTCTCTACCCCCCCCCCCCCCCCCCGCAATTGAATTGAAATTGATCTCTACAGCCTTTACTCACTGGGGTCTTTAGAACAAGTTCCCTCCCTCTCTCTGCTGCAAAGACTCCAGGGTCAAGCTTTCTGTTTAAACTCTAGTCCCACCTTCCTTAGTTGTGTGGCCTTGGACAACTTTGTTAGAGGCTCAATGCCTCGATTCTAATCAATTTCCCACTGTTCCTGTGGAAGTTACCTAAGGCCATATTTACCCAGCTTGATCCTCAGTGTTCTACAACCTCTTTCCGTTGTCTGGGCTTTATTTCACACAGTGTTTTTCCAACCACACAGCATTTTTCCATGTATTATATCACCAGGCCCTGGAAGATGGGGCTGCTGGAAAAGGAGGGAGGCAAGATGGCCTGTGGTTATCTCAGTTTAGCAGGTAAGGCAGGTTTCTGGTCCCAAAACCATACTCACTTCCCAGCTTAACACCCCTTACTCCTGTCACCATTAGCTTTCCAGGGCCTCCATATGCCTTGTTCTTTCTTTATTTCTGGGGTTTTCCCTTGCTTACTCCTCTACCAAAAGCAACATTTCCCTTACTTTGCTGATCACTATCCATTCTTTAGGCTCCAACATAGATGTCACTTTGTTTAGGGATCTCTGCCTCCACCCACTCATTTACCCAACACTCTCTCATGTTCTTATACACCCTGCACTTCTATAACAGAGTATTTGCTCAACTTTATTATATTTGTTTCTTTGATATTCTCTATCCCTGGCTGCTAGACTATAATCTCCATGAGGCCAGGGACTATGTCTCTGTCTTGTTCATTATTTGCCTAGCACAAAGCTTGGAGTATAGTAATAGCTTATTAAATTTTTGTTAAATGAATAAATGAATGACTTGCCCAGTATTCCATGGTTAATGATGGCCAAAATTAGAATCTGGGTTTTATTTCTAAGTCCAAGAATTCTTTTTACAACCTTCTGGACCTAAGCTAATTCCTACCCCTAATGGTACTATCAGTACTTAATTCCCTAGAATTTTAGATTGTGTACCTGGAAGGAATGTTAGGGCTCATCTGATTCAACCAGCTCATCTTACTTCATTTTATAGATAAAAAACTAAAATCCATAGAGGTTAAGTGGTTTGCCCAAGGCCATACAGCAAACTGTGGCAATCCTTTCTGACTGCTAGATGGGTGCTTTCCCCCTGAGTTCACCTATAAGCTCACGGACTCCCAGAGTGAAGCAGTAACCAATAATTTCACCTAAGTCCCCACTTTCATGCTCTCTCACATGCATAAGTCCAGACACCAAGAATCTATCCTAAGACATCTCCCAGGCAGAAGTTTCAGGTGCCAGCCTGGTAGGGGGAGATACAGACATGAAAACAGGCTGTGCAGTACAGCCCCACTGTTGTGGGGTCCCTTGAGGCTCCCACTGTGGCAACACCACTCCCTCTGCCCCTGAAGCTGACCTTTGGGGTCAGAGATCAATAACCTGTACTTTGACTTCAGCCCCCTTGAGCCCTCCGGTGACTACAGGCTGCTCAGAAGAGCTAGCAGGACTCAGGGTCATTAAGTAACTGTCACTCTTCCTCAGCCCCTCTTGGGGCACTGTTGGGGGAGGGGCCAGGGATGGAAACCACGCTGCAGGCACACAGGTGTGGTCCATTCTCCCCCGCCCCACCTGAGGAGGATCTACCTTTCTGTCTCCTTGACCTTCCTTTCTCTTCTCACTCAAGATTTCCTCTCGCCGTTCTGTCCCCTCCCTCATCCTTAGCACCGAGCCCCAACTCCCCCCACTGAGTCCCCAACCTCCTCTCTGAGCCTCCATTGTGTTTGCTGCGCCCCATGCCTCCCTCACTGAAAACCTGTATTTATCTTAGCCCAGTCTCCGTTGTGACACCGCCTCCCATCCCATCCCATCACTGTGCTGTATAATCGGGATATTTTACACATTTCTCAGTCAAGGCAGTGGATGGGGATTCCTCATTCACCATTTTCTTTCTTTCTTTTTTAAAAGACTTTATTTATTTATTTTTAGAGAGAAAGAAGGGAGAGAAACAACATTATATAAGAGAAACATTGATCGGCTCTCACATGCCCCTGACTGGGGACCTGGCCCACAACCCAGGCATGTGCTCTGACTGGGAGCCTTTTGGTTCACAGGCCAGCACTCGGTCCACTGAGCCATACTAGCCAGGATCCGTTCACCATTTTCTGTATGACTCATTCCAAGTGATTTCTCATCCCCCATGATCCCCCTTCTCCCTGTCCCCCCAAGAACAAATCCATCGTTAGCAAGATCCTGTTTCAGAAACACACTCGCCCCCCACCCCAACCCCATCTCACCAACTTTCCAGGCTCCCTGTCCGCCATTCCTTCCCCACATCCACCCCAACGCCCCAGCCAATCACTTCTGATTGATTGATTAGGGAGCAGGAGGAAAGAGGATCAATGAAAGAATCTGGGCCTATTCTTATTCAAAGCTAAATGTGGGGGGGGGGATATTAATTTTGGGAGGATCAGGCGATGGTCACTATGGAGTTGGGGGTGAGGTGGTCTGTAGTGTGCGGGAGGACGGGTGCAGGGAATCTGAAGGTTGGGAGGAGAGTGGTGGTGGGGCTGATAGAAGTGAGAAGGCACACATCAGGAGTTTGGCATTGGGTTTTGGTCTCACTATCCCACAGGTGAGAAATTTACCACCCTTTGTTCCGGCTTCAGAGAGGAGTGCTGGGTCCCTAGTACTCCCAGTGTCCAGCAGGGGGTGCTCTGTTCCCACATTTCCTCTTCCTTCACCCACCAGACCCAAGTTTCTTTCTTTGTTCATTCACTGGAAAATATTGAGTACCACTGCATGCTAGGCACTGTGCACCAAACACTATGCCACAGACTGCAAAAAGGCAGGTATGGATGAGAGAGACAGACAGACAAACAAGGCCCCAGACTTCGTCGTACTTGCTAAGTAGGATTACAATGAATAGTAAATAATTATAGTGGTTTAATTCAAGGGAAAGGGATCAGACAAAGTCTTCCTGAAAAAACTGACTTTTATATTGAGAATTAACAGATGCTTAAATCTTGATCAGGTGACAAGGCAGAAAAGAGGTGAGGATGGGGCATGTAGGGGTTATGTAGGCAGAGGGAACAAAGTGCAGAAACAGGCAGGAAAGATCAGGGCCCCTGCAGAGGGAAGGAAAGGAGCCTGCCTATATCTGATTCAGCTTTGGCCAGAGATTTAACCCTTTCTGTTGCGGGGCACACACCGCTGGAACCCTCAATTATCGGGGCTCCATTTTCTTTCTTTCTTTTTAATCCCCTCCCTCCCCTGCCATGGACATTTTTTCATTGATTTTTAAAGAGAGAGGAAGGGAGGGAGTGGGGAGGGGGTGGGAAAACGTTAATGTGAGAGAGAAACATCACTGGCTGCCTCCTGAACAACTGGGGGGTCAAACCTGCAACCCAGGTATGTGCCCTGACCAGGAATTGAACCATCAACCTCCTGGTCCATGGGACAATGCTCTAACCAACTGAGCCACACTGGCCAGGGCTCAATTTTCTTGATAATTGCAATTTTTCAGAGAAGGGAAGGAGAGCCAGCAGATCTCTGGGTCCTTTCTAGAGTAAACCAAACTTGGGAGGGAGAATTCCTGTTCATCCCCTTCCTAAATGCAAATTTTTTTATCCAGGAGTGGTACTGAAGCAGATTTAGTTTAAACTCTAGGGCCGCACCCAAGGATGTGTGGGGAGCCAAGGCCTGTGCTCACACATTTTTATGTGCAAAAATGAGATAATCACAGTTGGAAATTTTAAATATAAAATACCAGCAGCTAGTCTGTTAAAAAGTAGCATAGAGGTATGCCAGACAACTAACTAATACAAATATGTTTTATGCTTATGGTATTTTTCAGCTTTTAAAACTTGTGATTTATCATGATGTCTTTTCTCATTCTAAATAAACACTCATTTGGGGTATACATTTTATATTTATGATCTTGTATTTCTTTTCTTAAAGAGAGTCTCCTAAACTGTGAAAGCTTCCAGCCCAATAAGACCTGGGTCTGCCCCAGTGGGATTCCAGAGCCCTGTCCACTGTCTCCAGACCTTAACCTGCTCATGGACCTTTCCTCCGACTTTGATCAGTCTCTTCTGCCCTGGGTGGGTGGCTCATGGGTAGCGGAGATGCCAAGTGGATGGAGGGGCCCTGTGGTTCCTGTGGAGAGGCATGTTGAGGGCTACAGAAAGTTGGAGCCGTCTGTCCCCAGCTCCTTAGCTGGTCCCCAGAAGAGTAGCCTCCTGGAACTATCGAGGGTATTAGGCTGAAACAAGAGGCTGTGTGGGTGCTGCTGTCGTTAGCTCATTGTCACACCATGTTGACCCATCAGCAGCTCTAAAGGGCTTTGGTGACTTAGATGTTTACTTCACTAGTGTGTGTTAGTCCTGAGTCAGAAGCATCTCCACAGACCCATTCCTAGGCAGTGCTGCACACAAGGGGAGAGGCTGCACCTGATTTGCTCAGGTATTTTGAGATGGAGGTTGGTGGCGGTATACGAGACTGATTTGAATGATGTAATTTCTTAGGATAGATCAAGCCTGACAGAGGGACGCATCCCTGTCAGGCACTGGGTAACACTGATCCACATGAAAGAGCCTTGGATCTGAAGCTTGGATATCTGAGTTTGAATCCTGCTTCATCACTAATTTCACAGCCTGAGCAAGTATCCTCAGTTCTCGAAACCCTGCTACCACATTTATAAAATAAAGATGTGATGGACCTTCTCCTCCAAATGCTACGTAGAGTCAATGAGATAATTGATGGTAAATGTTGTCTTTTAATTTTTTATTTTGCAATAAGTTGTAAGAATTCCTGTGTCCCCTTACCCACATTCCCCAAATGTTACCATTTTACCTCATTTGTTATCATTCTCTCTCCCTCTATATACATATACTCAACTATTTCGGAGTAAATTGCTGACATTATGCCCATTTATCCCTAAATTCCTGAGAATATGTTTCCTGAAAATTACAGAGACATTCTCATATACAATCACAAATGACAATGATCAAAGTCAGGATGCTATAATACTACCTGTAAACCATACTTGAGTTTTTTTCAATTGTCCTGCTAAGGTTCTAATAATGTCATTTATTGTCCAGAATTTTTCCAGATTCACTCATTATATTAAATTCTCTAAACTCTACCTCTTTAATATGAAATAGCTTCTTGTCTTTTCTTTCATGACCTGACATTTTAAAAAAATAACAGGCCAGTTATTTTGTCAACTGGCCTTCAATTTGGGTCTCTCTGATGTTTCCTCAAAATTACATTCAAATTTTGCATTTTTGGCAAGAACACCACAGAAGTGACACAACTTTCTCAGTCCTTCCTATCAGGAGGTACATGATATTAATTTGTCCCATTACATGTTTAACATGAAGCACTTGGTTGAGGTGTCATATTTTTTCACTGTAAACTTATTGTTTTCCTTTGTAACTAATAAGTATCTTGTAGGTGCATACACTGAGATGACATAAAAATCCTGTTTCTCACAAGCTTTCACCCAGTAGTTTTAGCATCTACTGATTAATCCTTGCCTAAATCAATTATTATTTTGGCTATCAATTAGTAATTTTCTAATTACATTATCTCCCTACAGAAGAGCTTTCCTCTGTCCATTTATTCACTTATATAGGAATAAACTCATGGAGTCCTCATTTTTCTATGGGCCATAACCAATTACTATCAATTATTTTGATGTTTAAACCATCCCCGGTTGTACTGGTGGGAAGCCCTTCAAACTGGTTCCTGGGTCCTTGAGTCCTCCACTTTCTTTGAGCACTTTCTTGCTTTCTGGTACCTCAAACTCTTCCAGACTCCCCTATACTCTCCCAGCCCAACACTGAGGTCTGCATCTCTTCAAGGAGTTAAGTGTTGTATAAACTGAAAGGGATCTGCAGGAGCCAGTGTTCCTTAGTGTTGAGCTTCAAATGTGTAGAGTGCAGTATCTTGTTTCTTTTTTTTTAAAGATTTTATTTATTTATTTTTAGAGAGGGAAGGGAGGGAGATAGAGAGAGAGAGAGAGAAACTTCAATGTGCGGTTGCTGGGGGTTATGGCCTGCAACCCAGGCATGTACCCTGGCTGGGAATCGAACCTGGGACACTTTGGTTCCCAGCCTGCGCTCAATCCACTGAGCTACGCCAGCCAGGGCTAGTATCTTGTTTCTTAAAAAGCCTTTGGACTCAGAAAGAGCTGAGCTTGAACCAGCAGTCTGCTCCCTGGCTTTGTGACCTTAGGTATTAAAAAGTGGGAGCAACAGCGCCTATCCCCACCCCTCCCCCAAGTTGATGTGAGGATGGAAATGCCAGGAGGGCAAGAATCATTGTCCACTTCTGCCTGCAGTATCTCCAGCATCTAGTGAAGGCCAGTGTATTGTAGAGTGTTCATGACAGCCTTGAAGGAAGAAATGACCTGGGATGACAGATGTAAAGCATTAGCATTGTGCCTGGCACACCGTCAATTGGCAGCGAAGGGTGGCCACTATTATTTACCGGACGTGGTCTGTTTTGTGGACTGTTGGTATATGCTCAGAGTTAGAGGTAATTGTTAGGAGTGTGCTGGTGATAGGCGAGTTAGAGGCCTCTGCCCTTTTTAGAGGAGGGAAGGGTTCCGATTGAACAAACACAAAAAACTGGCCTAAGTATACTGCAAAGGAGGCCAAAGACAGGCAGTAAAGTCCGGAGGAAGTTGCAGCCTTCTGAAGAAATCAGCCAGTGGAAGAAATCAGCCAGCCTTCTGAAGAAATCAGCCAGCGGAAGCAGGGCTGTGGGGCAGGGTGCGGGGTAGATAATAGGCATGGGGCACTGATAGGGCAGACTTCTGGGAGATGGGAAGAAGCTTTGTGCCAGACCTGGGAAGGTAAGTGGACGAGGCTGCATTTCGGAGACCCTGCATGACACTGCCAATCTAATGCAAGACACAGAGCCCACCCTGCGGGGCCTCCTCATTCAAGGGGAGACCAGGACACAACAGTTGAGGAAGCCTTATTCAAATAGGAAATCACAGTAGCCGCTCTTAGAAATCTCATACCCTGACCTTCTCTCCACTAACCTTGCCCCCTCCTCCTTATTCTACTCCCTGATCCCCCTCCAAATCTGGATGGACCTTCAGACCCTTGGCTTGTCCCCCATGTGTCCAGGGAGCCTCATGATCTTGCACTGGGCTACATTTCATAAAAGCCGCCCTCCTTCACTCAGCTTCTGGGGGTTTCCTGGAAACAGGGTGGTGGTGAGAGTGGCCACCAGGCTCCCCTCAGAGGTTATTTTGGAAGGTGATACCTTCCCCCTACTTACCACAACCCCCTCCAAAAGCCTCCCCCCCACCTCCTGACACCCACCACTGTTGACAGCCTATAGGGGGAAACCACAAGACCAGAAGTTGAGCCAGTTTGCTCAGGAGAAGCCAGCAGTGGAAAGTGGTGGGGAACAAGGCCCCTGCTTGGCACACCCAACTGGGCACAATGTAGAGGGTTCAGGATCAGCAGGCTTTGATGCCACATTGCCCTAGAATCCTCTGCCTAAGAGTTTGTCTCTAGGCAGAGATATACTGGCAGGGGGGAGGGGGGCGCGGCACTGAATGGCAGTTTCCAGAGACACATGACAGCCCTTCTTTCTTGCACCTATTTTAAGGTATGAAAACCAAGGAAGTGACTTGAAGAAGCTCCCAGAGCAAGTTAGTTGACAGAGTTGGGCTAGAATCCTGGTCTCCCAGCTCTGCCCTATGTCTTCCCATAATCCCAATTTTCCCTTGCCCAGGAATCCATGGAATCCATAATTTTCTAAAATGTTTCCTGAGACTTCATGAAATATTCTAGAAACACAATTTTTAATAAAATGTATTAGAAAATACATGTATAATAAAAAATACATTTCTAAGATTGGTCTTATTGTGAAATATGTTTATTATCTTTAATAAATGGTATGCCATGCTCAAGTGTTGTGCATGCCCCAACTCTAATGGCTGAAATCCATCACCATATTCTCTCTGAGGCCACACTTTCCATGGGTTACTCCCAGGCAGTGACTGAGCAGGCAAGGACAGGAACACAGGGCCATCCCAGGAGGTGAGGGAGTCCTCTGATGGGCAGTTTTGGAGGGAGGACTTCCCATTGGCTCTGCTGAAGCTTTCTTAGGATTGCAGAGTCTAAGACATTCCCTGCTCAACCTACATTCCCTCCTCTGTCCTCCATGGGGTCCCACCTACACCATGATCTGCCAGCATTCCTAGCTTCTTCTGGGTCCATGCCCATTTTCCCTCACAGGTATTTTCCCCAATAAATCCCTCCCACATCTAATCTCCTCTGGACTTTTGCTTCTCAGAGGACCTGAACTAACACATTAAGAATTCCTACAAGGTTCACGAACTATTCTTCAATGTATAAATGCATTGTTTTATTTCAACAGCTATTTTGTCAGTTTCCTATTATTGCATTTACCAATCATATATGGAGCTGCATTCAAGATATTTGGAAATTTTACTATGTTTTGCAACTGGTCTTATAACTTCAGCATGTGATACTCAGTGTTTATTGTCTATTCAAAATACTCAGGTTTTGAACATTTCTTGTAGCAGTTCATCTGTGACACCTCTGTTGTTTTGTGAGAAGCTAGGCTGTCTAATCTAGAGGTCATGATCTGGTAGCATTCTGCTAATATATTCTTACTTTATAAGTGTTCCATGGGAAATGAGTTTGAAAAGGGCTGGCCTGAATCCATCTCAAACATGCATACCTTCTCAGCTCCTGATGCTGCTCAAGGCAATAGGCTTTAGGCAGCTCCTTTTGGTTGAGGGCAGAACAGAGTTTGGTATTGCCAGAATCCACAAGGAGCGAGTCTTCCAGAATTGGCATCTGCCCATCCTGACCAGAGAGGAGGACCTTCAGTTTTGCAAGCCACTTCATGTTGACCCCTTTGGCATCCTTTGATGTGATGATATTATTGCATGACTTGAGGGTTTTGATCAGGATGAAAATATTTTCATGTTAACACAAAAGATTTTTACTACGAATGGTGGTTCAAATTTCTCTCATACACTTTCCAAGGTGTTTTCACAAGTTGCTTGTTTGGTTCTCAAAATGACTCTGGGATTCTTAAAGCACAGGCTCTGGAGTTAGGCCTGGGCTTAAATTCTACCTTGTTATGTGACCTAGGGCAAATAATTTAAAATCTCTGAGCCTTATTTCCTTTTCTGTAAAGTAGAGATGCTACCTCCTCTGGAAGGATGCATTGAGGTCACGTGCATTTTAGTGGTGAGCTGGGCAGAGGCTGCATCAGACAATGCCTCAGAGGCTAAGCCAGGGGGTCTGAAGTATTTTGAGTGCTTAGTGACATGGTGAAATTACCTTCCCTGCCATGGTCCAGAGAGAAGAAGCCCTCCTGTTCTGTGCTCCTTCAACACTTTGTGTCTCAAAGCTCTTTATTATTATATCTTATTGGGATCTTTTCTACTCAGATTGGGAGATTTTGGGTGGCCAGAGCAGGTGTGGAGTTGACTGAGGTTCAGACTCTATAGGTTGGCATGGGTCCCAGGAGCCTGTGTGTGTGAGGACGGAAGAGCCCCCAGGAAGATGAAGTGGCAGTGATGCTGAGCCAGAGCCACTAGGTCTGGTTGGTCAGCAAGTCTACTTATCAGAGTCAAAGGAGCGATTACCATGAAGGGCTCTGATATATGGGAGGGTAAGACATACCGCTTTCTTTTTTTAAAAATCCTCATCTGAGAGTATGTTTATTGGTTTTTAGAGAGAAAGGAAAGGAGAGAGAGTAAGAGAAACATTGATATGAGAGAGAAACATTGATCAGTTGCCACCCATACCCATCAAAATGGGGATCGAACCCTCAACCTGGGGATCAAACCTGTGCAACCTTTTGGTGTATGGGATGACACCTCAACCAACTGAGCCACCTTGCCAGAGCAAGTCGTGCCATTTCTGCTCCCTCTGCTGACAAAGTGGGACCCGGGGGATGAGTGGATAATCTTCCTGTCACTGAGAGCAGAACATGGTTTTGGTTTGGTGGGTGTGACTTACTGGTTCAGTGCTTGGGGAGCCCCAGGAAGCACAAAGCTTGGCTTCCCATGGAGGTAGATGGGGGCATTACTCAGGTAGCATGTTTGGGAGCCTGAAATGCCATCACCAGCACCTCCCAGAAATAATCCTTTTAAGAGCACCCATTCATCCAGCCCTTACTCTGGATGAGGTGCTGAGTTAAGCACTTTGTATGTGCAGAGTGCTACAACCGTCATAAGAACCCAAGACCTGGATCTATTACTATTCCTATTTGGTAGATTAGGAAACTGAAACTAAGGCACGTTACAGGACTGGCTCAAGGTGCAAGCGAGTGGCAGAGATGGGAATGGAACTCAATATGTTTGACTTTAGGTCCTTGGGCTATTAACCAAAACAGTCAACTACCATAGGAGAAATAGCTAGGAGATCTCAAGGCTTGGATGGAGTGAAATTTAAGTCATTTCTATCAATATACCCTCATCTATTCGCAAGCCTGGTGAAGTTGGGTGTTTAGAATACATTTGCACCTTGTCTGTGCTAGGCACCTACCTGGTATCTGGAATTGTCTGTTGTGTGACAGAGTTATGGCAGCAGGAGAAGTTCTGAGTCAGAACTGGGGATCTTTCTGGTACCCAAGACCCTTGATTCTGGTCTTGGAAGTGCCTTCTGGCCAGGGTTCTGAGATCCTCCTGGCCCCAACATGAACACAGCATCTTAGCATCATAGCATCTTAGCATCACAGCATCACAGCTGTGTTCCTGTATCCTTTGCTCCTTTGTAGATGAGCAAAGGTGGTAATAAGCTCAACAGACTTGGCTTATGATTCAGCTCTGCCACTTATGGCTGTGTGGCCTCCTACAAGTTAATTAGTCTTTCTGTATTCCATTTCTTATCTGTAAAACCGGAGGAAGAACATTCACTTTCTAGGGTTGTGGTGAGGAATAAATGAGGGAATAGATGTCTGGCACTTAACTTGCAGAAATCTTTAATAATAGAAAAGTTCCAATTCTTCTCCTCCTCCTCATTATTATCACTATTATTTTGTATGCCTTCTCAATCTCATGGCTTCTACAGGCTGCTGAGGGAGATTCTGGGTCCCCTCCCTGGATATGAAGATTGAGACACCCAGCTCAGTTAAGCCCCTGCAGACTGCACTGTCTGTTCTGGAGGGTAGAGCTGCCTTCCGGTTCTGCAGCAGGGAGGCTGGTTGGGGTCAGGCCTCAGAGCCAGGCACCTGAGTTCTCTTCCCAGCAAAGCCACCAATTTGCCAGGGGACCATGGGTGAATCACTTTCACTCTCTAAAGATCCCTTTCCCCATTGGTCAGCAGGGAGAGTTATATCTGTCTTGCTCATCAACTGCCTTGCTGTTGGGAGATAAACAGACCACGAGGATATGAAAGTCTTCGTAAGGGGTCAAGCCCTATAAGGGGTTATTGTGTCTCTTGAAGGAAGAGCAAGAAATGTAGGAACCCAGAGGAGCCAAGCTGTCTCCTGCCTCCACACCTCTGACTAGAACTCTTCTTCTTCTTTGCCTGCTTCATTCATTCATTCATTCATTCACTCCACACCTACTATGTACCAGGTTGGCTTTTAGGTGCTGAGAATACAGCAGTGAGCAAAACAAAAATCTCTGCCTTCATGGTATTTCCATCCTAATGGTGTATGTGACAAAGACACTAAAATAACTATATGTCAATGAATCATACCAGGCACCCCCACCCCCAGAAAACTTTCCATGACCTTTACCCCCACTCTCTCTCCCCAAGTTAGACACCCCCCTCTGGCTCCTGTAGCCCAGTGAGCACACTGGTCTGTAATATTGAACTTATCTGTTTCATCACAGCCCGTGGGCCTCTCAGAGGCAAGGATGTTATCTCCACCTTTGTATCATTGGCACTAAGCACAGGGCCTGAAACCTGTTTGAGACTCAAGACACATTTGTTCAACAAGTGAATGAATGAAATGAAATGAGTGATTTAGACCATAGGCTTCCAGTTGTTGACTCATTTGTTCTAACAGGTTTTGACAGGCAGCATCTACGTGTGTGAGGGTATGTGGGGGTGTGGATGGGTGTGGATGTTGACAAAAATAAAGTTCTGTCTCTGCCCTGAAGGACACTATAACCTGAAAGGAAATGGCAGGAGAGGGGCCAGGAGAGGGGCCAGGAGAGGAAACAACTATCTATTGAACAGGAATCAGGCTCTGAGTAAATCCCTTATAAGGGTTACTTCTATATCTCTCCAGCAAGGTAAGTATCAGTAATGCTGTTTAACAGGTGAAGAAAGAGGTTCATAGAGGCTGCATCACATGCCAAAGTCACACCAGCCGTGACTGATGTAGGTTTGAGATTAGTTCGGATCTCCTACTTTCCCCACTATAATCATGTCACAAGGCAGGACATGCTGTGCACCTGAAGAGCTGTCGGTCTGAACTAAGGGCTGCTGACCCTCAGAGGTGGGAGAGTTTGCTGAACTAGAGTCTGGTCTTAAGAGGTTTTTAGGAGGAGGAAGTTGCCCACTGTAACTTAAAGGTGGGGTGGTTGGTGGGATGGGGACTAGGGGCCTCTCTGAGGGTGTGAAAGTTCAGAAGCCCTGGGGAGGGTGTCCTTGGAAAGCTCTGAGGATGGCTGATGGTCAGGAGAGGGTGGAGTAATGTGGGCTCCTTGCTAGAGCACACACTCCTTCAAGAAGGCTCTGGGCCCATCTCCCTTCTACAAGGCACCAAGTCCACTGTTTGTTCTTGGTCAATGTAAGCCAAATGAATAGATCTTTCCTGGTTACTTGGATGAGCAATCAGGGTTGTAATCTGATCCAGATCCTAGCAAAGGACCTGTTGTCTTCCGAATTCTCTTTGTGATATCCAATGTGCTCTAGTTTTCTGAGGTGGTGTCCCTGCCCACTGAGAATTCCAACAGGCTGCTTATTGAGATAATTTCTCATTGAAATGATGCCAACTCCTTTCTCCAAGGTGAATGGGATCTGGATCGTGTGCTAAAAGTAACAGATCTGTGTCCAGAATACTGATAAAAAGGTTCACACTCTGGACTCAGACACAAATAACTTCACATCCACTCTCTGCCTTCATGACTTGCTGATCTTAAGCCAAGTCCTTATCTTCTCTAAGCCTCAGTCTTCTGTCTGTAAAAGAGATCTACTGGTACTTAGACTGTCCAAGTCTGGTGGTCATTCCCTTGCCCCTCTCTCTCACAGCTGACATAATTAATTCTATATTACTTGTCTCTGAGTTTTAAGGACTCAGAGATAGGGAAGATCAGGGCAGACTTCTGGGAGAAGGAGGATGCTGACTGAGTTTTTTGGTGCCCCACAGGCATACAAGCTTTAATGACTCCTGATAAAATAACCAAAAAATAGCTTCAGTTCATTCACCTATTGTCAAATAGTATACTAGGTACTTAAAATACTTCATATTTAATCCTCAGTAAGGTATTCTTGCTTCCATTGTAGGGATGAAAAAACAAAGGGTCAGAGTGATTACATCTTCATGAAATACCATTTGGGCGAAGCAGGTGTATTCATCAGGATGCACCTGCAGATAACAAAAACTGCTATTGCAGAGTGGAAAGAGATGTAATATTGGGCATTAAGCACTTCCAAAATAAGTGGAAGGGACAGAGAGCTGGTTCTAGACTATGTCTCCAGGAATAACTCTAGAAGAAATCCACGGAACTGACCAGCCAGGGAAGCTGCTCCCTTTGCTACACTCAGAAGGGTAGAGAATCTGTAATGTTGGCTCCAGACCTATGCTAGAGTCATATCAGGAAAGAAAAGAAAAAGATGCCCCAAACCCTGGCCCTGGCCCTGGCCCTCTGCTGACACTGTTGCAAAAATGGCTGACCTAGAGACATTGACCTCTTCATTTTACCTTCCAAATCTCACCCAAATGTATATAGATTAGCAGAACCATATTCACCTGCACAGTTCTAGCTGCAAGGGAGTCTGGGAACTGTAATTTTCTCACTTTCTACCTGTGCAAGGCAGGAAGGCCTACTGGGAGGGAGCAAAAGATGTTGAATGCCAAGCCACCATTTCCACCACCATGTCTGCCCGTGCATTGAATTTCTCTACTTGGGACTGCTCTTGCTCCCATACCTGTAAGTTTGTAGTAAGGGGATGCTGACATACAGGTTTTAATGGAGACTTCCCTTGAATATCCTTTCTTGGAGTTTCCTTTCTAGCAGAAGCATTAATGGGAAACTCTAAGAATGCATTCCAGTGTGAGGAAATCAAGAATATCCTCATATCTCTCTTTCTTTTTAACAGCTTTAAGATATAACACTCATACTATACAATTCAACTATTTAAATTGTACAATTCAGCAGTTCAAAATATATTCACAGAATTGTGCAACCACCATGGCCTTAGAACATCTTCATCACACTAGAGCAGATACTCCCCATTTCCCACCAGAACCCCAAACCCTAGGCAAGCACTGATCTGTTTTCTGTCTCCATAGATATACTTATGCTGACCATTTTATATGAAATTGTATAATATATCACTTTTGTGACTGACTTCTTAACATATGTTTTCTTTTAAAAAATATTTATTTTTAGACAGAGGGGAAGGGGGGGTAGAAAGAGAGAGAGGGAGAGAAACATCAATGTGTGGTTGCCTCTCATGCACCCCCACTGGGGATTTGGCCCACAACCCAGGCATGTGCCCCAACTGGGAATTGAACTGGTGACCCCTTGGTTCACAGGCTGGCACTCAATCCACTAAGCCACACCAACCAGGGTGGATTTTACTTATTTTTAGATAGAGGGGAGGGGAAGGGAAGGAGAGAGAGAGGGAGAAAACTATCCATCAGCTGCTTCTCGCATTCACCCCAACCAAAGGCCACACCAGCAACACAGGCATGTGCCCTGACTGAGAATCAAACCGGCGACCTTTCAGTTCATAGGCCAGCACTCAACCCGCTGAGCCACACCAGCCCAGCCAGGGCTACTTTGCTTGTTTTTAAATTGGGTTATTTGTCCTTTATTACTGAGTTATAAGAGTTGTTTATATATTCTGGATACAAGTCCTTTGGGAGTTATATGATTTAAAAATATTGTATTCCATTTTGTGGGTCTTTTCATTTTTCTTAGAAAAGAAATTTATTGAAGTGAAATTCACACAACATAAAACCAACCATTTAAAGTGAACACTTCACTGGCATTTAAGATATTCATAACATTGTGAAACTACTACCTGTATCTCGTTCCAAAATATTTCCATATCTTTTCTAATCTGCATGCATTTCATTTATTTTTCTTGTCTAATTGCCCTGGATAGAAAATCCAGGCAATATTGAACAGAAGTAGTGGGAGTGGGGGTCTTTCAGTCAAGATGATGGCATAGGCAGACATGGCTCACCTCTTCACACAACCACATCAAAGTTACAGCTAAAATTTTACCAAAATTACAACCATCACTCAGAATCATCAGAAACTGAGTTGAATGGAAGTCAACAACTACAGAATTAAAGAAACCACATCCATCCAGACTGGTAGGAGGGATGTACAGGTGGAACAGGCTGGTCCCTCACCCATGTGTGGTGGATAAAAATTTGGGAGGGATATCTCAGGAGTGAGGAGTCCCAGCCCCACACCAGGTCCCCCAGTCCACAGTTCCAGTGTCAGAAAGATACATCCCCACAACCTTTGGCTGCAAAATAAACAGCAGGGATTGAGTCAGTGGAAGAAACTTCTGGAACCCCAACTAGTTTCTCTTAAAGAACCCACACATGGACTCACTTACTCAGACTCACTCCCTCTGAGCTCCAGCACAGGTGTAGCAGCTTGAAAGGCACCAGTGGCATAAAGGGAGGAACTGAAGTATCTGGAATCAAGGTGAGCAGAGGCCATTGTCCCTTTTCTAAACTCTCCCTCCACAGAGTTGGTAAGCTGTAGCCATAACTGAAACTCCATGAACCTGGATAACACTGTTTGATCCTCCTTGGAGATCCCTACCCAATATATGGCCCCACCCAACCTTCTTTTCCATGTGAATGGCTGGTCTTGGCTCCAGCTTCACAACTTCCTAAATCCTCTCAAATAAGCAACAGCTGGGCTCAGTGAGCCCCAGGCCAGGCAGTAGCAGCAGCCAGCCTAGCTTGGCTTCACCTGGGAATCTCCAGGTCTAGCATGAGTAGCAGCCATCTCAGATTATAGCTCAGGCAGCCCCAGGCAAAACACTGGTGGGGGCTGACTTTGACCTGCACCACCTGGGAAACCCTAGGGCTAGTGCACCCAGTGAACAACTACAGACAATGTTGGAACACCACCACCCTGCCCCTGCACAGCTGATACTCCACAGAGGGCGGAGGTTGGTGGTCAGTGGTCACAGCCAGTCCTTACAGCTGTCTGGCCTGGGTAAATCCTTCCCATTGATTTACTAACAGCAACCAAAGCTCAACTACAAGAGGAGGGTATGCTCAACCCACACAAAGCGTGCACCTGGAGTACTCAATTGAGTGATAGGGAAGGCTGTGCCACTGGACCCTACCAGACACCTACTACATTAGGTCATACTACAAGGACATGAAGTCAAAGTAGCCCTACCTAATACATAGAAACAAACACAGGGAGGCTGCCGAAAGGAGGAAGCAAAGAAACATGGTCCAAATGAAAGAACAGATCAAAACTCTAGAACTAGAGTTAGATGAAATGGAGATAAGCTATCTATCAGATGCAGAGTTCAAAACACTGGTTATCAGGATGCTCAAGGAACTTAGTGAGGACCTCAAGAGCATAAAAAAGATCCAGTCGGAAGTGAAGGATACACTAATTGAAATAAAGAACAATTTACAGGGAAACAACAGTAGAGTGTATGAAGGCAAGAATCAAATCAATGATTTGGAACATAAGGAAGCAAAAAACAACCAGTCAGAACAACAAGAAGAAAAAAGATAAAAAAAAAAAAATGAGGATAGTATAAGCAGTCTATGGGACAACTTCAGCAGGTCCAACATTCGCATCACAGGGGTGCCAGAAGGAGAAGAGAAAGAGCAAGAAATTGGAAATCTATTTGAAAAAAATAATGGAAAAAACTTCCCTAATTTGATGAAGGAAATAGACATGCAAGTCCAGAAAGCACAGAGAATTCCAAACAAGATGGATGCAAAGAGGTGCACTCCATGGTACATCATAATTAAAATGCCAAAGATTAAAGATACAGAATCTTAAAAACAGCAAGAGAAAAGAAGTTAGTTACCTACAGGGACATCCCCATAAGACTGTCAGCTGATTCCTCAAAATAAATTTTTAAGGCTAGAAGGGTTTGGCAAGAAATATTCAAAGTCATGAAAAGAAGGGACCTGCAGCCAAGATTGCTCTATCCAGCAAATCTATCATTTCAAATTGAGGGGCAGATAAAGAGCTTCCCAGACAAGAAAAAATCTAAAGGAGTTCATCATCACCAAACTATTATTATGTGGAATGGTAAAGGTCTTATTTAAGAAAAAGAACAAGACCAAAACTATGAACAATAAAATGGCAAAAAAATGCCTATCTATCAACAGTTGAATCTAAAAAACAAATTAAGGAAACAAGACAAACAATAATAGGCCTGGTTGGTACAGTTCAGCGGATTGAGTGCCAGCCTGTGAACCAAAGGGTTGCTGGTTCAATTCCCAGTCAGGGCACATGTCTGGGTTTCAAGGCCAGGTCCCCAGTAGGGTGCATGCATGAGGCAACCACACATTGATGTTTCTCTCCCTCTCCTTCCCTTCCCCTCTCTTTAAAAATAAATAAATAAAATATTAAAAATAGAAAAACAGGATCATCGATACAGAGAGTGTTTTGGTGGTTGCCTGGTGGGAGGGATGTGGGAGGGAATAGGTGAAGAGGTGAGGGGATTAAGAAGTACAAATAGGTACAGAATAGCCACAGGGATGTAAAGTACAGTATAGGAAATGGAGTAGCCAAAGAACTTATATGTATGACCCAAGGACATGAACAATGGTGAAGGGATTGCCTGAGGGAGTGGGGGTTGCTGAGTGGGGGAGGGGCAAAAGGGGAAAGAAAAATCAGGACAACTGTAACAGCATAATCAATAAAATATAATTTAAAAAAAGAAGTGGTGGGAGTGGATATCCTAGTCTTGTGTCTGATCTGAGAGTGAAAGCAACAATGTTTTCACCATTAAGTACAATGTTGGTGGTGTATTTTTTGTAGATGCCCTTGTCACAAGGAGGAACTTTTCTATCTGTAGCTGGGTAAATGCTCTTTGTTATGAAATGGTCTTAAATTTTGTCAAGTACATTTTCTGCATCTATTGAGATGATCATGTGGTTTTGGTCCTTTATTCTATTCACATAGTACGTTACATTAATTGATTTTTGGATGTTAAACCACTTCTGGTATAAATCCCATTTGGTCATGATGTATAGTCCCTCTTTTGTGGTCTTGGATCCTGTTTGCTCATATTTTGTTGTGTATTTTCACCTATTCAATATATTCTTAAGGGATATTAGTTTTGTTTTCTTGTGACATCTTTGGTTTTGATATCAGGGTAATACTGGCCTTATAAAATGAATCGGGAATTGTTCCCTCTTCTATTTTTTGGAAAACTCTGTAAATAATTGACATTAATTCTTTGAATGTGTGGTAGACTCCATTTGGATTGTATCTTTTGGAGACAAGTGGAAACATAGAAAGCCCTGGGCTTCTGGGACCTTGGGCAGAGGCAGCTGAATCTGGCATGCAGATCCCTCCTGATTGACGAGCCTATTACTTTAAAACATTTGAACCAACTTTGGAAAAAATGTAGTAGGGATTTTACATTAAAATCCTGATTTTAGCCCTGGCTGGTGTAGCTTACTGGATTGAGCATGGGCTGGGAACCAAAGTGTCCCAGGTTCGATTCCCAGCCAGGGTATATTCCTGGGTTGCAGGCCAGAACTCCCAGCAACCGCACATTGATGTTTCTCTCTCTCTCTCTCTCTCTCTCTCTCTCTCTATCTCCCTCCCTTCCCTCTCTAAAAAAATAAATAAATAAAATCTTAAAAAAAAGAAAGACATTTAAAAAAAAATCCTGATTTTAAAATCTCTAGAAAAGTCTGAATCTGGCCACACTGGTACCTAATTATGCTGAGTCATGGCAAACAGCCCCTGATTCTCTGGTTTGTCTCAGTTCCCATCGTTGCCTGTTAGTCCTGACACCAAAGCTAAGTGTCAGGTACTGTCTGTATCATATTCATTGCTGGATAACATTATGTTAACATTATGACATGGCCACTGTAAGTATGTGATTTGATACTACCTGGTACCTTTACTGAGTGTTTTCTCATCTATAAAACAGAGACATTAATAATTCTTACCTTGGAAGATTTTGAGGAAGATTAGACAAGATAAAATTGTGAAGAGATTTGGCATATTGGATACACTCAATAAATTTACTCTTTGCTTTTTCCTGGCTGCATGGTATTCTGTTGCATGGCCATACATAATATGTAGCATTCTTCTAATGGTGGACAAATAGGTGGACTTGAATTTTTCCATTTCACACGAGGGTGGAAAGGGCATCCATGGTATGGTGTGCAGCATTGCATGGTGGTTAACAGTATATCAGCTTCAGTGGGTTTGAAACCCAGCGATGTGACCTCTTTTTTATCTCCTATTCTCTAGGATGGAAGAGATGAGAGGATTGGTGAGATGACCTCAGAATTAATTTGAAGGCATATCTGCAAATTTTCCCACAGAAGGACTGGAAAGTCACGAGTGGGTGTAGGGGAAGATGCAAGAGTCTTGAGGTTCCTTCTGCAAATGTGAAAGCAGGCATGCCCTATCTCAAGATCTCTCCACCCCAGGGTGTGAAGCCAAAGTCCAACTCATTGCATCTGACAGACTGACAGCTGGGCTGTCCGGTGAGATGAGATAAGTGGGTGTCAGGCAGAGGGAGGCAGGTGTCAACCACAGAGCAAAGTGAAACGAGAGCACTGTGCACTGGGCTGAGCTCCCCACCCTCAACCCTGTCCTCAGAGTCACATTCCACACACAGCTGCTTAACCCTCTGGACCAGTGATGGACCCAGACCCCCTCCTGGACTCCTTCCTTGATGTCCTTCAAAAGTGTCCATGCAGCAGAGCTCCAGGTCCCATGCACTGAGCTAGCCGGGAGCTCAGCTGGCTGGCCTCAAGGTTGGAGGTGGCAGTGGTTATGGATTAGAGAGTCTCTGAGGTTTTCAAAGAGGAAGTAGGGCTTCTGCCTGTAGTCCCATTTCTTCTCTTTGTTACTGCACAAGCCAACCTGACACCCTTGGCTCTACCTTGCTTCCTGAGCCCCCACCCTACAATAATAAGCCCTGATGGTCACACACTGTTTTCTATTTCAGCAACATCCCACAAGCCTTCTGATAAGTGGATTGTAAATTCCAAGGTCTGAGTTATGTTCCTATGGGCTGTGTTCCAAGCAACTAGCCGAATGCCTGATTACATAGCAGGCAATCAAGACATATATGAATGAATAAGTGAATGAATCAATGAAAGGTTCTTGTAGAGTGCTAGGTGCTAATACCACAGCTCATTTCCCCAGTCCTTAACTTGAGCCTCTGTCACTTTTGATTTTTCTGGAGGCTCTTTGGCTCTTGAAGGGAATCCAGACTCTACTATACCACGTTTGTGGTCCCTTTTACTTCTTCCTAGGTGCCCCTGCAGCAACTCTTCTGTGAGCTTCCCTTCCCCTCTGGAGATGTCACAACCCCAACCTGGGTGATGTGACCTTGAATTGGTCACTTTCCTTCTCTGAGTGTCAGTTTTCTTGCCTGTAAAACAGGAATAATTACATCCATCTTGCAGAGTCATTGTGCTGATGGAGTTAAACAAAGCATGTTGAAATGCTTTGCAGGGTTCCTGGCACATGGCGAGGGTTGAACGCCTAGAGCAAGTACTGTTGCAGTGTGTAGATCGGGGAAGGCTACATTGGATGAGAGCAGTGGTCTCCAACCAGGGTTTCATAAACAAGGCAATAAAGCTGAATGTAGTTCATCTCCCCATGCGTGCTGCCCACATTCTGGTCTTTCAAAGTGAGACAGAAACACCTATCACACTTTTAACCCTTTTAGGAAGCTGACTGGCAGATACTTGCCTACCTAGGCAAAGATTAGTGTACAATATTAACTGTAACCCATTAACATTGTCAAGTGCTTGCTTAGGGCCAGAGCTTTATGTGAATTACCTTGCGGAATCTTCAAAGAAAAATCCTGTGAGGCAAAAACTATTATTATCTCCATTTGACAGATGAGAAAAAAAAGATAAATGACTTGCCATAAGGTCACAAAGCTAGGATTCAATCCAGCAGAGCTAATATTCTTAACCTCTGAATGGAGGTTCTTTTCAGTATTACGTGGAACAGGGCAAAATTGGAGTCTGCCAATAGAGGAATGCTGAGTATTATGTCCATGCCTGCAATAGAATACTACACAGTCAGGAAAAAGCAGGAGGCAGATGTGTATGTTCTGACATGAAATCGTGACCACAGAAGACTGTTGAATAGAAAAAGCTAAAGAACAGTATGCATCATATAATCCACTTGAATGTAAAACAAAATTAACAATTCTATCTACCTCCCTGGCTGGCGTAGCTCAGTGGATTGAGCGCGGGCTGCGAACCAAAGTGTCGTAGGTTTGATTCCCAGTCAGGCCGCATACCTAGGTTGCAGGCCACAGCCCCCAGCAACCACACATTGATGTTTCTCTCTCTCTCTCTCTTTCTCCCTCCCTTCCCTCTCTAAAAATAAATAAATAAAATATTTAAAAAATTCTATCCACCTGTTTGTGGGTTTGTAGATAAAGGTCTGGAAGGATAGCCCTGACCATGTGGCTCAGTTGGTTGGGCATTGTCCCACAAAGAGAAAGGTCGCTGGTTCAACTCCCAGTCAAGGCACATGCCAGGGTTGTAGGTCCAGTCCCTGGAGAAGGAACCAATCAGCATTTCTCTCCTTTTCTTTCTCCTTCCCTTACCCTCCCTCTAAAAAGAAATAATTAAAATATTTAAAATACATACATACATACATACATACAAACATATCTAGAAGGATAAACATCAAACAATTCACAATGACTCCTGGAAAATTGTGAAGGAGGGGAGCTTCCACCTTTTTGTCTCTACATTCTACGTTGTTTGACATGTTTACCACTATTATGTGTTATTTTGTAATTATTAATTACATTACTTATTTAATAATTAATTAAATATACTATAACCCAGGAGCCTGAGGACCCCTGTCTATGCCTCCAGCTCTTGTCCCCACTCCAGATGCAGCTTTTCTTCTCTCCTTCTCACCCCCACATACTAAAATTCCAGTGGCCTGCCAGTTCACGGTGGTTCAAAAGCCAGCACGTTCAATTAACGACACACACATACATTTAGACGGAGTACATCTCCATGCCAGTCATTTTATTATTCAGTTCACAGAAAGTGTTTGATGAGCATGAAGCATCTCTGACCTCTTGCAGTAACTTGGTGTCCCTGAGGGGTTATTCAGCCACCAATTGGGAAACACTGGATTAGAGCTGAAACATGATGTGAAAAGAGGAAGGGATGCTCAATAATCTGTAAAGTGTTTCCAGAAACTTCCCCCCACCCACCATACCAGCATGTTGTCCTATAGAGTTGCCACAGGTAGGTAAAGGCTGGAGGGCGGCTCCCTTTGTCAGGTCTCACAGGGCCTCCAGCCTGCCCTCTTCTTCCTATTTGTGGCAACATCAAACATAACACCTTCCTGTCATCTCTCTGCACACACTGGGGCCTCAGCCACAGACAGCAGCTACCCGCCTGCCCACCTCCTTCCTTCTCCGGCCAGGAGGACTTCTGCGGAGCCAGGTGAAGAGCCTCAAGCAGGAGGCCCCTCCTTTTGGGGTGTTTGTTTTGAGACCTAGGACAGGATTGGGAGGAACTGGGGAAAAGGAAAGGAGTCTGGGTTTTGGAGGGTGCTGGCATCCCCAGGGACACTTGGGGTAAAGAGGGAATGCAGTTACTGAGGGAAAGGGGAAGGGCCTTGGGGTGTTGGCTGAGCTGAGGTGATTTGTGTGCTTTGTGGCCTTCGGTGAAAGATGGCAGAGAAGCGAGGTGCTAGCTGAACAGACAGCTGAGCACTCAGGGCATCTTCCCAGCAGGCCAGTCAGCGGACCTGAAGGACTCTTGGCCCGCTCTCGTACGCTGACCATGGTGACAGAGCTGAGCCGGGGCAGCCTGGGCGGCAGGACACTGGGGCTTCCTTAGCTGCCCAGAAAAGCTATGTGGGTGAGCTAGAATGCAGGAGTTCTCCTTGGTGGAAAGCTGCCCTTGGTGGGGCACCTGTGGTTGGTAGAGTCATCAAGAGAGTCATGGGTCCCTCCCATCACGGAGGAGAGTGGCTTCTTAATTACCTGTGGCCCCAAGGAGTCTGGAATATTCCCTCAGATCTCTGAGCGCACTTGGTAATAACCTTCATGAAGACCTTTGTCTCTCCTCTCTTCCCCAGAGAAGGGAATCAGGCCAGCTCTGCTCCTCACCTTTGAATGGTTGGTCTCCACTCGATCCTCTTCCTGTACCTACCAGGAACAGATCATTGACTTTAAAATGTCAGCACTGAGAGAGTCCTCACACATCAGCCAGTCCAACTCTTCCATTTCGCAGATAGGGAAACTAAGGCCAGGGGGTCAATGAATGGCTTGAGGTCACACAGTGGTTTGATGGAGAATCTGCCCTTGGAGCCATGCTATTTGGAGGACCTGCTCCAAATTTACTGCTCACCTGTCACTGATTTGTCTTCCCAGCAGGTAGCAGGGGCATGAAGGGGGAACCTGCTCCAGAATTGGGTTGTTGCCACAAGACCAAACCCCTGAGCAGAACAGGGAGCACTCTGTCCCCCATCCTGGACTTCCAGGCTTGCAAAGGTGACCAGGTAAGGTGGAATCCCAGCCCTAACTTTGAGGTCAGTCTGCTGTGGAGGGAGGGGATGTTAGAAGGAAGTGGGGGAAAATCTGAAGGGACCTAGATTCCTACCATCCACTGGTCCTGGGCACCCCTACCCCAGCACATCATGGGGGTGGGCCCTTGAGGTGCTGGAGACCCTCTCCCGTGCCCTAGGAGCCAGACTGTCCTGTGGACCATAAGAAAGGGACAGGGCCATGCAGGAGGCTTGGTTGTTTGATCCTGGCCTTGGCCTTAGGGATCATCTTGTAGAGTTTACATTCTTTATGAGGGTTTTCTCCAAGTTCGCCTTGACTCCACTCAAAACATAGTAGACAGCCTGAGACACAGTAGGATCAGGGCAGTCAGGAAGAGAAGTGGGAGGGAAAATGCTAGATAAGGGGTTCTAGGAACAGAGGAAAGGTAATTCTGGGGTAGGCATGAAAGCCTCTGGGGAAAGAAATCTTTGGATGAGAGAAAGGGAAGCCATTTGAGCGACACATATGGTGAGGGTGAGTGGTTCTTAGCTTCTCCTCTCCCTTTGGAAACCAAGGTACAGATAGGCTCCTCTCAGGGACCCAAGAGTCACAGCCCCCAGCCCCTTGCCCCTTACCCTCCAGGTCTCTCCAGTCTGTAGGCCGATTCCAGACACAGTGGACATCCATGGCCCACCCTGTGCCAGCTGGCTGTGCCCCTCTCCACTGGTACCAGCCAGGTCTGCCCTGCTGGCCTGCTCCCAGGGCCCGGACCTCTACCTTTGCACCCCGCAGCTGGCACCCCCAAGCACAGCCCCACAGGGTCTCAGAGAGGACTCTTTGAGCACAAGTAAGCCCAGGCCATGCAGCTGCACCTTGGTGGAGGCTGGGGGTGGGGGCACTGTTAGGTTTTGGGACGGGAAGCGGAGGGGATCGAGTATCACTGGTAAGGATGGAGCATCAGGCACAGTAAACTAGCACACCTTGGCCTGGAGCTCAGACCTAGGGGTGCAGGGGTCTTTCAAGCTGGTGACACCTGAGCCAGAGGAGGTAGGCGATGGCTTTCTCAGGCATGGGGGTGGGATCGGGTGCAGGTGGGTTGAGGATGGTGCTTGTGTACCTGTTTAGCTGGGAGAGTCTTTATTATGGGAAAGGAGCCCTGACTGGGACTCAGGGAGTTGGGGTGGAGTCCTGGTGCTGCCTCTTTAGCCCAAAGACCTTGAACACATCACGGAGGCCAATTTCCCCTTCCATAAAATAAGCTCTCACTGTCCCCGTGTTCTAGGCTGTTGCATTATAATACGCTATCATCTCCTTAGGCCACTGTGACCTCCTGGAGGGCAGGGACTGCACTGCTGTGCCATTTATCACTGCTATCCACCCTGCCAGAGCACAGAGCAAAAAGTTGCTTGAGTAAATGAATGACAATCTAAGCAGACAATCTACTTTTTAATATTTTTTCTTTTTAGTATTTTACTTTATATCACTCCTGGTCAGCTCCTACCTCACTGGCTGTTGCATCTCAGTCTTCCCTGCTAAGCTCTTCTCTACCTACCTCCTAAATATTCACCTGTTCTTCCTCTCTCCCTCCCCCAACCCTTCTCTTCTCCCCCCCCCCCCCACCACTTCTTTCCCTCCTCGGCTCTCCTGTTCTCTGTATTTACAGTAGCGCTGTGTGGCAGAACTTCCTGCAATAATGGAAATGTTCTATACCTGGCTGTCCAATACCATACCTATTGAGATTTTTCAATATGGCTGGTGTCATCGAGGAGCTGAATTTTCTGTTGGATTTGTTTTCATTAATTTCAATGTAGACTTGTGTCAGGTGTCCATTTTGGACACAGCAGATCTAGTGCCGTCCCCATGTGGTATCGTCTGGGCCCCTGGAGCTCAAATTTATACTCCAGCTCAGACCTCTCTTTGAAACTCCAAACCAGTTCATCCAACTGCACACTTGACTGCTCCACGTAGCTATCTAACAGGCTTCTTGAATCGTTTTCTCTCCCTAAAATTGTTCGGCACTGCACAGATACTAGCTGCTTTTCTTGGCAAGTGCAATTGCAGACCAGGAAAGTCCAGGGAGGGGAAATGCCTTGTCCCAGTCAACCAACAGGCTTGCAGGCTAGAGCTCTCTCCCAACCCGGAGTGAGGCAGGTTAGATGGGGGGCAGAACTTCACCCCAGCCTGTGGGGCCCTGACTGGCTTCCCTTTCCTTCTCAGAGCACCAGCCACCAGGGCCACATGCTGGCTCCCCCAACGACGAGAAACTAACAGCCAAGTATCCTCTGAGCAGGGACGAGATGGGAAACCAGGAAGAAAGAGCTGACGAGGGGGTCCCCCGCGCATCCTTCTCTCCTTACAATAGCTCTTCCTCAACCCCCTGGCAGAATAGAAAGAACCCCAACCCCTTGGCTTTCTGCCCCTGCCCCTCGCCTGCTTTCATCTCCAAAGAACTCCCATTTCACCTTCATCCCCTCTGTCCTGAGTATCCATTTCTCCTGCCCCCACCTTACCTGTTTGCCTATGGGGCCCCACCTTCTGTCCAATGTCACCCCCTCTTCATGTTGCCACAAGACACCTCCTACCCCATCAGGGCCGTGCCCAGCGTGCTGATGAGTGTCAGTGAGCCTGGGCACCACAGCTCCTGGGGTGAGATCCTGCATCCTTACCCAGGGGCCTTCCAAGCCTCTGGCCAAACCCAACTCCCTCAGGCATGGATTCCAGGCCCTGGAGCCACCAGGACCTACTCCCAAGGGCCAGAGCATGTTGGCAACGTAGTTCCAGCCAAGCGGACTCCACTGGGCTCCCGGGCAGCCCTGCCTTATCCGCTGAAGAAAGAGAATGGCAAAATCCTGTATGAATGCAATGTGTGCAGCAAGAGCTTCGGGCAGCTCTCCAACCTCAAGGTATTGTCCTCCTGGGCTCTGCTGCCCCTCCTCACCACCCTTTAATGACCCCCCCAACCCGCTCCCATCCTGCTTCTAGAATCAAGGACCTTAAAGCCAGAAGGAACTCCCAGACAGCATCTAGGCTGTGACCTTGGATGGCTCATTTGGTCCCTCAGTTTCACATCTGTAGAGAGAAGATGTAAGATAAGATGGCTACCAAAGTCCTCTTCACCCTAAAAGACTGTCTATGAGATCATCTAATTTAAGTAAAAATGGGGAAACTGAGATTCCTAATGGGAAGAGTTTGCCCAAGGTCACTTTGATTTAATGGTGCGATTAGGCCTTGATCTCAGTCTCTCAGCATCTACTGCAAAGCGCTTTCCTGAGCAACCATCCCTTCTGGATTCACAGTTAAGCCTTCTCAGGTTTATTTGTCTGATATTGAGTGGGGAACGTGTAGCTTTTAGTGAGTCCAGACGGCACAACTGATGTCTTTTTAAAGTGGGATGCCACAAATCAGCGCTGGTGCCCCTGACGTCCAGCAGGGGGCGACCATGGGTACAACTCTGTGTATCAGCAAATATGGGCAGCTGTGCAGAAATTGGCCCTGCTGAAGTTGAGGAAAGGTTAAGATTTGGGGGGAAGATCCTTTCTTGATCCTCTAGGACATGAGTTGTTAAACTTTACTGAGCCTCAAACTATCAAGAGAGCTAGTAAACATGCAGATTCCTAGGCCCCAGCCCTAGAGATTCTAATTCAGCTGGTCATGGTGGAGCCTAAGGATCTGTAGTTTTAACATAGATGTTGCTGGTCTGTGGACCACACTTTGAGAGGCATTGCTCAGGACATATGTTACCGTCACCTGGCCTTCTGACCACTGCCATCCCCATTCCCTCAGAGCAACAGAAAGAGAGGGTATCCTGAGGAATGGGAGAGAGACCCTAAGGAGGGTGACAGAGGGGCAAGGGGGTTGAGAGGCCTTCAGGTCAAAACAAGGTCCTGTGGAGGTGTGGGTAGAGATCCAGAGAGGGTCCCAGGCCCTGCTGGGGTACCCCGGGCAGTCGGCAGCCTTTCTCCCACACCTGGCTCAGGTCCATCTGCGTGTGCACAGTGGGGAGCGCCCGTTCCAGTGTGCCCTGTGCCAGAAGAGCTTCACCCAGTTCGCCCACCTGCAGAAGCACCACCTGGTGCATACTGGGGAGCGGCCCCACAAGTGCCCGGTGAGACCCTGCTCCCCGTCCCCTGCACTCCTGCAGGAAGGAGTTCCAGATCCCTTGGTAGGGTGGGGGGTGGCACCTGAGGCTCCATTCCCAATTCTCCTGAGCAAGTAGAGAGGACAAGAAGTGAGGGTGGGGGAGGAGAGGGATGTGGAAGACAGTGAAAATGACCCCTCTTAGCCTGGAAGGGCCAGGATGTGATATTGGAGGTCACTCCTGGGATTTGGAGGGCGGAATAGAGTTGCAAGTCTGTAGGAGGAGGATAATAAAATTGGTGGTGGGGGGGGGGGGTTCCTGGGGAATGGGTACCCATTACCTTCTTCCCAGCATTGCTGGAGGACACTGCCTATAACATCAGCTCAGTGTTAGCTCCCTTCCTCTTTGAGCCTCACCACATCCCTTGGGAGCATGGAAGGGCAGGAACTCTTGCCCTATTTTACAGAGGCAGAAATGAAAGCAGCATCGTGGTCATGAGTCTGGGCTATGTGGGTTCAAATCCTTGCTCTGCCTTCAACTTGCTGTGTGATCTTTGACTAGTGGCTTCACTCCTCTGAGCCTCTGCTTTCTCACTGGCATATAGGAGTTGTACTAGCACTTAGTCATGCTTCTCCAGGGTCCTGGGGAAGACTACATGAGACCAACTCCTGGCATGTGGCTGTTCCCAGTAACTGTTAATTACGCCCACTGAAGCTGCAGCTCCACTCATAAAGTTTCCATGTGATTATCTCGTTCAGCCCATTATACCGATGAGGTTAACTATCAGTAGCCACATGTAACCTATAAGGAGAGCAAGGCTCAGAGAGGGGAAGTCACCTATACAAGGTCATGCAGGGTGTAATAGAATGAGGATACTAACCCAGGTCCGCCTGGCTCCAATGTGCCAGACACTGTGGGTCCAGGGTGGAATCCTGGGTGGGGCAGGGGGCTTCCAAGCCTGAATTACAGGGAGGGGTGGGGAAGGGGGAGCAGAGATCCTGAGCCAGCTGTGTGGGCAGAACTGATGCCAATGCCCATTCCCATCAGATATGCCACAAGTGCTTCAGCAGCTCCAGCAACCTCAAGACCCACCTGCGCCTGCACTCGGGTGCCCGGCCGTTTCAGTGCAGTGTCTGCCCCAGTCGCTTCTCCCAGCACATTCACCTGAAGCTGCACCGTCGGCTGCACGATCCACTGCCCTGTAGCCTAGCTCACACCCACCTGCCTCTGGCATCTCTCACTTGCCTTGCCCGGTGGCACCAGGGGGCACTAGATCTTGTGACAGTGCCATCACAGGGGCAGAGGGGCTGGGATTCAGACAAGATCAAGGTGCCCTCAGCATCTCAGGGAAAGGAAGGGCAGTCAGCCTAAGTTGTGGTGCCTGGACTGCCCTGAGGAGGGCTCGGGGCAGAGCAATTAAAGGATTTTCTCTACAACCCATTGAGGCCTCCTGAGCTTCAACAGTGGAGGGGGAAGCCACCGTGTATTTGCCAGACTTCACATCTCACCTTGGAGCAAGTCAAGAGACAGGCAGGAAGAGCCTGTGCTGCCACACCTGGGATGAATGCCTGCAGCCATTCTGCCTCTGGCTCGGGTTTGGGTTCTGCTCCCTCTTAGGACCAGACCCTTCATCTCAGCTCACAGATGGACGGTCCTGCCTCTTAGGACTCTGCAAGGCACAGGCTGTGCTGCCAAGCAGGAGACACATTGCCCTCTGACCTGTGCAGGTGTCTGTCTGCTGCTTCCCACCACCTTCTGGTCTTAGTTCTTAGGAGGCCATAGTGCCCCTTTAACTGGTTACTCCCTGTCATGCATGGCCTGTACATGTCAGGGTTGAGCCCCCTGTGTGAGCAGAGGGGCAGGAACACAGGAGGATGTCAGTGTCCATCATGATCCAGAAGCATGATGTCCTGTGCGCCAGGACCAGTCACCACAGAGGGCAAAGGGCTAAGGAGGTGGTTGGCTCAGGGAGGGGGTAGAGGCCCTGCAAAGACTTACAGGCAGGGGAGGACTGGCAAAGAGAGCCCGCGGAACTAGGACCCTCCTGACGGCCTTTCTTGCGTCCCAGAGGATCCCCTCAATTGTGCAAGGTGTTTCCTGCCCCCGCTGGAGGGTTACAGAGGGCAGCATCAGGTGGGAAAGAGCACTACCTGGGAGGCAGAAGGCCCAGTTTTTATTACCATAAACAGTAGCTATTATTCAATAATAATAGCTGGACAGCTAGTATGAGGCGCCATTCCCACCCATGTGGGTTTCACAGCCGTTTCCAGTGCAGCCAACCCCGTGCAGGTCTCCAGGACAGAGAACTCTCATAAGGAGCGCACCACGGCCGGGCAATGGCAGGGTGGGCTTCAGTCCCAACCGGTAATCAAAGTTCGGATTCCAAGCCCACCCAGTCACCCCTTTGGCCCCAAGCCAGATGCCAACCGCGGGGCTAGGCCCTCCCAGTCGACCGGACATCGCTCATTCCCGCGCACGGCTCCGCCCTTGTGTTATAGCCCCTCCTTCGTGGTGGTGGTGGTGGTGGTGGGGAGACCCTTTGCTCAGCCTGCCTTCCGGCTTCAGCGCATCCCAGTCCTTTTTTCCGGTCCACCTAGTTTAGACCGGACCTAGGCGATACCTTTATCAGTTGGCCCCGCCCGGAGGAGACCTCAAGTAGCGAGGGCAAGGCTTCCGGGAGAGGGGGCTCGAGCGCAGCCACCCAGGGGCTGCGGTGGCCCCTGCAGAGCGCATCCGCTGCCCCCAGGTATAGGCCATATCTGGATCGGTGCCCCGCCTGCACACGGGCGGGGCAGCTGTTTGTTCAGCGGGATGGGCCTTCTTAGTAGGCGGTTCTCCGCAAATGAGCGGATCCGGGTGGGCCCGGCAGGCCAGGCCGGAGCGGTCAGGTGCCCAGTGCCCCAAGCTCGGGACTTCCTCTTGTCATGGCCGAGCGGCGCGAGAGCTGGGGGGTCCGCCTGGCCCGCCGCCTGGCTGGGTTAGGGATCCGCAGGGAGCGCAGGGGGAAGCAGACCCCAGAGGAAGCCAGAGCCCGGGATAGGTGAGGGGATGGAGGGAGGGCCTTGTGGGGTGCCACTGGGCCCCAGGGTGAGTGTGTGTGTGTGTGTGTGTGTGTGTGTGTGTGTGTGTGTGTCTTAGAGTGTAGTGGATATTCAAATAAACGTCTGTGAGTGTCTCAGAGCATACAAATGTGTCGATTTTGAATATGTGAATGTGAAAATGGTCTTTATAAAGTTCCTGTGCTCTTTGAAAACTTTAAAACAACTTTTGTGATTTCCTAAGCCAGGCTAGCGGCCTGCAGACCATGATTTCTTCTCCCGGGGAGACAGTTTTAAAGGCAAATGCAGTAGCTCCTTCCACCCCTGTGGACTTTGATTCTCACATCGCAGGACAGCTTCCCTCTGGTCTTCCTGCCCTTTCGTCAGGAATGTGACAAGTTCCCGAATTGTCTTAGGCTGCACTGCATTTGCCCTTAGATCCCATAGAGGTTTGTCCTGTCATCCCAGATTGTAATAACAATCAACTTTTATTTGCCACTTGCTTAGTGCCTTACTTGAATGATCTCATTTAATCCTTCCAGCAGCTCTGTGAGACAGGTGTTCTGTGTGATTCAGACATGGAAATGGAGGTTCAGAGACGTGAAGTCGCCCGTCCAACATCACCACTGGGGAGTGGTGGAGCTGGATACCAGCTTCAACAGTCTGATTCCAGAGCTCGCATCTGGAGCCCTGGGCCACTCTGTTGCCTGATAGAGAGACCACAGGACTGCGAGCCAGAGCACCGTCCTAATCCTAACCCTCGGTGCCTCTGGCCGTGTGGCCTTGAACAAATTGCTTTATCTCTCCGAGCCCATTCACTGGCCGCTGATGTTTGAGGAGAAGGAAAAAGGCTTTGTGGGTGGCTGGGTCAGATGGCTGGGAGGGGCAACAGGGAAGAGGACCCCAGTAGCTCCTGGGCCCTGTATTCAAAAGCAGGGTGAGTATTTGTGTGTCTATGCAGTTATTCAGCCATTTGTCCTGATCTTATTGTGACACACAAGTCTTCAGCTCACCCTGGGAGCCTTGGGGGTTTGGTGGGGGCAGAGTGAGAGGAAAGGTTTGTACTGCTCTCTCACCCCAGAGAGAGGGGAGGAAAGGGCCTAGCCACCCTATGCTGGGAAGCCCGGGGGGCCTGGGGGGGTGCCCACACCCTGCCAGTGCCTTGCCCTCCCCTGCTGGAAGACACACCCTCTCCCTTTACCCTGTCTGGCAGGAACCTGCCCTATAGGCCCAGGTGGCACTGCCTCTCCCTTTCCCCACTTGAGAGGAGGTGGGGTTGGGGTGCAGGTGATTCAGAGGTATGGAGGGAAGGGGAGGGACTGCGTAGGCCTCTGCACTGGCATGATGACACATCCCATGTCTGCACTTGGACTCAGTTCTCACCAGCCTGAGCACAGAGGCACAGGCCTCTGATTCCTGCTGATTTCCCCGCCTGAAGGGCAGCAGCACAGGGGAGGTAGCCAAGGCACATCCTCATCTTGCCCCCCATTAGTGTGGCAATATCCAGCCAGCCTTTGAATCAGGATGGTCCCAGTGTCTTAATTCCAAGGCTCATTAGCTGTGTGACTCTAGGCAAACTACTTCGCCTCTCTGAGCTTCAATTTCCTTAACTAAAAAATGGGGCAATAATATCCACCTTTTAGGCTTATTGTGAGGCTTAAAGAAGATCATGCAGGTGCAATGCCTAGTGCTAAGCCTGGCATAGCAACTGGTGAGCTTTTGAATGATTGGGGCTCTGTACTTTTTCTGTGTTCCGGCCCTGATACAGGCCTAGTCTCACTGTTCTCCCAAGCCCATCCTGTCTCTTTCTCTGTCCCTGAGAGCAGAGTGGACAGTTAGGGGAGGGAGCAGAAAGGAGGCTGCTGCAGACTCCCCACCTTCTCCAAGTTTCGGGAGCTCATCTGGCCTGTGGGCTCTGAGAGAAGTTGGGGGAGGACCACTGGGTCCAGTCTTTGGGTGGGAGGGGAGGGGACTACCTCACTCCCTTCCCCTTGTGCTTCCTTTCCAGGCCCTGGGGTGGCCAGAGCTGCCCCGACCTGGCCCAAGGCCAGAGCAACACCAACAATGTCAGCCTCAAGGTAGGAGAGAGTGCAAAGGGGAGGCAAGGAATGGGCAGGAGCTCTGGGAGGGGCAGACCCTGAGAACCCTGACTCATGATTCAGACAACTGGAGCTCTCTAGCCCTACCTCAGCCAATGGCAACTCTGGGCAGATCACTCCTCATCACTCCTCATCTCTGAGAACCTCCGTTTCTCCTTTTGCAAAATGGAGACAATAATGCCTCTCAGAGCAGCTGTGAGAAATGAGGTAATGGATATAGGACATCCAGTTTGGGTTTAGATGCTCAGGAAATATGAGCTTCCTAACACCTGGCCCCTGGGGAGGCACGTAGGGTCTGCACCTGTTCCCAGGACCCCCTTCTCCACACTTCCTGCTTTGCCTTGGCCTCCCCCCATCTTTGGTCCCTTTTCCTCACTTCTTAGCATGGACCCTGGGGGTGATGCTGGGCCAGGGGTCCATCTCTCCTGGACGCTTCATCTTCTGGCCACAGTTTTCCCATCTGGGCCATGGATTGGGCAGTACTGAGTGTCATCCCCTTAGAGTTGGCTCAAGCAGCTATGTGTCTCTCTGTGGTCCTGAGTACCATTCGTAATTACTAGTGCTTAACTGAGTACTTGTTATTTGCTGGTGCTCTGCATGGATTATCTCATGAAATCTTTACAACACTCCCTGAAAGCAGGTACTGTTATTATCATGCCAATTTTATACATGGAGAATCTAGCTGCGAGAGGTATCGCAGCTAGAGAGTAGCAAAGCTAGGATTCAAGCCCAGGTCGCCACCTCCCGGCCCCACATGAACCACTCTCCCCTCCTGGCTCTTAAGGTGCTCAGCCACTGCTGAAGGAGAGGCTGCATCTATTCACAGATGAGTAAATTGAGGCATCTGGGATCAAGGGTCCCTGCTAGAAGGAATTTTGACCTCAGACTTGGCTGCTCTGTTGCCAAGAGCATAAACCCGTCCTCGAAAACTGGTGGTTTGGCGGGAGGGAGGGCAGTGTCCGTATGGGTCTGGTGTCCTGGGCCCCACCGCCTCAGCTCCACAGCCAGACTGGGCCCTGGTGGCAGACAACAGACACAGGTTGGCTTGTCCCAATTTCAGGGAAACCCCCTTCCCTGACTCGCTCACGTCCCAGGTACATCACTCTGCCCAGGTGTGCCTGTGCCTGGAAATCTCAAGTGGGAGGGTACTGGGGAGGTGGCTGCAGGCTCTCTGGAAACCTGGAGTGGGCAGAGGCCATGGGCACTTGTGGAAGACATGCCCACGAAGCCCCTCATCCCCTGCGCAGCTGATTCCGAAGGAGCAGAGACCGGTGGATCTCGGGAAAGCAGCAGCTGGCCTGAGAGTTGGGCCCTCACTTGTGACATTACTCCTGTCGGTGTCCTCTCTGGGTCTCCCTTTTCTCATATGTAAAATGGGAGGGGGTGAGTTAAATGCTGAGGGGCTTTCCCAGAGCCCTGCTCCTTCATCCAGCTCATGGTCCTGGCAGCATCTCCTCAGGGGAGCTCTGCTTCTCCTGTGCCAAGGAGGGCAGTCAAGGATGATTAGGGGTGCCTGGAGGGCAGGGGGAAGATGCTGTCACCAGGCCCTGCCTCTGTTTTCCCTCAGACCCAAGCCAAGAGCCGCTCAGAGTGGGACCTTCAGGATGGGAGCCGTGGTCCCTGGCTTTGGAAGCGAAGACACAGCTCAGGGGGGCCTGCTCAGCCCCTGGGCCGCCTACAGAGGCCAGCTGTGGGCAGCGCCTCTGACATGGCCAACTATGCCTCCATGGGCCTGGAGAGCCCAGCGCTGGCAGCAGACCCTGCTAGTGCAAGGTGCCCGGTGCCAGCTCCTGGACATTTGGAAGAGGGAACCCCAGACTGCCCTTGCTCACAACCCCCATACATGGCCCCAGAGGTCCCTCTGAATCCTGAGCCACCTGGCAACGTGAAAGACATGCTGCCCCACCCAGCATCCCTCCTCAAGGCAGAGGGGACAAAGGGCAAGCCTGCCACCCCAGAGCCAGAGCTGCCAGAAACAGCCCAGATCCAGCCTGAGCGTCCTTCTGCCAGGAGGACCCGCTACCACATCACTGTCATCCTGCAGGGGCGTGGGCAGACTGCTGGGGAAGAGGGTGAGGAGCCCAAACCGGCCCAACAAGCTCTCCACCCCTTCTGCCCTGAGGAATTCAGGGGCTGGCAAAATCCTCCCCAGGGGCTCCGCCCCATCACGGGGTGCCCAACTGACCCACCCCAGGAGTCCCGGTTAAGAGCTTCACGGCATCAGGAAAGCTCAGCCCAGCAGCAGGAGCTCCGGGCCCCCTGGACACCTGGGTCCCCACACAGACGGTGAGTACAGGTTGGTCCCCACGTGGGGTGGTGGTGGGAGGAGAAACTGGCCCTTTCTGGGGGTCTATGCCTCATCTCTAGACTTTCTCAATTCCAGGCCCATTCATTCAGCTCCCTGGGCATGAACTGACTCTACCTTCTCGCCCCCCAACTTGCCTTCCTCTCCCTCCCCTCACCCACACCCACGTTCCTGGTCCTGGAACCCACTGCTGTTCCCCTCCCCTGTCCACCTGAGGAGAGAGAGAGGATGGGGGAGGGGTCACCTCCTCTGCGACACCACCACTCTCTGCTTCTGTTCAGGAGACCACAGACCCCACCTGGGAATAGTCAAGCTGCTGGGTGTCCTGGGGCAAGTTGCTTAACCAATCTGGCCCTAGAGCTGTCAAACAGATTTGGTAACAGGAGATGAGGTGGTTACAGGATTATGCTTTGAACTCCAGAGAGTTGTGCTGCCAAAATAGCAGAGATGCTTATTAATAACACCTCAGGTGCAGCAATAATTACCCACCTGGCTCTGTGTCGGTGACCAAAGAGGAGCAGACACTGAGATTCCCAATCTTTCTTGATTTTTATTTGTATTGAAATAACTCTCCCAACTCTGCTGGGCGGGCTCAGAGATGAAAGGGTGGGTTCCCTAAGACTCATCTGGAAAGGGGTGAACACGGCATCTCTCTAGGACCACCAGGAAGGGGCACTGGGCCTCAAATAGGGCTCTGAAAAGTTCCCAGTGATGATGGTTGTAGCTGGGTCATTTATGGTTTTCTAAACATAATCCTATTTTATCCTCACAACAGCCCCATGGAGTAGGACAAATCCTGCTCCACACCCCAGGCCCCAATTATAGTAGAGAAACTAAGGCTCAGAGAGGTTACACCCCTTACCCAAAGTCAACCAGAAAGTGGAGAGACCAGAGTTTGAACATGCGTGCCTGGGCTCTAACCACTTCTCTCTTCTGCCTCTCGTAGAGGCTCTAGGCACGCAGTGGAGGGTTGAGTGCGGTTGTCCTGCAAACTCCAGGGTTTTCTCTGACCCTGTGGAGGTGGGTTTGGTGGCACTGTGCTAGCAGAAGCAGCATCAGGGTGCCCAGGCCACTGGGCAGGAGTCAGGGTGCCTGGTCCTGTGGCAGGGAAGAGGGGGATGTGGGACCTCGGCTGGCTTGGAGATCTGCTCTGGTGCCGCAGCTGGAAGAGAAGGGCTGCAGACAGGGAAGGTGGTGGAGGAAGCAGGCCTGGAGAGAGGGCAGAAGAAGTAGCAGGTCTGTCTGGGGGGACTGGGTCTGTACCTGCCACTCCCTGGCTATTTTGGGCCCAGGTAAATGACAGACTCTGGCGGGAGGCTTGGGCTCACTTAGAGAGGAGGAAGTGGACCTCCAGGGACAGCATCCTTCTATGTCCCCAGGGTTCCCAGGCCAGCATTGGTAAATAATGGGGGGCGGAGGTGTGTGACACAGTTGGGTCCGTAAGTGGGAATGTGGATTCATTCAAGGGGGTGTGTCCGTGTTCGAGTAGGGGTGAATTTCAAGAAGAGGAGGGCTTGGGGCTATGAATTGACTATGTGCATGTATCATGAATGTGTGCTTGTGTCATTGGGTCTGTGTATTTCTGTGTGTCTGTGACTTGTGTGTTGCTGTGTCTCTGTAGCTCTGACTCTGTGTGTTGGTGGGTCTGACTGTGTAAGTCAGCATAATGGCCTGTGTGTGTTTTCGTGCATGTGCTAATCTGTGGGTTTATGCTGGTGTCTGTCTGTGTGTCAGTGCGTGCCAGTGTGACATAGCATGCGTTTGTGGGCATGTGGACCTGTAGACTGGTTTGGCTTAGTCTGTGGGTGACTCACAGGTAAGCGAGGAGAATCCAGGACTTGTTGGGTTAGAAAGGCTCTTTCCCACACTCCCCCCGCCCCTTCCTCAGCCTCTCCCTTCCACACACCTTGTTTGGAGGTTACAGGTTACCCTGCCAACAAATCCACTTCTGATATGGGGCCCTGGCAGGGCTCTGGGAATGGGGACTTTTCCTGGCCTATGAAAGGCATCCTGTGTCATCAGGGAATATCTTCAGAGCAAGGACAAAAAGGGGGAGCTATCAATAGCCGGGTTCCAGGATAGTCTGAAGAACATTCTAGCAGTCATGACTGTCCAGGGATCGGTCAGGTCAACTGTCAAATGATGACCTCCCTGTCCCTAGAGGTATGCAAGCAGAGGCCAATGACCAAATGCTTGAGGAATGAATGACTGTCAGGGGTGTTGTCCAGGAGTTGGGTTGGGCTGAGAGAGGCATTGCATTCTGACAATGGCTAATTTGATTATCAATGGCTTCCCTGAAGCTGCTTCCCTGTCACTTTGCCAAAGCCTATGGGGCCTTCTAAATACTGTTTCTGTCTTTATGTCTAATTTTTTGACCCCTGGACTCCTAGGATACCACCTTCATGGGAAAGTTGGCTTTGGATGAACCTAACCAGAAAGTAGAGCATCACCTAACATAATTAACATTGAATGAATGAATGACTTAGAACCCAGGCTTTGTCCCTTAATATTTTTTTAAATTTTATTTTAATCATTGTTCTGTCCCTTAATATTAATGCCATTAGGGACAGGGAATCTCAGCAAATGGTGGTTGTTATTGTTGTTATTCAGAAATGAACAGGAGACTCAGGGGGCTCAGCAAGGGGGTAAAGCTTATGTAGGTGAAATCCCAACAAAGAGGACAGGGGTTCTGTTGGAAGAAAGGGGGCTCCTTAGTGAGAATGGGGTGGGAGAGGGTCAGATGCTTAGTGAAGGGCTATGTGTCCAGGGCTTCAGGTGTCTGATGGTGTCCTGCTCTCAGGACTTCTGGCTTTGGAAAAGGATTGGGGCTCCTTCTTAGCCTGCCACCTTCTGGATACACAAGACTTTTCTGGGGGCACTCAAACCCTGCCCCGGGCCAGGTCATGTGCTGTTACAGTCACCAGTGGTCTCCGAGTCGGGTCAGGCTTCCCTAAGCCTCAGTCCCTTTCATCTCTGCCCCTCATAAAACCTGAGTCACTGCTGGGCTACAAGCAGGGTCAAAGTTCTGGGTTTTACCAGCTTAGGAGAGAGGAAAACAGAGATGGGGGAGGGAAGTTGGGGTACTGGGTCCATTTCTGGTCTTAACTTCCTTCAGAGTGGTCTAGGGTCTGCCTCATAGAAAGGCGGCAGGGCAGACCTGAAGACAGGCTTGAGTCTGGGGATGAACGGGTGGACTTCATGGGTCCTTGGGGCCAACCAGTAGGGTTGCCCTGGTCAGTGTGACTTGGAAGTCAGAATGGGGGCTGCGTGGCCCCTCCAGGACTGCTGTGACCCCCTTTAAAAGCAAACCTTCATGCCTTGACTGGCTTGGTTCAGTTGGTTGGGCTTTGTTGGCAAAGCAAAGGGTCGCTGGTTTGACTCCTGGTCAGGCAGGGCACATGCCTGGGTCATGGGCGAGACTCTGGTTGAGGTGTGTGCATGAGGCAACCAACTGATTGATGTTTCTCTCTCACATCAATGTTTCTTTCCCTCTCTTCCTCCCATCCTTCCCCCTCTCTAAAAATGCAATAAAATAAAATATGAAATAAAATAATGTAAGCAAACCTCCAAACCATTGAGTCTCAGTTACCAGGTAATTGAGGAGTTTGCTATGGTGGTTAAGCACTTAGGGTTGGGATTCAAGTACTGTCCCTGATACTGTGTGACTCTGGGCAAATTTCTTAACTTCTCTGAGCCCTTTTCCCCCTCATCTGCAAAATGGGAATATTTGTTCATAAATTACTAATAATTTATTCTGTACAAGATATCAAATGCATAGGATTCTTTTGAGGATCCCGTAGGACCGTGAACATAAAGGACAACGTAAAGCAAGGTGTTTGGCACAGAGTCAGCCCTCAACAAATGGCTGTTGTTGTTACTATTAAAACAGATTCACCAGAGAGTTTCTAGGGAACTTAGAGATCTCCTAAGACATTTGTTACTATTACCGCCATTTAATAAAGGAGGTAACGGAGACCCAGAGAGATCAAAGAGGGTCAGAAAAGCAATAAGACCCTTGCCCCGCCCCTTAAAACAGTGAAGGTAAGATGTGCTCTGCTGGAGAGGACCACTGGAATATCTAGATGTGATCCGAGCCTTTATCTCGGAAGCAGAAGGGAAGATGCCTGGATGTGGATTCAGATATGACTTCAATCCCCACCTTCAAACTTGGCAGGTGCATCACCCTGAGCCAGCCACTCCTCTTCTCCGACCCTGGGCTTCTTCACGTGTACAATAGGGGACATGATCAGAGAGGAGAGAATTGAGGGAAAGTGCCTTTAAGTCCAAAGAGCTGGGTCCTGAGAAGCTTCATGAAGACCCACAGATGCACCCAGACGAGTGCCAACAGTCACACTGCAGGCCGAAGCTAGCACACAGGTGTCCCCACCTGCTAGTATTCAGTCACAATTCTCCAAGGTGACAAAGCAGAGTTTATGAGTCCGCGTTTTAGTTTATAAGGCGAGTTTTTGTTCTTTCTCTCTTATTGCATCCTGACAATAACCCTATGGAGCACGCACTCTTATTATTACGGTTTTTAGCATGGCTTGGAGCCCTGAAACTTGAGGGGGCAAGTAGCCTGCTCAAGGTTATCTAGCTCGTGAGTGGCAGGGCCAGGGGGAACCCAGCTCTGCATGAAGCCAAGGCCAGCCTTTCCCTCCCTTCTCTTATAATGGCAGAATGGGGTCTGAACAGTTGCCTAGTTTTCAGCTGGTTTTCCAGTTTTGGGGCTCCTTGGAGGGCTCCTCGGGCAGAGTCCCAGCCCCACCCATAGACCAGTGGGTCAGATTGTATGTCCTTTTTTGCTCTATCCCTTCCCTCTCCTTCCAGGCTTAGGACACTGCTTTACCCCTTGAAGGTCCCTGGCATAGGGGACCACCGGAACATGGGGAGAGGGCTGGGAGTATCATGCCCATTCTACAGGTAAAGAAACAAAGGCCCCAAAGACCAAAGGACTTGCCTGGAGTTATCCACCTGACTTTGGCAGAAGTAGTTATTCTGCACTACAGAGAGCCACCATCACCACTCCTGACCCTGTCTCTCTGTTTTCTGGTGCCTCTGCAGGGAGCTGGGCCAGACCGAACCAAGTGCTCTTCAGGACGGGCTGCTGGAGCCCAGCATGGAGGAGGCAGGCAGGTCCCCAGCTCGGACAGAGGCCCGAGTGGTGAGTGCCAGACTGGCATGGCAGCAGCGGCCCCCTGCCCAGGAAGAGAGCAGACATCGTTTTCACAAGGTGTCCTTGGTATCGGAGGCCCACGTGGAAGCCCCTCGGAAGGAGATGTTTGACTACAGTCACCGTGGAGAGGGAGTCAATGGTTTTGCTGCAGGGGGAGAAGAGACTGTGAATCACCGAGGCCCCCAAGTTGGGGATGACTCCAAGAGCTTCCAGAGCCATGGGCCCATCTTTTCCAAAAAGTACACACTACCTCCCAGGGAGAAGAGGCTGGTGGGGAGGCTGAAAGAGGCTGTGGACCAGGGTGATGGCAGCTCCCAAGACCCTAGGACTGAGCCACCAAGCCTGGGAGCCATAGCAAGGACTGAGCTCTTGGTGCCCCTGCCTGGGCCCCGTGAGCCAAGCCCCCACCCAGGCATGAGCCTTGAGAAACGGCGGGTGACACGCACTGTGCGGACCACTGTGGTAGTAGGAGGGCATGTAGACCAGCGAGTGAGAAGCTCTGTGACCTTGGAGCCAGTGCTGCCAAGGGGCCGCAGTGTTGTACGGGCGACGGTGGTGAGCTCCAGGGTTGAGGGCTTGCCCAGCCGCAGTCAGGCCCTGGAGCTGCTAAGTAGTATTGTGCCTGCTGGGCAAAAGCCACCTGCCAGCAGGCTTCCCCGGCCCGTGGCTCCGGTGCCAAGGAGTGCAGGTCCGAGCAGCACAGTGGACACAGCCCTGGGACAGCTCCCCGAGATGGAGAAACCGGAGCCAAAAGACAGATCTGCCCCAGACCCTGTAGGTATCCCAGAGGGTGCTCACTCACCTCAGAACCAAGAGGTCCCTGCAGCCTGCCCAGAACAAGACCAGGTCCGAGCTTGGGACACTACAGACCATGAGGTCTCAAGGGTGCAGGGAGCCTCTAACCCCCCCACCCAGCTCTCCCTCCACACCTCTCAGGGCCACGCACCAGTACCCTCTCCTCCCAGACTCCAGACCCATACCCCTTCCCCAGTCCTAGACCACGTTCCCGAGCAGCCTGTGGTGCCCTCTCACCCCAAAGTCCAGCTCATCCTTGACCCCCAGGGACCCCAGGCCTTGCCCTCTGTAAAAAATGAGGGGATCACAGGTCCCCCTGCTGCCACCATCATGCCCATGGGAATAAGTGAGGCTGCTACTGTTCCTGGACAACCTCCATCCTCTCCAAGAAGGGAGTGTATCCCCAGCCCAGGAAATCTGTCTGCTCCCTCTTCCCCAAGGAATAAGGTTGTTCAGGACTCTGAAAATGGCCCTATCTTCCCGTTTACCCAGAAAGAGACAGTGGAGGTCCCTGATATTCCTGCTGACACAGCCCCCACCCACAAAGGGGTTGTGGAGGGTCCCGGTACTCCTGCTGCTTCCTCCCCCAAACCAACTGAGGTTGTCCAGGACCCAGAAGGCAGGCCTAGCACCCCCCCAAAAGTCATCCAGGGTATTGAGAGCAGCTGTGGCTCTTCCCTCACCAAGGAAGAGTCTGTTCAAGGCCTGATTGCTCCTGCAATCCCATCCTCCCACAAGGATGAGGTTGTCCAGGGCTCTGAAGGGAGCCCCATCTCATCTCCCACCCAAACCCAAAAGGAGGTTGTCCAGGGCCCTGCTGTTCTCCCTGCTCCCTCCTCCTCAGTGGGCAAGGTGCCCCCCAGCCCAGCAGGGCCCCAGGCCCCAGAGTCAATGGGAACAGGGGCCAGCCCCGAGTCCCGGCTTGTCCCTGACTCCACTGAAGACAAGACGCTCCTGCAGTCACTGAGGGAGGAGGAGGAGGAGGTGGCCCTGGATGCCGACCTGGAGACTTTCCTGGACACCCTGCGGAGCATGGAGTCCCCTGAGATCCTCCGCACTCACCGGCTGCCACGAGCGCCCCGCTCCTCCTACTTGGCCACGTACGCCACGCTACCCCCTATCGAGGAGGACCAGCCCAGGCCAGGGGCGCTGGGACCCAGCCCCCAGGAGGTGCCTGCACTGGAAGAAAAGGAAAAAGAGGAGGAAGAAGAGGAGGAACCAGAGAACCCCTACTTGAGTGATGATGAGAAGCTCCAGCGCAGGCAGGAGAAAGCCTGGGGCCTCTGGGACTCCGGCCCTACCAGGCCCCACCAGACCTCTTCTTCTCCTCTGGAGATGATGAAGAAGCATGTCACAGATGCCAAGCGCTCCCACTCAGAGCCAGGGTCAGAGTGGCAGATGGGCACGAGGCCTACTTCCCGCCTTGGTGGCAGTCTTTTCTTTGGTGGTCTGGTGCCTGCCACCAAGGAGGTCCTCACCTTCGGATCACTGGGCACAAAACTCTCTGCTCTGCCTCCCCATGAGGCACCAGGGCTCAGAAAGGTGCCAGGACAGCTGCCCCTGCTCTGCAGTGAAAAGTTGCCGACAGAGAAGCCTGAATGTGCTGGGCCCGCTGAGGGCTGGGTGAGTGAGGCCTTGGTTGGGCAAGGGAGGGTGCCTGGCCTCTCCAGGGTTTGGATGGTATGAGGACCGTGGTACTAGGAGGCAGAATCTTCAGAGGCAGAGGTTTGGGCCTTGTGTTTGGGCCTGAGGTATGGCTCAGTGTGACCCTGTGCAAGCTACATCTCTCTGGGCCTCAATCTTCTTGTTCAAACAGGAAGAGGTTTGCATTGTGGATTCCCAAGGGCTTAGTGGCTCCAATCTCTTGGAAGCTGGGGAAGGGGAGTAATAGGGACACAGCTCCTGGGACAGAGTGGGTTGAGGACAAGTGAGGATGCTCTGTGGGGGTAGAGACTGATACGGAGGATGTGGGATGCTTGGAATAGCAGGCTGTGGGGGGCAGTAAGAAGACAACCCCATTAGACTTCTTACCACTCACTGCCTCCATTCCAGAGCTCAGCACCGAAGACGCAGGGCAAACTGAACACCAGGCCAGGAAAGGTAGGTGGGTGGGGGGCAAGTGTGTGGGAGGAGGCCACGGGAGGTGGAATCTTCAGCAGAGCCTGAGGACCCCTTCTGTGTCTTCTCCAGGTGATCCTCTTCTCAGAGCCCGGCTGCCAAGGCAGCAGCAGGGAGGTTTGGGAAGACATTGCTGATGCCTCCGGCTGGGCCCAGGTGGCCTCCATAAGGGTGCTTCGAGGCTGGTGAGTGCAGAGTGCCTGAGGAGCCAGGGCCTGCCCGTGAACCTGGGGCAGTGGGGGCAGCAAGTGCAGTGACAAGTGCTCGGGCCAACCCGGCAGAAACCCCCTCAGCTACCTGGAATCCCTGCCTTGTGGGCACGTCCTCTCCCACCCAGTGACGCTGGTTCTCTGTGCCCACAGCTGGGTGCTATACGAAGAGCCAGAGTTCCAGGGCCAGAAGCTGGTCCTGCCTGAAGGAGATGTGGAACTTCGGGCCTCGGGGACAGCGTGGAGTCTCAAAAGCATCGGGTCCCTGAGGAGGGTTGTCCGGGTGAGTGGTCTGGAGTTGGGGGTTGGATGTTGCCCTGTCTATCCTGGGCCCCAGGCCCTGAGGAGGAAGAAAGCCTCAGGTGCCTAGAGTTGGAATCTCTGGGATAGATCACATTGAGTAGGGGACAGAAGGGTTACGGTTATTAGGGACTCACCTGTAGATTCCTGACCTTGGAGCCAACTGGAGAGTGCTCAGCTTGGTTTGAGGGGGCGGGGCCAGGCAGAGGCCAATCCCCAGCTTGGGAAAGCAGCCTGGGGAGGTTTGAGCTGGCTCTGGAGAAAGAGTTCATTAGAATCACAGAAACAGGTGGGGGTGGATATGGGCGCTTCCCCGTCCCCAGGGCCCAGGCTCTTAGGCCCGCACTTAGACCCCGGGTGCCTTGGACATTTATTCTTTCATTGGCTCAAGGACGCTTGATAATGTTTGCTGTGTGCCAGTTCCCATGCCAGGCAATGGGGCTGGGGAGACCTGCTCTCTGCCCTGCTGAACTCAGGGTGAGGCTAAGGTCTCGGGATGGGGTTGGAAACAGAAATGCCATACAATAGGATTAGAGATTTATAAACACCCCTGGCTGCCAGGAGGAGAAGAAACTAGATGGGACCCCAGAGGCAGGAAGCCCAGGAAAGACTGTGATGTCCAGCTCAGGAACACTCCTGGATTTTGGGGGTGGGATGTGTGGTTGGAAAAGGCATAGTCAATATTATAGTTTCATATCAGTAAAGCAGGAAAAAAAACATTGTTTTTATAACACCAGTTTACAAACTACCAAAATTAAACTTGGCAAAACCATCTTGGCCACTAGGGAGAACCAGAAGAGAAAGCAGGGCCAGTCAGGCGGTTTTTTTGTTTTGTTTCATGTTTTTGTTTTTAACGAGTGGAGGAATCACTCTGAGTCCAGAGCTGTCGCAGTTCTCCTAGTAAGAGAGGACGAGAGCTGATGACTCTTAACCAGGGCAGTGGCCCAACCATGCAAAGGGGGGACAGTTTCAAAGCCTCTCCTGAAACACAAACGTTTGTAGACAATTTATTGCGATCTTCTCATCGTGGTGTGGAAGCTAACAAGGTACAAGAGAAAAGGGCTTTGAGGTCAGGTGGACCTGGATTCATCTGATTAATTCAGTGCGGATCAGACACTTAATATGTTCCAGGCACCGGGGGGGGGGGGGGTGCTCTGTTCTTGGCCCAGCTACTTACAGGCCGTGTGCCCTTGGGCAGGCTGCTTAACTTCACTGAGCCTTTTTCCTAGTCTGAGAACGGAGTGATAACTCCCATTGACAGAACCAAGTGAGACGGGGTAAGATGCCCTTAGCAAAGTGCCTTGCAATCTGTGGATGCTTCTTAAACATGGGGTGAAGGAGGGAGTCAATGAAAATGGTTCTGATGAGGAAGAAATGCCCAGAATGCGGAGAGGACCTGCTGCTTCCTGGGATGAGGTGCAAGTGGAACCAGTCTGGACAGAGGCCGAAATTATATTTAAAGGAATAGTTGAAGTTAGACCTCAGGGAGCAGCTGTCCATCCCACCTGTCCCTCCAGCAGGCTGGAAGCCCGGCTACCCAGAGACAAGGCAAAGGGCATGGCACTTGGCAGGCGACTGCTGAGAACTTTGGTCTCAGGTCCTAATGGAACAGGGCGGGACCAGCAAGGACTTTGGTGTTGGGATTGTCTCGCTGACCTTAAGAGTACACCCCAGTCACCCTCCTGGCTTCTGGGGAGACTGTCACAAAGGTTTCCCTGAAGCCTCCTGGAGCCCCAGTTGGGCAGACTTGGGGAAGCAGGTGCGGATGTGGTAGTCTCTGAGGGGTGCTGCTTTACACTTCATTTTTCCGCCCTTCTCCTTCAGGACTATGTTACCCCAGAGATCAGCCTGTACTCTGAGAAGGGCCTCCAGGGGGAGCAAGTGAAGCTAACCGAGCCCTTGGAGGACCCCCAGAGCCTGAAGAGGCCCATGCAGGTGGCATCTGCCACTGTCTCTGCAGGACTGTGAGTCTGGGCTGTTCTGGAATCCCTTCATCTAACAGTCACTGTGCTGGGGACACATGGGCGACAGGATACAGTCTTGTCCTCAAGAAGTGCTCAGTCTACTGGTGGGGAGAGGGAAGTAAGCAGATGGTAGCAATCTAGGGTTCCAGGAAGGGGGAGCACAGAGCTGTGGGAGTACAGAAAAGCAGCAAACCAGCCAGAGGTCACAGAGGCCTGCCAGGAGGAGGAGATGCCTCAGCTGGGAGGAGTTGGCCCCGGGAGAATCTAAGCTCCCTGAGGACAGGGATTGTGTAGGCTTTGTTCACTACTGTATCCCTGCTACTTAAAGCAGGGCCTGGCATGGGGTAGATGCCCCTAAATATTTGTTAATTGAATGAATGGGGGAAAGAGTATATCCAGCAAAGGGAACAGCACCTGCAAAGGTCCAGAGGTATGAGATCTAAGCTTTGAAAACCCAGTCTGTTCAGAGAGAGCATCAAATGGGGAGATGCGAGGCCTGGGAGGAAGGCAGGGGGCCAGACCGAAGGGCTTTGTGCAGCTGGACTGTAGTGTCAGGCTAACAGGAAATTACAGGGGATGTTTCAGCAGGTCTGTGCACTGGAAAGAACTCTCCAGCTGCTGTGTGAAATGAGAGAGGGACAGGTCAGAGGAAGGGACACTGATGGAGTGGCTACTGCCCGAGATTATGGGGGCCTGACATGTCCTCCAGAGTCCCCTTGACAGAGGCCTCTCCCCCAAGACCTCCTTCTCCTCTCTAAGCCTTCCCTCCCATCCACCAATCTGTGTCCCCAGGTGTTTGGGGTGAAGCTACCTCTCTGCCTCCCCCAGGTGGCTGCTGTACCCCAAACCCTTGTTTGAAGGCACTCCCTGCATCCTGGAACCTGGAGAGTACCCCAACTCTGAGGCCTGGGGTACATCAGACCCCAGTGTGGGCTCCCTGAAGCCCATGAAATTGGTAAGGATATAGGTGGTTCCAAGTAGCCTTGTCCTACAGTCTGGGGGAAGGGGCAGGGCCTGGGAGTTCCCACAGGGAATGGGACCGGAGGAGAGGTGGGATTACCCAAGAGGTGGGGGATAGGGAGAACGTGGGGTTGGCCATTTTTAGGGGTGTCAGGATCAAGTAAATCCTAGGTCACCAGCCCCATCTGCCTTCCCCCACCTCTGGGCTGGTGTCTCAGCTCTGTCTCCTCTGCAGGGCTGCCCAAGAGTGGAGAAGCCAGGGGAACCCAAGGTAAGAGTCTGGGCTTTCGGGCCAAAAAGGACGTTTGGGCGGGTTTTGTGCGTGTGTGTGGCTATCACAGCCTGGACTGGAAGATAGGAGAGGAAGGTCCTGGGAGCCAGCAGCTGGGTCTTGGAAGGTGGAACCTGATGGGCTCACTGGGAACTGGCTGTTATGTGTAAGGACCAGGCCAGAGGTCAGAGAAGAGACTAGAGTTAGGGCCTAGGGCCGAGTGAGTGAGTGGGAGGGCTTAGCTATATGAGCTGATGCTGGGCAGAGTCATCCTGGACTGGCTGGGTATGTTTGGGTCCGGATCACTCCCTACCAACCCGACTACCCCTTACCCCAGGCTGTGGTGTATGAGGCCCCAGGCTTTCAGGGCCAAAGCTGGGAAGTGAGCCGAGACATCTACAACCTTCAGCAGCCAGAGGACAGTCACAGCCCCCACCTGGCCTCCGTGGGGTCCCTGCGAATTCTTGGAGGCTGGTAAGGACTCAGGACCCTTCCTTCTACCTTATTCACCCCACTGGTCTCTACCCTGGGAATGGGAAATGATCATCCGGGTTGTCTGTGGGTGGGGGCAACTGTCTTACACACCCAGGGGCCTTTTCTGACTGAGTCTGTCTGTCTGCCTCCACCCTCCCCAGCTGGGTGGGCTATGAGAAGGAAGGCTTCAGGGGCCACCAGTATCTGCTGGAGGAGGGGGAATACCCTGATTGGTCACACTGGGGAGGCTATGATGAGGCGCTGATCTCCCTACGGGTCATCAGGACGGTAAGCAACATCAATTGGGCCATCCCTCTGCCTCTGGTCACAGCCATACTCCCCTCCCCGCCCCCCAGTATAATTAGTTGAGGGAAGAATTTGTGTCCCATCTCCCTCTTCTCCAGATCATCTGAAGTGTTCCCTGAGGTCTAGCCTCTCTCCCTCCTGCTCCTTTTCTCCAGGCCACACTGATCACCACACCCCAAAGTCCCCTGCTGGTCTGCCTCCCTGGGGTCTGGTTACTCCCAGGGGTTTCGGTGGGTGGGCGGGAGAGACCTGACTGTCCCTGGGGCCCAGGACTTCTCGGATCCGGCCGTGGTGCTGTTTGAGGCCATGGACTTCGAGGGGCACCACGTAGAGGTGAGCGAGGCACTGCCGGACGTGGAGCTGGCGGGACATCGCACTCACACGCAGTCTATCCACGTGCTCAGCGGCGTGTGAGTGACAGCGTGACAGCAGGGCGGGCCGGGGCGGTTCCTGCAGAGGTGCTGGCTCCGCCCCGCTGATCCGTGCCTCTCCCTTTCTGTAGGTGGGTGGCCTATCAGGAGGTGGGCTTCTCGGGGGAACAGTTTGTGCTGGAGAAAGGAGTGTACCGCAACTGCGATGACTGGGGCGCAGGCAACAGCGCCCTCGCCTCGCTTCAGCCGGTCCTGCAGGTGCGGTCTGAAGGCGGGGCCTCTGGGAGGGGTGGGACTCGGAGCCGGCGGCGGGGCCATTGACAGGAGACTGGAGAGCCTCAGCTAGCTAAGGTCGGGGATTTTGAAGCCCGAGGAGCTAAGGCGAGGGGCTGGTTCCCTCCTTATGTTTTGAATATTTGATCTCTCCTTTCAGGCGGAGGAGCACAATCTGCACTTTGTCTCAAAGGTAAGGAGCTGGCGGAGGCCCATGTCTCTTCCCTCATTTGAGATCTCTCCCTCTTCCCCATTTTCTCCGGCTCACTCCATTGTCCTCCTTCACTCTGATCTGTTCCCGTCTCCGCCCCCAGATTCAGCTTTTCTCGGGTCCCGACTTCCTGGGAGACCACATCTCCTTCGAGGATGACCAGGCCTCTCTGCCCCCTTCTTTCCAGCCCCAGTCCTGCCTTGTCCACGGCGGCAGGTGAGGATGTGGGGGAGGGAAGCTCGGGGCAGGTGGACCTGCCCTGAAACCTTTAACTCACTTTGGAAATTGGAGCTGCAGAAAGAGGGTCTTTATTTCAAACGATTTCCTTACTCTGGTTTCATTGAAATGAGCTATTCTGTCCTGAAGCGTTAAATCTTTTAAAAAGCAAAGCAAAATAAAATTTCAATGGAAATGTAAAACTTGTAGGTAATATAGTATAAAGAACCCCAATCTTGTTTTGTCTGTCCCTCAGCTGTTTTTTTAGTGGAGTATTTAAAATTCCCGGCCCAACATAAAATTTCACAGGTAAATACTTAAGCATGTATATCTAATAAGAAAAGACCCCCCCACACATAGTCACAAGTTATAACATCTAATAAAATTAACAATAATTAATAATACCTAATACCCAGGCCATGTCCAATTTCTCCTGTTGTTTCAAAAAATGCCTTTTTAAATTGGTTTGTTTTTCTCAGGATCCAAACAAGGTCCACACATTGCAATTGGTCAGTTTGGTCTCCAGTGTATAACAAGCCCCTCCCCCCTTTTCACTTTGTTTTACACCATTTATTTGTTTGAGGAAACCCAATAACTTGCCCCTGTGAGTTTCCCTTCTCCTATATTTGGCTGATTGCTTCCTAGTCTTGTCTTTTAACTTGTTCTTCTCTGCACCATATTTTCTATAAACTGGTAGTTAGATCTGGAGGACTGATGAAATTAAAGGTGTTTTGTTTTATTTTGTTGGCAATACTATATACATGGTTCTGTGGACTTCCACTGCCTAACACCAGGAGGCCTGTGTCTGCTTGTCCCACTTTCAATGACATTAAGATGCCTGCATCGTAAGATTTCCCACTTACCTTTCACCTAATGGTGTTAGTATCTATTGATAATTGCCTAGATCCATGACTTCTTTAGAAGTTGCAAAATAATGATTTTCTTTTTTTTTAAAGATTTTATTTATTTTCAGAGAGGGAAGGGAGGGAGAAAGAGAGAGAGAGAGAAACATCAATGTGTGGTTGCTGGGGGCCATGGCCTGCAACCCAGGCATGGACCCTGACTGGGAATCGAACCTGCAACACTTTGGTTCGCAGCCCGCGCTCAATCCACTGAGCTATGCCAGCCAGGGCTACAAAATAATGATTTTCTAATTTTTGTGATGCTTTCTACATGTACTAGCTGGAATGCTGAGGGTTTTCCTTTTTAACTATTTGTTTACCTATACAAAAAGAAAAAAGGCAGTTTGACTTTTCCCAGGAATCAGTGTTTCATCTACCTCTTTCTCTTGATCAATTTTCAGAATAATTTCTCAATTGGGTGCTCTAGTGACTTCCAAAGGTGACCATTAAAGATTTTTTTAAAAAGTACTGTTATGAACTCAGAGTTTTATGTATTTGAAATGCTTCAATCCATTGGAGTCACTATTCTTTTGTGTGCTCAAATTGTTCCATCTCTGGCCAATGGGAGCCTCTTCAAATTGCCTCTTGGGTCCTTTTGACATGACCCCAATAGTTCTTTTTTTAAAAAAATAACTTCCTTGTTTTTCCTGGTACAATAAGATGCTCCAGGATAATTTTGCACCCCCCCCACCCCTGCCAAACCCACACAAACATTTGGAATCAGCCATTCCCCAAGGAGCTCTGGCTCCTTTTAGTGGGACATAACTATTCAGAGACCAAAATCTGCATGCTAGGTTTTTAAAATTATAATAGTGATATTACTACTCACGGTAAAAACCAGTGACTGCTATTTGAGTTTTCTCTGAGTTCTTTATGTCCTCAGGACATTCACCTACATACCACTGGACATATTTATATTGTTCAAAATATTGTGTTTTTAAGACATTTGAAATAATGTGTGGTTTTTCTTTGTGGGTATGCTACCAACCTGAGGTAAAGTTATAAATTAAAATGATTTAATTTAATTTATTTTAATTTTTAGGCGTAGCCTTCATTTTTATTTAATTCTGTTTTTTAAAAGATTTTACTTATTTCCTGGCTGGCGTAGCTCAGTGGATTGAGCGCGGGCTGTGAACCAAAGGGTCGCAGGTTCGATTCCCAGTCAGGGCACATGCCTGGGTTGCAGGCCACAGCCCCCAGCAATTGCACATTGATGTCTCTCTCTCTCTCTCTCTCTCTCTCCCCCCTCCCTTCCCTCTCTAAAATAAATAAATAAATAAAATCTAAAAAAAAAAGATTTTATTTATTTATTTTTAGAGAGAGGGAAAGGGAGGGAGAAAGAGAGGGAGAGAAACGTCAATGTGTGGTTAACTCTCATGTGCCCCCAACTGGGGACCTGGCCTGCAAACCCAGGCATGTGTCCTGACAGAATCAAACCCGTGACCCCTTGGTTCACAGGCCGGCACTCAGTCCACTGAGCCACACCAGCCAAGGCTTAATTCTGTTTTTTAATTATATAAAATATTTACAGTGTTCCTGTTCTAGTCAGCTTGGGCTGCTATAACAAAACAGCATACCCTGGGTAGCTTAAACAACAACTTATTTATTTTCTCTCAGTTCTGGAGGCTGGGAAGTGCTGGCGGATTCAGCTTCCTGGTGAGGGCCCTCTTCCTGCCTTCCAGCTACCACATGCACCCCACCCCCCACGGTGGAAACAAAGCTCCTGCCTCTTCCTCTTCTTACAAGGACACTAACCCCATCTCCGGGGCTCTACCCTCAGGACCGCTTTTAACCCTATTTACCTCCTCCCACAGTCCGTTATTGGAGGTTGGGGCCTTCAACTATGAATTTTGAGGGGAGTCACAAACATTCAGTCCATGCAGTTCCAAAGTTAAGACTTAAAAGCATTAGCTTCTGTCTCTGTCCCTGCTACATTTTCCGCTCCCTCCTCTACAGATAATTTTTTTTTAGTGTTTAGTTTATTCACTCATTGTTTCTTTTTGAAAATATAACTAAATATATATTCATATAAATTTACATATAACTATAGAAATCAAATATATTTTGCTTCCCTCCTTCCTCATTTTCTTACACAGAAAGACGTATACTGCAACTTGGTGAATTTACTAAAGACCACCAAATTGTGTACTTGAAAAGAGTGAATTTTATGGTATGCAAATTACATTTCAGTTTTTTAAAAAGAAGCATACTGCCCTGGCTGGTGTAGCTCAGTGGACTGAGCACCACCCTACGAAGCAAAGGGTTGTGGGTTCGATTCCCAGTCTGGGCACATGCCTGGGTTGTGGGCCGGGTTCCTCAGTGAGGGGTGTGTGAGAGGCAACCACACATTGATGTTTCTCTCACTCTCTTTCTTTCTCCCTTCCTGTCTGTCTAAAAATAAATAAAATCCTTTAAAAAAAGAAGCATACTATAAATTACAGTAATATACTTTTTTTTTTTTACTTAACAATTTGGAGATAACTATATCTCCTTAAGAAGTAATTTTTATTCCTTTCTACTGCTATATTATACTCCACATCCTTAATGTGCTCAGCCAGTCCCTCACTAATGGACATTTGGGCCGCCTCCACTCTTTGCCATTGCAAACCGTGCTGTAATGAATGGTCACATGTGCTTGTGTTATTTTATGTTTTTGGAGGGGTCCTTGGGATAGATTCCAAGAAATAGGATTGCTGAATAATTGCTTGATATGGCCAAATTTCTCTCCTTAGGGGCTTTTTAAAAAAAGATTTTATTTATTTTCAGAGAGAGGGGAAGAGAGGGAGAAAGAGAGGGAGAGAAACATCGATGTGTGAGAGAAATACATCAATCGGTTGCCTCCCGCACACCCCAAGTGGGGACCTGGCCCTCAACCCAGGCATGTGCCCTGACTGGGAATCCAACTGACGACCTTTTGGTTTGTGGGCCAGCACTGGATCTGCTAAGCCACACCAGCTTAGAGCCTTCCCCTCACCTCTTTTTAAACAAAACAAAACAAAACAAAACTGATTTTAGAGAGAAACATTGATTTGTTGTTCCACTTATTTATGCAGTCATTAGTTGCTTCACCCATGCACTTGCAATCTTAGCATATCAGGACAATGCTCTAACCCACTGAGCTACCCGGTCAGGGCTCAATCAGTCCTTTCTTAAGTCTGACCTCTTAAGGCTGCTGCAGTGCCTGTTCATCCTTGACCTCTCCTGGATTGGGGGTCGTGATCAAGTCTGCATCTACTCTGCTGTGTCTCAGGGGGCCTGGGCAGGCTGAAGACAGGGCAGGCTCAAATACCCATCCACTCATGTCCCCCCACCTTTTCCCTTTCCCAGCTGGATCCTGTTTGATGAGAAGAACTTTGAGGGTGACCAGCACATTCTCTCCGAGGGCGAGTTCCCCACTCTCACGGCCATGGGCTGTCCAGCCTCCACAGTCCTGGGCTCCCTCCAGAAAGTACCCCTGGTGAGTGCCCCTGTGCTGCTGGGACGTCCTGAGCCTCTTCCCACTGCTGTGGGGGCTGGTGGAGCTTGAGTCCAGTCTTCCTCAGAACCAGCTCGGGTCCCTCTGACCCCAGGGCTTCAAAGCCAGTTCAACTTACTAGAGATTTATCCAGCGTCTGCCAAGATGAGTCCTGGGGACGATGAAATAAATCAGACACAGTCCTGCCTTCGAGGAACCCAGTCACATTGACATAGAGATTGCTGTGCTCAGTGGTGTGTTCAGATACAGAAGTGGTACAAGGACAGGAGGAACTGGCACTTGGGTGGGCTGGGGGGCAGGGCCAGATTGCTGAGGCCGTGGTCTGTGAGGAGAGGCGTGACACGGAAAGACGGCTCTGCTGTCGTGTGGAGAGTGAGTGGGTGGGGGCCAGGCAATGAGGTTGTTTCCACAGTGAGCCAGAGTAAGTCATCATGGCCTGGACCAGGGAAGAGGTGGAGAGAGAGACATGGGCTGTATTAAAGAGCTAACGTCTGTAGCACTTGGTGACCAGCACTGGGTGGGCCAGCGGTGGCAGCACAAGCAGAACAGCCAACATTTACTGAACACACACCATGCTCCCGGCCCTTTAATAAAGGCTTTTAATCCTTCCCACAACACTGGGCAGCTGCTGGCAGGCAGAGCCAGGTTCTCCCCGAGGCAGCCCAGCTCCTGAGGCCGAGCTCTTTACAACTACACCCTGGGCTCTGGAGGCAGATAGACCTGGTCCTGAAGCCCATCTTTAGGGGTTTAATCTTCTCCAGCCTCAGTTTCCCCTCTGCTAAGCAAAGATAATAACGGCACCTAACTTATAGGGTTGTTGAGAAGTTATAATGAGATCAGGTAAAGTGCTTAGCACTGAATCTGGCATATAGTAAGCCCCAAATATGTGAAACTATATGATTAACAGTATTGTTAGTATACTGTTCTTAGAAGTGCCATTTATTGGAAAGAAGGTTTGAGGGGCAATGGGGGCCCCGTCTGCCACTTGCTATATCTGAGGCTTTGGGGGACATCCAGCTGCCAGTGCCCGGGAGTCAGGAGTCCTGTGGGGTGGATCTCAGGAGGGAAGAGAGCCTGAAATACCCATCTGAGAGTTGGGGGGCTGAATGTGGGGCCAGGACTTTCTTGGGTTCACCCCTTTTCCACACCCCCGGACCCCCAGCACTTTTCAGAGCCCTCCATTTTCCTGTATGGACTGGAGTGCTTCGAGGGGAAGGAGATTGAGCTCAGTGGAGAGGTGCGGAGCCTGCAGGCCGAGGGCTTCAGCAACCACGTGCTGTCCGTGCGGATCCAGGGGGGCACGTGAGTGGATTGTGGGGAGGCACAGGGTATGGGGGCTGCTTGTAAGTGTGGGCTGGGCCCCTGGCTTCTTCCCTCCCGCACTTCTATTCCTGTCTCCTCCCACCCAGGAGGGAGGTAGAAGTGGACTGAGGAGCAGCATTGATTCCCAGGGCTTGGACCCCAGCCCAGGGAGGAAGGGGCTCTTCAGGACCCTCCTCGGCCCTGCAAACCCCAAATCCACTTCCAATCCACTTCCTAGCCTCTCTCTCCCCGCTTGAGACCCCAACTCCAGACAGAAGAGTCCCAGCAGGAGAGAAGAGGAGGTGGGGAATGTTCTGACATTCTTGCCTTCTCCACCCCTCTGTCTGTCTTCTCCTCTGTGTCTCTGGCACGTGCTGGGCCCAGCTGGGTGCTGTGTGAACACAGTGACTTCCGGGGCCGCCAGTGGCTGGTGGGCAGCTGCGAGATCACCAACTGGCTGACCTACAGTGGGACCCAGAGGGTGGGCTCCCTCTACCCCATCAAGCAGGTGGGTAGCGTGTCAGGCTGAGTGTGTCCATGATGTCTTGTCTGGGTGTGTGTGTCTGTGTATTTCCCATGTTTCCCAAACTCAGCATTTGTGTGCTTTTATCACAATTTTACCATGTCGTCATTCTTCTTCCTTTCTGTTTAAAGGTTTTATTTATTTATTTATTTTTAGAGAGGGAAAGGGAGGGAGAGAGAAACACCAATGTGTGGTTGCTTCTTGCACACCTCCTACTGGGGACCTGGCCTGCAACCCAGGCATGTGCCCTGACTGGGAATCGAACCAGTGACATCTTGGTTCGCAGGCCAGTGCTCAATCCACTGAGCCACACCAGCCAGTGCTTGTCATTCTTCTTGAACCATTACCTACTTAATATTTTTCTCTAAATCAACTCACCTTTTTTCCTACTGTATCCTTATCTTAAGGAATAATATTCATAAAATCATGGGTTTGATGTGGATGTGTGATTTTTCCTTAATAGACAATATAGTAAATACATTACCATTAAAATTTTAACAATAAGTTTATCCATGGAAGACTGAAGATTATCTCATGTACTACTCAGCAGTAGTGAGCTCATGCCACTTTGAGAAACCTTGTGTCCGCATGTCTGGACGTGTGTCTTATTTCTTGCATGTGCATTAATGTGGACGCCTGGCCCTGGGGTCTGCGTGGGTTCGTGTGCGCCTGTTTGAGGGTCTTTTCTGTGTCTGAGGGTCTTTTCTGTGTCTGTGAAGTCATTCGTGACCACGGGTCTGCGTAGGTGACTTGTGGTTTGTGTGCGTACGCATCTGTGAGAGCACGTTCACGAGGAC